>NC_084731.1:68264755-68302255 GCF_033978785.1 Entelurus aequoreus
TAAGTCATATTTATCTTTATTTTGTTTTGGTTTCAATGCTTCCATCTCAGATCAACTTTCAGATTATATATTATATTTTTCTGGGTTTTTTTTCTGTTTTCATGACACTTGTTTGCACTTTTTTTCCATTTTGTATATGTTTTTTTGTTTTTTTTCTCCGTATTTGTATTATAAAATACAAAAATGACACCCTCTGGCTTCTCAATGTGCTGCACAGATGTGGTGACAAGGGGGGGCGTGAGGGTTGTCGCGGCAACAAAGAACCTTTCAGTCCGGTTCTCAACGCGACCCTCGGCCTTGTGATGGCTGCCGTCATTGTTCCCTAACAAAAGCACGCAGGTTTGCTTGGCCAGGATAGCCACGCTCTCCTGTTGGAACGCAACACTTTCGTAATCCTCATTAGGCAAAGGTGACTTTTTTATCAACATGCTCCTTACAAAAACTGCGTCCTCTGCAGTGGACATTTGTGTTCTTCTGAAATTTTGTAACGTTGACAAAACAAAAATGGAGCAACATCAATCTACGTTCCTTGAATGTTACTAAGCACTTATTCATTGCTGTTGTTTCAAACTATCTTAGTGATTAGCAGGCTCGCTCACTTGGTGTGTAACATGTTTATGGTGTCATCCTCCAGTGATAAACTGTGTGTGGAGTAGGGCTGGGCGATATATCGATATACATATATATATATATATATCGCGGGTTTGTCTCTGTGCGATATAGAAAATGACTATATCGTGATATTCGAGTATACGTTCTCACACACTTGCTTTTAGCTGCTGGCATTACACGGCAGGCTCTCCTCGCTCTTTCCTGTGTCTCCTTCTTACAGACAGACAAGCGCACCTTCTTACTGTCACGACATACGTCACATACGTATACGCCCTCGCGCAGCAAAGAGGTAGCAGCATGGGTAACGTTAGCTGTGATGCTAGCGCAGCCGTGCGAGTGGTTATACGAGAGATAGAAAGTGCGAATCTGGTAACAAATGAAGGAATAATTAATTCCCCCAAAAAACAGCAGGGGGTCCAGGCACGTGCACACATAGGGCCCTATGGGTGCTCGAGCCCCTGCCCTTTTTTGCCTCGTCTTAAAAAGTGCCCTCTGCCTGTGTTTTTTTGTGTTTTCTTTCCCTTTAAACAACATTAATAAATTCCTGTCAGAGCTGTAAAAAAAACAGCTGTACAAAAACTCCATGTTTTCTTGTAATACCGGGTTGTTTGAGTCTGCCGTTCCGCCAGAGAGAGAGAGAGAGAGAGAGGGTGAGTGTGAGTAAGTGAGAAGAGAGAGAGCCAACTGCGCCCCTGAGACTAGGTGACAGTGGAGCAAGTTGAACCTGTGAGTTATGGTCTAGTCGCCGTCCACTTATTCAGCATCTAATATGGGTAATATTTCAGAAAAACGCTGTATTATTCCATTATTCAATGTGTCAGCTTCTGTTTTTGCCGGACGTCGGAGCACGGCGCATCAATTGAGCACGGCACATCAAGTCCGCACAGAGCAGAGCGGATCGTGCGGGACAGGAAGTAATGAACAAAATACAAAATAAAACACCGGGTTAATTTTCAAAATAAAATGCACTGTGTTTACGGCGGATCACATTTTTCTCACAGTAGAGTTTTAGATATAAAGTTTATTGTGACTTTGCTATTACTGTGTGGGTTAACAAAATAATAATAATGATAATAATAACAATAATAAGAAGAATAAAAATGATAATGATAATAATAATAATAATTATTATTATTATTAATAATAATAATAATAATAACACAAATTTCAGCATTCTGGGGATATAAGATATAGGTTATCTGTTAGGAATATTACCATCTGTATTTAAACTTGATTCCTGTTGATTATGCCTGCAGCACAATGCCAAAAAAAGAAAGGATACAGCCCTACTGGCCCCTGGTCAATATTTTTGGCCCTGTACTGCGTTTCAGTTGTGAGAAAGTGAGAAAGACCATAAATTACAACTTGATGGTGTTTTCATCAAGTTAAGGGAAGAAGGACAGATTTTCACATTGAAGTTTTTTTCCATTTGGGTATTTATTTTCGTATTTTTTTTCAAAGTTCATGTTGCACTGTTCAATATTAAAGTGCTTATTTTTAACAATAAATAGCCTAATAATAAACCAGTGTTTTGTTGCTTTTTATGTCTTCCAAGCCTATGATAATGTGAATTAACTCATTATGACAATAATTTGTTGACACAAAAGAAATGGCAATCACTTTTACCTACAAAGGACACACAGCTAAGTAGTTAGCTTCCTATTATCACATTTTATTTTACATTAATTTCCATATTGTGTAAAGGACCAAAAAAAAAATTCCTGCCCTTTTCTGACTTTGAGCCCCTGCCCCTCTATAATCATGTGCACGTCCCTGAGGGGGTCCATCGTCTGGCGGTGGTTTGGCTTCAAGTGGGAATATGTCGAACAGACAACCCTAATTTGTCAAGTGTGGGGCGAAAGCGTTGCTATAAAAAGTAGCATTACTGCTAATATGTAGCATCATTTGAAAAGTCACCTGCTAGAGAATGAAGAAGAAGAGGTGCTTACTCCGCATGTCAACATCTCCGTTCGGTGCCACACGCCCACACCATCAAAATGCCGAGGCATTAATGTCACACACATTTTTACAGATTGCACATGCTTTTTAACAACTTATTTGGATCCCAAAGTTGATTAGTATTAGTTATTACAATCAAAATGTCAGCTTTTTCTCATTACATTACGTTTTGTTGCTCTTTTTTTAAATTATTATTTTTTTCATTGTTAGATTTAATTTCAATTAGGCCTGCAGCAGGTGATTACAATCAATGCTCGTAGCCACCAGGCGTATCTTAAGGAGCGCAGAGAACGCAAACTAACAAGCAAATATAGGAGAATCATAACAAAAACAACACAGGCCCGACCGGAAGGGGCCGGTCATGACAGTGTTCCCCCCCTTAAGGGACGGATTCCAGGCGTCTCTGAAACAAGTCCAAAGGTGGGGCGAAGAGGAGGTCCGTGTGTGAAACACGCTGGGCTCGGCCTTCTCATGCGGCGGTCTACTGATCGCTAAACAGATGCAGGTGAATACAATCAGGGCTCCTAGCAACCAGGCGTAACTAAGGAGCCCTGAGAGCGCAACCTAACTTGTCTGGCAGTTGATTCTTTGCATGGAGTGAGAAGAGGAAGTCAAAACGAAGAATTTGTGGTTAAAAGTGGAAAAGTCAGTTTTTGGATGTTTTCAAAGGGACCGTAGTCAGACCAATGTAGTCTGTACATGATGCAGGGCAAGAGCGCTAATACCACACCACCTTAACTCACCCTTTAGAGCCCAGCTATAACTTCCTGGCACTAAACCTAAAAATAGTTCTTCTCAGGTTTCCCTATGTTTTATATTTTATATTTGTCATTTTAACCACGACTCATTTGGTCAAAGTCCCTAGGAGGAGTTCGTTAAAGTATGACCCTTTTTTTGGCTGAAAAATGGACAAAAACCATCGGAGTAAAGTTGGGCCCCATGCCACGCCCACATCTTATGGTGTAGGAATTTTTTTTCTGTAATTTATCATCGCCTATATGTGGAATATTTGTCATTTTAACCACGACTCATTTGGTCAAAGTCCTTAGGAGGAGTTAGTTAAAATACAACCCCTTTTTTCGCCGAAAGATGGCAGACGAAAATCAAGATGGCCGACTTCCTGTTCGTTTTCAGGTATGGATTCCTGAGGCTTTTACGTGCGTCTTGTCACGATAGACGTCTACCGTGATTTTTGTGTCGATACGCGAAACTGGGGATTTTTAGTATGTAGGGGCCTCCAGAAGGCGTCCACACGTATAAACATGGGGACTTTTAGTATGTAGGGGCCTCTAGAAGGCGTCCAAACGTATAAACATGGGGACTTTTGGTACGTTAGGGGCCACCAGAAGGCGTCCAAACATATAAACATGGGGACTTTTGGTATGTTAGGGGCCTCCAGAACACGTCCAAACGTATAAACATGGGGACTTTTGGTATGTTAGGGGCCTCCAGAAGACGTCCAAACGTATAAATATGGGGACTTTTGGTATGTTAGGGGCCTCCAGAAGACGTCCAAATGTATAAATATGGGGACTTTTGGTATGTTAGGGGCCTCCAGAAGGCGTCCAAACGTATAAATATGGGGACTTTTGGTATTTTAGGGGCCTCCAGAAGGCCTCTAGTTCTTAACCTGGGTTCGGTCGAACCCTAGGGGTTCGGTGAGTCGTCCTGAGGGGTTCGGCGGAGGTCAAAACACACCCGACTCATCGTGTAAATAAAAACTTCTCCCTATCGGCGTATTACGGATACGGCAACAGTAGAAGTCAGACTGATTTGCAGGTGTGTAATTTGTTGTGAGTTTATGCAGTGTGTTGGTTTTGTTCTTTGAACAAGGTGATGTTCATGCACGGTTCATTTTGTGCACCAGTAAAAAAACATGGTAACACTTTAGTATGGGGAACATATTCACCATTAATTAGTTGCTTATTAACATGCAAATTAGTAACATATTGGCTCTTAACTAGTCATTATTAAGTACTTATTAATGCCTTATTCAGCACGGCCTTATTATAACCCTAAGCCTCTAACCCTGGCCCTAACCCTAACCAAATAACTCTAAATTAAGTCTTTGTTACTTAGAATATGTTCCCCATACTAAAGTGTTATCAAAAACATATAACTTTGAAAAAATTTTTTTTTTTATTTTTCACTAAAGAAGGTTTCGGTGAATGCGCATATGAAACTGGTGGGGTTCGGTACCTCCAACAAGGTTAAGAACCACTGCTCTAAACGTATAAACATGGGGACTTTTGGTGCATGTTAGGGGCCTCCAGAAGGCGTCCAAACATATAAATATGGAGACTTTTGGTGCATGTTAGGGGCCTCTAGAAGGCGTCCAAACGTATAAACAAGGGGACTTTTGGTGCATGTTAGGGGCCTCTAGAAGGCGTCCAAACGTATACACAAGGGGACTTTTGGTGCATGTTATTGGCCTCCAGAAGGTGTCCAAACGTATAAACAAGGGGACTTTTGGTGCATGTTAGGGGCCTCCAGAAGGTGTCCAAACATATAAACATGGTGACTTTTGGTGCATGTTAGGGGCCTCCAGAAAGTGTCCAGACGTATAAACAAGGGGACTTTTGGTGCATGTTAGGGGCCTCCAGAAGGTGTCCAAACGTATAAACAAGGGGACTTTTGGTGCATGTTAGGGGCCTCTAGAAGGCGTCCAAACGTATAAACAAGGGGACTTTTGGTGCATGTTATTGGCCTCCAGAAGGTGTCCAAACGTATAAACAAGGGGACTTTTGGTGCATGTTAGGGGCCTCCAGAAGGCGTCCAAACGTATAAACAAGGGGACTTTTGGTGCATGTTAGGGGCCTCCAGAAGGTGTCCAAACATATAAACAAGGGGACTTTTGGTGCATGTTAGGGGCCTCTAGAAGGTGTCCAAAAGTATAAACAAGGGGACTTTTGGTGCATATTAGGGGCCTCCAGAAGGCGTCCAAACATATAAACAAGGGGACTTTTGGTGCATGTTAGGGGCCTCTAGAAGGTGTCCAAACGTATAAACAAGGGGACTTTTGGTGCATATTAGGGGCCTCCAGAAGGCGTCCAAACATATAAACAAAGGGACTTTTGGTGCATGTTAGGGGCCTCCAGAAGGTGTCCAAACATATAAACAAGGGGACTTTTGGTGCATGTTAGGGCCCTCCAGAAGGTGTCCAAACATATAAACAAGGGGACTTTTGGTGTGTGTTAGGGGCCTCCAGAAGGCGTCCAAACATATAAACAAGGGGACTTTTGGTGCATGTTAGGGGCCTCTAGAAGGCGTCCAAACGTATAAACAAGGGGACTTTTGGTGCATGTTATTGGCCTCCAGAAGGTGTCCAAACGTATAAACAAGGGGACTTTTGGTGCATGTTAGGGGCCTCTAGAAGGCGTCCAAACGTATAAACAAGGGGACTTTTGGTGCATGTTAGGGGCTTCCAGAAAGCGTCCAAACATATAAACAAGGGGACTTTTGGTGCATGTTAGGGGCCTCTAGAAGGCGTGCAAACATATAAACAAGGGGACTTTTGGTGCATGTTATTGGCCTCCAGAAGGTGTCCAAACGTATAAACAAGGGGACTTTTGGTGCATGTTAGGGGCCTCCAGAATGCGTCCAAACATATAAACATGGTGACTTTTGGTGCATGTTAGGGGCCTCCAGAAGGTGTCCAAACGTATAAACAAGGGGACTTTTGGTGCATGTTAGGGGCCTCCAGAAGGCGTCCAAACATATAAACATGGTGACTTTTGGTGCATGTTAGGGGCCTCCAGAAGGTGTCCAAACGTATAAACAAGGGGACTTTTGGTGCATATTAGGGGCCTCCAGAAGGCGTCCAAACTTATAAACAAGGGGACTTTTGGTGCATGTTAGGGGCCTCCAGAAGGTGTCCAAACGTATAAACAAGGGGACTTTTGGTGCATGTTAGGGGCCTCTAGAAGGCGTCCAAACGTATAAACAAGGGGACTTTTGGTGCATGTTAGGGGCTTCCAGAAAGCGTCCAAACATATAAACAAGGGGACTTTTGGTGCATGTTAGGGGCCTCCAGAAGGCGTCCAAACATATAAACAAGGGGACTTTTGGTGCATGTTAGGGGCCTCTAGAAGGCGTGCAAACGTATAAACAAGGGGACTTTTGGTGCATGTTATTGGCCTCCAGAAGGTGTCCAAACGTATAAACAAGGGGACTTTTGGTGCATATTAGGGGCCTCCAGAAGGCGTCCAAACGTATAAACAAGGGGACTTTTGGTGCATGTTAGGGGCCTCCAGAATGCGTCCAAACATATAAACATGGTGACTTTTGGTGCATGTTAGGGGCCTCCAGAATGCGTCCAAACATATAAACAAGGGGACTTTTGGTGCATGTTAGGGGCCTCCAGAAGGCGTCCAAACATATAAACAAGGGGACTTTTGGTGCATATTAGGGGCCTCCAGAAGGCGTCCAAACGTATAAACAAGGGGACTTTTGGTGCATGTTAGGGGCCTCCAGAATGCGTCCAAACATATAAACATGGTGACTTTTGGTGCATGTTAGGGGCCTCCAGAAGGTGTCCAAACGTATAAACAAGGGGGCTTTTGGTGCATGTTAGGGGCCTCCAGAAGGCGTCCAAACATATAAACATGGTGACTTTTGGTGCATGTTAGGGGCCTACAGAAGGTGTCCAAACGTATAAACAAGGGGACTTTTGGTGCATATTAGGGGCCTCCAGAAGGCGTCCAAACTTATAAACAAGGGGGCTTTTGGTGCATATTAGGGGCCTCCAGAAGGCGTCCAAACTTATAAACAAGGGGGCTTTTGGTGCATGTTAGGGGCCTCCAGAAGGTGTCCAAACGTATAAACAAGGGGACTTTTGGTGCATATTAGGGGCCTCCAGAAGGCGTCCAAACATATAAACAAGGGGACTTTTGGTGCATGTTAGGGGCCTCCAGAAGGTGTCCAAACATATAAACAAGGGGACTTTTGGTGCATGTTAGGGGCCTCCAGAAGGTGTCCAAACATATAAACAAGGGGACTTTTGGTGCATGTTAGGGGCCTCCAGAAGGTGTCCAAACATATAAACAAGGGAACTTTTGGTGCATGTTAGGGGCCTCCAGAAGGTGTCCAAACGTATAAACAAGGGGACTTTTGGTGCATGTTAGGGGCCTCCAGAAGGCGTCCAAACATATAAACAAGGGGACTTTTGGTGCATGTTAGGGGCCTCCAGAAGGTGTCCAAACATATAAACAAGGGAACTTTTGGTGCATGTTAGGGGCCTCCAGAAGGTGTCCAAACATATAAACAAGGGGACTTTTGGTGCATGTTAGGGGCCTCCAGAAGGCGTCCAAACGTATAAACAAGGGGACTTTTGGTGCATGTTAGGGGCCTCCAGAAGGCGTCCAAACGTATAAACAAGGGGACTTTTGGTGCATGTTAGGGGCCTCCAGAAGGCGTCCAAACATATAAATATGGAGACTTTTGGTGCATGTTAAGGGCCTCCAGAAGGCGTCCAAACATATAAACAAGGGGACTTTTGGTGCATGTTAGGGGCCTCTAGAAGGTGTCCAAACGTATAAACAAGGGGACTTTTGGTGCATGTTAGGGGCCTCCAGAAGGTGTCCAAACGTATAAACAAGGGGACTTTTGGTGCATGTTAGGGGCCTCCAGAAGGCGTCCGAACATATAAACAAGGGGACTTTTGGTGCATGTTAGGGGCCTCTAGAAGGCGTCCAAACGTATAAACAAGGGGACTTTTGGTGCATGTTATTGGCCTCCAGAAGGTGTCCAAACGTATAAACAAGGGGACTTTTGGTGCATGTTAGGGGCCTCCAGAAGGTGTCCAAACGTATAAACAAGGGGACTTTGGTGCATATTAGGGCCTCCAGAAGGCGTCCAAACATATAAACAAGGGGACTTTTGGTGCATGTTAGGGGCCTCCAGAAGGTGTCCAAACATATAAACAAGGGAACTTTTGGTGCATGTTAGGGGCCTCCAGAAGGTGTCCAAACGTATAAACAAGGGGACTTTTGGTGCATGTTATTGGCCTCCAGAAGGTGTCCAAACGTATAAACAAGGGGACTTTTGGTGCATGTTAGGGGCCTCTAGAAGGCGTCCAAACGTATAAACAAGGGGACTTTTGGTGCATGTTAGGGGCTTCCAGAAAGCGTCCAAACATATAAACAAGGGGACTTTTGGTGCATGTTAGGGGCCTCCAGAAGGCGTCCAAACATATAAACAAGGGGACTTTTGGTGCATGTTAGGGGCCTCTAGAAGGCGTGCAAACGTATAAACAAGGGGACTTTTGGTGCATGTTATTGGCCTCCAGAAGGTGTCCAAACGTATAAACAAGGGGACTTTTGGTGCATGTTAGGGGCCTCCAGAATGCGTCCAAACATATAAACATGGTGACTTTTGGTGCATGTTAGGGGCCTCCAGAAGGTGTCCAAACGTATAAACAAGGGGGCTTTTGGTGCATGTTAGGGGCCTCCAGAAGGCGTCCAAACATATAAACATGGTGACTTTTGGTGCATGTTAGGGGCCTACAGAAGGTGTCCAAACGTATAAACAAGGGGACTTTTGGTGCATATTAGGGGCCTCCAGAAGGCGTCCAAACTTATAAACAAGGGGGCTTTTGGTGCATATTAGGGGCCTCCAGAAGGCGTCCAAACTTATAAACAAGGGGGCTTTTGGTGCATGTTAGGGGCCTCCAGAAGGTGTCCAAACGTATAAACAAGGGGACTTTTGGTGCATATTAGGGGCCTCCAGAAGGCGTCCAAACATATAAACAAGGGGACTTTTGGTGCATGTTAGGGGCCTCCAGAAGGTGTCCAAACATATAAACAAGGGGACTTTTGGTGCATGTTAGGGGCCTCCAGAAGGTGTCCAAACATATAAACAAGGGGACTTTTGGTGCATGTTAGGGGCCTCCAGAAGGTGTCCAAACATATAAACAAGGGAACTTTTGGTGCATGTTAGGGGCCTCCAGAAGGTGTCCAAACGTATAAACAAGGGGACTTTTGGTGCATGTTAGGGGCCTCCAGAAGGCGTCCAAACATATAAACAAGGGGACTTTTGGTGCATGTTAGGGGCCTCCAGAAGGTGTCCAAACATATAAACAAGGGAACTTTTGGTGCATGTTAGGGGCCTCCAGAAGGTGTCCAAACATATAAACAAGGGGACTTTTGGTGCATGTTAGGGCCTCCAGAAGGCGTCCAAACGTATAAACAAGGGGACTTTTGGTGCATGTTAGGGGCCTCCAGAAGGCGTCCAAACGTATAAACAAGGGGACTTTTGGTGCATGTTAGGGGCCTCCAGAAGGCGTCCAAACATATAAATATGGAGACTTTTGGTGCATGTTAAGGGCCTCCAGAAGGCGTCCAAACATATAAACAAGGGGACTTTTGGTGCATGTTAGGGGCCTCTAGAAGGTGTCCAAACGTATAAACAAGGGGACTTTTGGTGCATGTTAGGGGCCTCCAGAAGGTGTCCAAACGTATAAACAAGGGGACTTTTGGTGCATGTTAGGGGCCTCCAGAAGGCGTCCGAACATATAAACAAGGGGACTTTTGGTGCATGTTAGGGGCCTCTAGAAGGCGTCCAAACGTATAAACAAGGGGACTTTTGGTGCATGTTATTGGCCTCCAGAAGGTGTCCAAACGTATAAACAAGGGGACTTTTGGTGCATGTTAGGGGCCTCCAGAAGGTGTCCAAACGTATAAACATGGGGACTTTTGGTATGTTAGGGGCCTCCAGAAGACGTCCAAACGTATAAACATGGGGACTTTTGGTATGTTAGGGGCCTCCAGAATGTGTTCAAACGTATAGAAAAAAACCCAGCAAATTGAATCGTGCCCTTGCAGGGCTTGCTCCACTGCTCGGGCCCCAGTGACCGATGCAGAGCCATTTAAAGAGACTTTTCAGCCGGACTTAAAGGTCCATTTCCTCCTCACGACAAGAGTGGTTTTGTGTGCCGTTGACTTCCTCCATTCCTCGCCGTCACAAAGAGAATTGCGGCGAAGGCAACCCCGGCCCTTGGCAACGCCATTCATCACGGTGGGGCGGGAAGCAGAAGCAAGAAGAGGAAGGGAGGGGGAGGGAGAGGGGCAGCGATGGACATCTCTGCAGACGGCGGGCCCTCAGACGGTGCAGTGTGGGATGAACGCTGGCAGACAGCAAAATGGAGAAGAAAAGATTCACATCCCTTTTTTTCTTTCGCTTTTGCACGTGGACCAAAGTCTGAGACGTGTTGTCGTCTTGCTGGGAAAAAGGTTCGTTAGTGTCGCTGCTTCTCCTGCGTCACACCTGGGAGTCTGGCACCTGGCACTCAACGCCAGTAGGAACTAAACAACCATTCACATTCACATCCAGATCCAGATGTTGATTCATTCTATTCTCAATCCATTCATTGTCAAATTTCTATTTGGTGAACGTAATTTTTTCCCAAGCATGAGAATGACTAAATGAAGTAAAACATCAACACTATACAAGTGTTGGCGGCACAACACATTGATTCGGATCGCAATTCTTCTTCATCTCGGAAAAATCGATTTAAGAAGAAAAAAAAAGAAGTTTTTGCTGAGTTAGCGCCGAAGAACACATGGTCTCCTAAAATATGATCCAGTGTTTCCATTTACTGTGGAACCTCGATTTACACACTTAATTGGTTCTTGAACACTATAATGTGTGTGTGTGTGTGTGTGTGTGTGTGTGTGTGTGTGTGTGTGTGTGTGTGTGTGTGTGTGTGTGTGTGTGTGTGTGTGTGTGTGTGTGTGTGTGTGTGTGTGTATGTATATATTCATGTATTTATATTATACTTGCCAACCCTCCCGAATTTTAGTGCCCCTCCCAAAAATCTCCCGGGGCAACCATTCTCCCGAATTTCTCCCGATTTTCACCCGGAAAACAATATTGAGGGCATGCCGTGATGGCACTGCCTTTAGCATCCTCTACAACCTGTCGTCGTGTCCGCTTTTTCTCCATAAAAACAGCGTGCCTGCCCAGTCACATGTTGTATGCGGCTTCTTCAGACACACGTAAGTGACTGCAAGACATACTTGATCAACAGCCATACAGGTCACATTGAGGGTAGCCGTATAAACAACTTTAACACTGTTACAAATATGCGCCACACTGTGAACCCACACCAAACAAGAATGACAAACACATTTCGGGAGAACATCCGCACCGTAACACAACATAAACACAACAGAACAAATACCCAGAATCCCTTGCAGCCCTAACTCTTCCGGGCTACAATATACACCCCCCCCCCCAACCCCGGCCCCCTACCCCCACACACACACCTCAAGCGCCCCCCCCCCCCCCCCATCTCCCGAATTCGGAGGTCTCAAGGTTGGCAAGTATGATTTATATGTGTGTATATATATATACATATATATACAAAGATATATATATATAGAGATATATATATGTGTGTGTATATATGTATATGTGTATGTGTATGTGTATATATATATATATACTGTATATATATATATATATATATATATAATAAATGTATATATATATATGTATATATATAAAAAGATATATATGTATGTATAATATTATAAATATAATATATATATATATATATATATATATATATATATATATATATATATAAATGCTATATCTATATATATACTCTCTCTATGTGTATATATATATATATATATATATATATATATATATATATATATATATATATATATATATATATATATATATATATGCAGTATATACTGGATATATATAGCATTTATAAATATATATATATATATGCAGTATATACTGGATATATATAGCATTTATAAATATATTTATATTTATAAATGGTTGATTTATATAGGCTAGTAAGGTAAAGTTTTGTACCTGACAAGTTTCGGCTATCTTGCTTCTGCAGCCTTCATCAGAGGTGTCAAAACTTTACCTTACTAACCTAAATAAATCAACCATTTATAAATACACATTAGTAGGCTAAATGAACCTCTTCAACATATATATATATACACTACCGTTCAAAAGTTTGGGGTCACATTGAAATGTCCTTATTTTTGAAGGAAAAGCACTGTACTTTTCAATGAAGATAACTTTAAACTAGTCTTAACTTTAAAGAAATACACTCTATACATTGCTAATGTGGTAAATGACTATTCTAGCTGCAAATGTCTGGTTTTTGGTGCAATATCTACATAGGTGTATAGAGGCCCATTTCCAGCAACTATCACTCCAGTGTTCTAATGGTACAATGTGTTTGCTCATTGGCTCAGAAGGCTAATTGATGATTAGAAAACCCTTGTGCAATCATGTTTACACATCTGAAAACAGTTTAGCTTGTTACAGAAGCTACAAAACTGACCTTCCTTTGAGCAGATTGAGTTTCTGGAGCATCACATTTGTGGGGTCAATTAAACGCTCAAAATGGCCAGAAAAAGAGAACTTTCATCTGAAACTCGACAGTCTATTCTTGTTCTTAGAAATGAAGGCTATTCCACAAAATTGTTTGGGTGACCCCAAACTTTTTAACGGTAGTGTGTATATATATATATATATATATATATATATATATATATATATATATATATATATATATATATATATATATATATATATATATATATATACATACTGTATATAGCATTTATATATATATATATATATATATATATATATATATATATATATATATATATATATATATATATATATATATATATATATACTGTATATAGCATTTATATATATATATATATATACTGTATATATACTGTATATAGCATTTATATATATATATATATATATATATATATATATATATATATATATATATATACTGTATATAGCATTTATATATATATATATATATATATAAATGCTATATACAGTATATATATATATATATATATATATATATATATATATATATAAATGCTATATACAGTATATATACAGTATATATATATATATAAATGCTATATACAGTATATATATATATATATATATATATATATATATATATATATATATATATATATATATATATATATATATATATATATATATATATATATATGCTATATACAGACAAAAGCCCATTTGGTGCAACAGTGTTGCTCCAATAAAAAGGTTGTGTCAGCAAATATTTGCGGCATTTTTTTGGGACACTCTGGGGTCACCTTGTCGTCACTGCTAGCGTTAGCACAAACTGGGGTCACCTCGTCGTCACTGCTAGCGTTAGCACAAACTTGCTGTGTGAGTCGATCGGCTCTTGTCCCGGTACCGCCTAACCCTAACCCTCTATTACACGTTTTCTCTCTGCCCTCAGTCTCCTCTTGGATCCTTTTCTTTTCCTTGTTGTTGACTGCTGTGTTTTTTTCTCTTCTACTCATGGCTCCATTAGCTGTTTTCCGACTGCCCTCAGTCTCCTCTTGGATACAATGTCCTCCATTGTTGTTGTTATTGTTGTTTTCATCATTCAGTCTTCCTACAAGACTACCGTGCTCCTTGCCACACACCAAATAAACACACTTAATATTTGTTTTTGTCCTTTTCAGGCGTTTTTGCAGAGAATCAGACAAACGGCAGATGACAAGCAGTGCCTCTCACCTGAACACGTCAAGGTAAGAGTGACATTTAACACCTGCTTATCCCCCGTCCATCTGTGGGACTTCACTTCCTTCCCTTTTCCCTTCCTGTGCACACTTTGTAGATGTTGTTCTCCAACATCGAGGACATCCTGGAACTGCACAAAGAGCTGTTGTCCTCCGTGGAGGCCGTCCTGCAGCCTGAACCCCAGCCCTACCACGCTCTGGGTCACGTGTTCCTCCAATTTGTAAGTCCAATCAAGCGACGCGCACACAAACGCCTTTCAGTAAATGGCAGGGACACCCAGACTGGTACGACGATGGCGTTTGAGGGGAAAATATTCCTCAAATGTCACTTGCGATACTGCGGTAATGACATCACTTAGTGACGGTATGTCCTTTGAAAGGTGCACTATTTGGCAGCAACCAGCAGGGGCACTGTTTTTAATGTATTTAACACTTTTATAAAGGGGTCCCCAAAAATCTTTGTGTGTTTTTAAACTGCCATTACTCAAAAATAATAATGAATCAAAATCAATGTTGTTATGAACTATTGACATATTTAATGTTCCAATTACTTCACGTCAAATATTACACTTTGAAAAACATTTTGGGGGAAATATTGCATATTTTGAGTGTTTGCCATACTATAAACACTTTACTTTGGACAAAAAAGCATAAAACACATGAAAAAATTCATAAAAATGTATACTCAACAGATAGATCTAAAGTTGATTGAAATAATTAAGCTTTAAAAGTTAAAAAAAAAAAAAGATATATATATATATATATATATATATATATATATATATATATATATATATATATATATATATATATATATATATATATATATATATATATATACTGTATATATAACCTTTTTTAATACTTTTATAAGTCTGACCCTTGTGGATCCCCCCAAATTTTTTATTATTTTTTTCTAAACTGTCATTGCTGACAAAAATAATGAAATGAAATCAATGTTGTTATGAATTATTGACATATTGAAAGTTCCAATGACTTCACATCAAATATTACACTTTGAAATATTTTTTGCCACATTTTTTGTTTTTTTGCACCAAAAAGCATAAAAACATGAAAAAAATACTGAAAACGTATAATTGACGGACAGAGCTGAAGTTGATTGAAATAATTAAGCATTGAAAGTAAAAAAATAAATAAAAGTATGACCTTTTTTAACACTTTTATAAGTGGGACCCTTTTGGATCCCCAATAATTTTAGTGTTTTTTTCTTCTAAACTGTCATTGCTGAAAAAGATAACAATGAAATAAAAGCAATGTTGTTATGGAATATTGACATATTGAAAGCTCCAATTACTTCACATCAAATATTACACTTTTAAATATTTTTTGGGGAAAATATGGCATATTTTGAGTGTTTGCCATATTATAAACACTTTTCTTTGGACAAGAAAGCATAAAACACATGAAAAAATTAATAAAAATGCATATTCAACAGATATATTTAAAGTTGATTGAAATAATTAAGCATAAAAAAGTTTTTAAAAAAAAGGAAAAAAGTATGACCTTTATTAAAACTTTTATAGGTCGTACCCTTTTGGATCCCCAATCATTTTAGTGGTTTTTTTTCTAAACTGTCATTGCTGAAAAAAAAAATCATGAAATGAAATCAATGTTGTTATGAATTATTGACATATTGAAGGTTCCAATGACTTCACATCAAATATTACACTTTGAAATATTTTGCTGGCTCATTTTGTGTGTTTGACCTATAAAAAACAGTTGTTTTTGGACAAAAAAAGCATAAAAACATGAAAAACATACTAAAAACTTATAAATTGACGGATAGAGCTGAAGTTGATTGAAATACTTAAGCATTGAAAGTAAGAAAACAAACTGTATGACCTTTTTTATAGGTGGGACCCTTTTGGACCCCCAATAATTGTTGTGTTTATTTTTTATAAACAGTCATTTCTGAAAAAAAAAAATAATGAAATAAAATCAATGTTGTTATGAATTATTGACATATTGAAAGCTCCAATTACTTCACATCCAATATTATACTTTGAAATATGTTTTGGGGGAAATATGGCATATTTTGAGTGTTTGACATATTATAAACACTTTTTTTTTTTTTTTTAACAAAAAAGCATAAAAAAAACATGAAATAAATAATAAAAAACACTTTTATGAGTGGGACCCTTTTGGATCCACAATAATTTTAGTGTTTTTGGGGATCCAAAAGGGTCATTGCTCAAAAAATAACAATGAATTCAAATCAATGTTGTTATGAATTATTGACATATTTAGGGTTTCAAATAATTTGCATCAAATATTTCCCTTTGAAATATTTTTGGGGAAAATATGGCATATTTACAGTGTTTGCCATATTATAAACTTTTCTTTGGACAAGAAAGGATAAAACACATGGACAAATTTATAAAAATGTATATTGAACAGATAGATCTAAAGTTAAATTAAATAATTAAGCTTTGAAAGTAAAAAAAAAAAAAGGATGACCTTTTTGGATCCCCCAATTGTTTTTTTAAATTTTTTTCTAAACTGTCATTGCTGAAAAAAAAGAAATAAATAAAATCACTGTTGTTATGAATGATTGGCATATTGAAGGCTCCAATGCCTTCACATCAAATATTACACTTTGAAATATGTTTTGGCACATTTCGTGTTTGCCCTATAAAAAAATGTTTTTTTGGACCAAAAAGCATAAAAACATGAAAAAAATACTAAAAACGTATAAATTGACGGATAGATCTGAAGTTGATTGAAATACTTAAGCATTGAAAGTTACAAAAAAAAAAAAGTATGACCTTTTTTTATACTTTTATAAGTGGGACCCTTTTGGATCCCCAAAAATGTTGTGTTTTTTTTCTAAACTGTCATTGCTGAAAAAAAAAAAAAGAAAGAAAGAAAATCACTGTTATGAATTATTGACATATTGGTGTACCCCGCCTTCCGCCCGAATGCAGCTGAGATAGGCTCCAGCACCCCCCGCCACCCCGAAAGGGACGAGCGGTAGAAAGTGGATGGATGGATGAAAGCTCCAATTACTTCATATCAAATATTACACTTAGAAATATTTTTTGGCATATTTTGAGTGTTTGACATATTATAAACACTTTTTTTGGACAAAAATGCATAAAACACATGAATAAAAATACTAAAAATGTATATTGATAGATCTCAAGTTGATTGAAATAATGAAGCTTTGAAAGTAAAAAAAAAAAAAAAAAAGTATGACTTTTTTAATACTTTTGGATCCCCGAAATTGTAGTGGTTTTTTTTTCTTCTAAACTGTCGTTGCTGAAGAAAAAAACATTAAATCACTGTTATGGATTATTGACATATTGAAGGTTCCAATGACTTCACATCAAATATTAAACTTTGAAATATTTTTTTGGCTCATTTCGTGTGTTTGCCCTATGAAAAACTGTTTTTTTTGACAAAAAAGCATAAAAACATGAAAAAAATAAAAAAAAAACTTATAAATTGACAGATAGACCTGAAGTTGATTGAAATACTTAAGCATTGAAAGTTAAAAAAAAAAGTATGCCCTTTTTTTAACACTTTTATGAGTGGCACCCTTTTGGATCCTTGAGAATTTTAGTGTTGTTTTTTCTTAACTGTCATTGCTCAAAAAAAAAAAGAAATAAAATCAATGTTATGTATTATTGACATATTTCACATCAAATATTCCAAATATGTGTGTGTTTGCCCTATCAAAAACAAAGGTTTTGGACAAAAAAAAATCATAAAAACATGAAAGAAAATACTAAAAACTTACAATGGACAGATAGATCTGAAGTTGATTGAGAGACTTAAGCATTGAAAGTAAAATTATTATTATTAAACTATTTAAGTTTCCAATTATTTCACACCAAATATTACTACCCTTTAAAATATTTTGGGAGGAAATATTGCATATTTTGTGTGTTTGCCCTACACATTTTTTTTTTTTACAAAATATGCATAAAATACATGAAAAAATAACTAATTATCGACAAATAAATCTGAAGTTGATTGAGACACTTAAGCATTAAAAGTAAAACAAAAAATGTATGACTTGTTTTTAAAACTTTTATGGGACCCTTTTGGATCCCTAAGAACTTTAGCATTTTTTTTTTTTTAAACTGTAATTGCTCAAAAAATAGTAATTAAATAAAATCAATATTATGAATTATTGACCTGTTTAAGGTTCAAATTACTTCACATCTAATATTACACTTTGAGGGAAAAGATTGCATATTTGCTGTAAAAAAACAGGTTTTTGACAAAAAGGACATAAAACATAAATAAATAAATAAATAAATGGGTTATACTTGTATAGCGCTTTTCTACCTTCAAGGTACTCAAAGCGCTTTGACAGTATTTCCACATTCACCCATTCACACACACATTCACACACTGATGGCGGGAGCTGCCATGCAAGGCACTAACCAGCAGCCATCAGGAGCAAGGGTGAAGTGTCTTGCCCAAGGACACAACGGACATGACTAGGATGGTAGAAGGTGGGGATTGAACCCCAGTAACCAGCAACCTTCCGATTGCTGGCACGGCCACTCTACCAACTTTGCCACGCCGTCCCATCCCAAAATCAACATTTTAAAAAACATAACTTCATATCGACAGCTAGACCTCAAGTTGATCCACGGAATTAAGTGATAAATAATAATAATAACTAGAAAACTGCTATCTGTGCCCTGGACCTCTGGCTGGGGGTCAGCGGAAGCCGCCGTCCTTATATTTGGTGAAGAGTGTCTGAATGCGTGAGTTTTAGGTGTAACTGTACAAAACGAGCCAAAGAGCTAGCCTAAAACAGTAGCACGTTCACATAAAAATGCTAACACTTAGCATGTGTGCTAACGATAGCATGATTACAGTGAGCATGTTTCATATACCAAGTTATATGACTCTAAGGTGTATGGCGGTGAAAATGGAAACAAAAGTCTAAAATTAGATGTAAAAGTTAGCATGCTTAAGTTAGCTTGCTAGCATGCTATCATTTGCATGCTAACAGTTAACAAGTGCCACATACCAAGTTATATGACTCTGGGGTAAACGGTAACAAAACCAGCTCAAAAAGTTAGCAATCTAATGTTAGCCTGTTAGCAAACTAACGTTACCATGCTAACAGTTAGCTTGTTTCACATACCAAGTTATATGACTCAAAGGTGTAAGAATGGGGATTTACAGTAAAAAGTGTAAACTAAGATAAAAAAGTTAGCACTTTAATGGTAGCATGCAAACAGAGTAACAAGTGTCACATACCAGGTTAAATGACAATAGGGTCAACGGTTGCAAAAATAGCTGAAAAAGCTCGCACTTTAATGGTAGCATGCTAGCATGCTAACGTTAACATGCTAACAGTTAGCTTGTTTCACATTCCTGTGACCAAAACTGTCTTGGTTTTGAAAATGAAAAATATCCAAAAGTTCGGTGTCACATAAACATTGAATATATCTTTTTGTAGCTTTATTTATTTATTTTTTTAAAACATTCCATCAATTCATCCTACTCTGCACCCCACCCCACCCCCACCTACTGTGCCACCACTCCCCTCTGTTTGAACTGGTGTGGCCTCTGGGGGCCAAACAAAGAGGTGTGTGTCCCCACTTGAAGAAGAGTCAGCCTGCAGTCATTTGACCAAGTCCAAGTTAGAACATAGTCAAAGTTCCTCTATATCAGTGGTTCTTAACCGTAGGGCCAGGGCCCATTGTTGGGCTGCGCGCGCCCCCTGAAGGGCTGGCAAAAAAAAAAGTGTTTCTCAGCTGCGGCCCGTATGTAATACACTTTTCCACCACCTGTGGGAGTAATGACAAGATCAAACAAACAGAAGAAGTCAACCCATTGAGAAATCAAAGGTGTCGGGGGCCATTTTGTTAGTTTTCACCTTCAAACACAGTACATTATATAGATAAGCCGAACTGAAATGCTAACAGTTAGCACGCTGGCCATATAGCATCAACAAAAAATATGAGCAAAAATTTGCTAAAAAAACCTAGCTTGCTAACATGTTAACAATAGCATGTCTACGGATAGCATTCGTGAAATACCAAAATATACGCCACTGAGGTGTATACCTGTTTAAATTAGCTGAAAAAAAAAATCTAGTATGCTAAAATGCTAACTGTAACATGCGTCAAGTACCAAAATATTCTATAACTCTGAGGTGTGTACATGAAAAATGTGTTTAAAATGCTAGCATGATAACGTTAGCATGCATCAAGTACCCAAATATGACTGACGTGTATGCCTACAAAATTAGCTAATAAAAACAAATATCTAGAAAATGCAATTTCATGTGAATGTTGAGGAGCCAAAGCCAAACTGAAATGTTAACAGTTAGCACGCTGGACATATAGCGTCAAGTAACCAAAAGTATGAGGAAAATTAGCTAAAACAGCTCGCGTACTAACAGTGTTAACATCAGCATGCCTATTGGTAGCATTAGTGAAATACCAAAATATACCACACTGAGGTATATACCTCCTAAATTAGCTAAAAAAATCTTGCATGCCAATGTTAGCATGCTAAAATGCTAACTCTAACATGCATCAGGTACCAAAATAATCTATAACTCTGTGGTGTGTACTTAAAAATTGTGTTTAAAATGCTAGCCTGCTAATATTAGCATGCATCAAGTACTGAAATATGACTGAGGTGTATGCCTACAAAATTAGCTAAAAAAGAAGCTAGCATACTAATGTTAGCATGCAAGTATTTCACGCCGAGATGTATCTCGCAAAATTAGCAACAAAGCTAGCATGCTAATATTGGAAGGCTAACCATAGGGCCGCAGGCGGTTAAAAAATGAGCTACTTTGGACACCTGTGAACAAATGTCGTAGAGAAGTATCTGCAGCGCAAAAATGATGACTCAAGTGGTGAAGTTGTGTTTTCATTTGCACTTCAGTGTTATTGACCGTTGAGTTCAGAAACATGTTCCTTAATAACTGTGTTTATTTATTTTACCACAACATAATTGTAAGTAAACGTATTTGTGTGGTGGTAATATTTGAGTGGGCCGTTGACTCCAATCAATTATGAATCGTTACAAATAAGAATCGCAATTAATTCAAATTTTTTGTAATCGATTTTTTTAATTGATTAAGAATCGTTACAAATAAGAATTGCAATTAATTAGATTTTTTTTTAAATCGATTTTTAAATCAATTAAGAATCGTCAAAAATAAGAATCACGATTAATTTAATTTTGTTTAAATCGATTTTTTATTTCTTTTAATCGATTAAAAATTGTTACAAATAAGAATCGCGATGTATTAGATTTTGTTTGAATTGATTTTTTTTTTAATGAAATTGTTTTCTGGTTACAAATAAGAATCGCGATCAATTTTAATATTTTTTTTAATATATTTTTTAATTTGTTTAATCGATTAAGAATAGTTACAAATTAGAATCACGATTAATAAAAAATTTTCATATTGTTTTTTAATCGATTAAGAATCGCAATTAGAGTTTTTTTAAATAATTTTTGTATTTTTTTAATCAAATTGTTTAAATATTTTTTTGATCGCTTTTTTTTTTAGATTGATTAAGAAACATTACAAATAAGAATCATGATTAAATAAATTGTATTTAAATCTTTTTTTAAAAATTGATTAAGAATAGTTACAAATAAGAATCGCGATTAATTACATTTTTTCATATTGTTTTTTAATCGATTAAAGGCCTACTGAAACCCACTACTACTGACCACGCAGTCTGATAGTTTATATATCAATGATGAAATCTTAACATTGCAACACATTCCAATACGGCCGGGTTAGATTAGTAAAATGCAATTTTAAATTTCCCGCGAAATATCCTGCTGAAAACGTCTCGGTATGATGACGTTTGCGCGTGACGTCACGGATTGTAGCGGACATTTTGGGACACTATTGTGGCCAGCTATTAAGTCGTCTGTTTTCATCGCAAAATTCCACAGTATTCTGGACATCTGTGTTGGTGAATCTTTTGCAATTTGTTTAATGAACAATGAAGACAGCAAAGAAGAAAGCTGTAGGTGGGAAGCTGTGTATTAGCGACCGGCTGCAGCAACACATACACGTAGCCGGTGTTTCATTGTTTACATTCCCGAAATATGACAGTCAAGCTTTACCATTGGCCTGTGGAGAACTGGGACAACAGAGACTCTTACCAGGAGGACTTTGAGTTGGATACACGCTACCGTGAGTACGCAGCTGCGGCTTCCAAACATTTGATCGCTTGCCCGTACGTGCGTGCCGCTATGTGCATGTCACGTACGTAACTTTGGGGAAATATGTGTGCTGTATGAACTTTACGGAGGTGAACGGTACTTTGGGCTGTGGGATTGAGTGTGTTGTGCGGGTGTTTGATTTGTATTGGCGGGTTATATGGACGGGAGAGGGGAGGTGTTTGTTATGCGGGATTACTGTTTTAGTCATTCCCAGCTGAATATCAGGTCCCACACGCCTTTCACAGCATCTTCCCTATCTGAATCGTTACAAATTAGAATCACGATAATTACATTTTTTATGTCGACTTTTAAATGACTAAGAATCGTTACAAATAAGAATCGCAATTAGATTTTTTTTAGATATATATATATATTTTTTTTAAGCAAATAAGAATCATTACAAATTAGAATCACCGACAATTAAATCATTTTAAAATCGTTTTATAATTTTTTAAAATCGATTATGAATTGTTAAAAATCAAGAATTACTATTAATTTAAAATAAATTTAAATCGCAGATATTGTTTTCCGATTACAAATCGTTACAAAAAAAAATCACGATTAATTCAACTTTTTTTTTTTTTTAGCGATTAATAATCGTTACGAATCAAAATCACGATTAATTTGATTTTAGGAGTATTTTTTTTAATCGATTAAGAATTGTTAATAAACAGGAATTGCGATTAGTTAGATTTTTTTTTAAAAACATGTTTTTCATTAAGAATCATTACAAATAAGAATCACAACTAATTCGATTTTTGAATCGATTAAGAATCGTCACAATTAATTTAATTTTGTTTAAATATATTTTTTATTTTTTTAATAGATTAAGAATCGTTACAAATAAGAATCGTGATGAATTAGAATTATTTATTTTTAGTATTATTTATTACTGATTTTTAAAAAAAATGTAATCGATTAAGAATAGCTACAAATTAAAATCACAATTATTGCATTTTTTTAATATCGTTTTTTTAATCAATTAAGAATCGCAATTAGATTAAAAAAATATATTTTTGTGAATCGAATAATTTAAAAATGTTTTTAATTGTTGTTTTTGTTTTTTTAAATTGATAAGAATCATTACAAATAATAATCGCAAAAAAAATAATCGATTTTTCAAACAATTAAGAATTGTTACCAATAAGAATCACGATGAATTAAAAATGTTTTAATCAATTTTTTTTAATCGATTAAGAATGGTTACAAATAAAAACAATTTTATCGATTAAGAATCGTTACAGATTAAAGTCACGACAATTCAATTTTTTATGTAGACTTTTAATCGATTAAGAATCGTTACAAATAAGAACGCAACAAGATTTTTTTTAGATATATTTTTTCTATTTTTTTAATCGAATAAGAATCATTACAAATAAGAATCACGGATAATTAAATATTTGTAAAATTGTGTTTTTAAAAGACAATTTTTTAAGAATTGTTAAAAATCAAGAATTGCGATTAATTAGAATTTTTTTTAAATCGCTGATTTTTTTTTGTCATTTCAAAACGTTACAAAAAAAACCCGATTAATTTGATTTTTAATTGATTTTTTATCGATTAATCATCTTTGCGAATAAAAATTACGATTAATTTGATTTTAGGAGTTGTTTTTTTTAATGGATTGATATTTGTTAATAAACAGGAATTGCGATTGTTGGCCCTGCGATGAAGTGGCGACTTGTCCAGGGTTTACCCAGCCTTCTGCCCGATTGTAGCAGAAATAGGCTCCAGCGACCCCAAAGGGAATAAGTGGTAGATGGATGGATAGATTTTTTTTTAAAAACATGTTTTTCATTGATTAAGAATCGTTACAAATAAGAATCACAACTAATTAGATTTTTGAATCGATTAAGAATCGTCTCAATTAATTTTATTTTGTTTAAATCAATGTTTTGTTTTTTTAATTGATTAAGAATCGTTACAAATAAGAATCGCGATCAATTTGAATTATTCATTTTTAGTATTATTTATTACTGATTTTTTGTTTGTTTTTGAATCGATTAAGAATAGCTACAAATTAAAATCATAATTATTCCATTTTTTTAATATCGTTTTTTAATATTGTTTTTTTAATCGATTAAGAATTGTTACAAATAAGAATTGCGATTAATTTGAATCTTTTTTTAAATCGTTACAAATAAGAACGCAATTAGATTTTTTTTTAGATAAATTTGTTCTATTTTTTTTAATCGAATAAGAATCATTACAAATAAGAATCGCAAAAAATTCAACATTTTTAAAACCTTTTTTTTTTTTTTTTTTTAGTCGATTAAGAATTGTTAAAAAATAAGAATTGCGATTAATTAAAAAAAAATTTAATTCGATTTTTTTTTTTTCCGATCACAAATCGTTATAAAAAAAGAATAATGATTAATTTGATTTTTGAGCGATTTTTTAGCGATTAATAATCATTACAAATAAAAATCACAATTAATTCGATTTTAGGAGGATTTTTTAAAATCGATTAAGAATTGTTAATAAACAGGAATTGCAATTAATTCGATTTTCTTAAATACATTTTTTAAAATTGATTAGGAATCGTTACAAAAAAATAAATATTGGGAACTCTACAAGTGACCCGTTTTCTTGCTGCCCTCAGTCTCCTCTTGGATGATTTGTATTTCATTTTGTTGTTGTTATTGCTGCGTTCAATGCAGTCTTTGGTTTATTTCTAAAGACATGCACCGGGGGACACGCCGACTAGCAGCACTAAATTGCCCCCCCCCCCCCCCAGTGACCCCTGACAAGGACGACATATATCAGGGAGTGTCTGTGGCTTGCTATGATATGCTGTGATGTTGTGGCGAGGTGACTTTCAGTGTGTAATTGGCTAGTCAGACGAGACACATGTGCTGCAGACGTCACGGTCGGTGTGGAGAATTGATTGCGGCGCGGCGAGGAGGCGGGACTCCACACTTTTTGTCTTGAAGTCAGACTTGGAGACACAGAGGTCACAGTGTGGACGCCTGCTTTCAAACTTAATTGTCTCTTTTTATTTTATTTTATTTTTTAATTAATGAATACTTTTTTTAAATTAATGAATTAGATTTGTATTTATTTGTTTTCCATTTTTTTATTTGCTTATTTATTTCTATTCATTAATTGTATTTGTATTTATTTATTAAAAATTATTTTATTTACTTATTGCATTTTTATGTATAGAAAAACAAAGCGTAAGTGATATGATAGCAAACAAATAGTGTCACGTCAGCTGTTTACTGTCCACAGTGCTACACACTTTGTGTATTATTCTGTATATATTGCATCTATATCTACCCACTTTTGGCCAAAAGGAAGTCCAAATATCAAGACTGATGAGACCAAACCAATCAGAGTATGCTTATCGCGGCCCCTGATTGGCTCAGCCTCGGATGGCAGGACTATATTGGATTAAAGGTGACTATGTCGGTGTTATTTCGTGCTCTCATAATGTAAAAAAATATATATTTAGAAGGTAGTAAACCGTTTTTTTTACACTCTAAACCAGGGGTGTCAAAGTCAAGGGCCGCGGGCCGGATCCATGAATGGCCCCCGGGATGATATTTAATTAGTATTAGAACCAGCCCGCAGGCCACAGCCGCCTGCTGCTGTTTTGCACGCACCAATACTCCATCAGTGTTGGCGCTAGGAATTTTCAAAATGGGGTCCCACAGTAAATTTTTGGGGTCCCACTTTTTTGTAAGCGTTTTGAAAACAAATTCATTATCCTGTTGTATCTCACATTCTATATTGTGTTTTGGAAAAAGGTTGTCATAAACGGTACTTAATTCAATTAAAAAATAATACAAAAAAATAATAATTGTATGCATATGTAAATTTATTCAGTTATAAACATTCATTCACTTTCTTCTTTCCTTTACCGCTGCCGGGTATTTGTTTCTATATTTTTATTGTAATGTTTTCAGAATGTGTTTGTTCTATTTTTGGCCAAAGTAAGACAAAGAAAACAATCTGAAGTTATCTTTTTTTTTAGTTTTAATGCCATGATTTTAATAGTCCGGCCCGCGTGTGAATAGATTTTCCTCCATGCAGCCCCTGAGCTAAAATTATTTTGACACCCCTGCTCTATACATATTCAACTATCGGAGCCAATAACAGCAATAGTGTATGGTCATTTAGTGTGAGCTGGGTTCTAAAAGTGAAAATGGTGATTTCACATGCACTCCAAATGATGATCATCACAGTTGAAATAAATCACACTCCAAATGATGATCATTCTAATCAAGTTGGTGGACTTTTCCATTCTCTGCTGTCTTCTTTGCCATGTACTTTGGTGTTTACATCTAAATGTCCTCCAAAAAGCACACAATGTCATTTTTTAAAAGGTAAACATGCTAGGCTGCTAGCAGCTACACAACAGCTAAGCAGACAATAGGACACAAACTAGACATAGGTAATAATCATGGAACAATAAGAGGTGACATTTGTCAACATAAACAAGTATGAAATCATTATAGTTGCATATTACTTACACTTACAAAGTCTCCAAGGCAGTATTAGAAAGTATCTAGTAACAAACGTGTCTGCATCATTCAACTTACAAATTATGCCAAAACTAATTACCAATCCCACTATAAATTAAAGACAGCATAAGACCTTTCCAGACGGTTAATGATAAATAGGTTAGTGTTTTTCATTGTTCGCTGTTTGTCTCGTTTCACTTAATCAAACCTTTTTCTAACATTCAATCCAATCCACTTTATTTATAAAGCACATTTAAACAACAAGAATGTTTCCAAAGTGCTGCACAGCCATGTTAAAAACAAGATTAAAAACAATATTAAAAACAATATTAATTCCACACTACTATATAATACAAGTGGGTATGACTCATGTCGGATCAATAATCTGTGGTCTGTGGTCGGGTGTATCAGAGAGGGACAGGAATTGGAGTACAGGACACTGATCACTGCCTTTGTGGAGTGGTCTCAGGCGAACCATCTGGTCCTTAATGTGGACAAGACCAAGGAGCTGGTCATCGACTTCAGGAAGAGAATGGCCCGGTGGAGCCCATCAAGATCCTGGGCCGGGGGGTGGCAGTAGTGGGGCAGTACAAGTTCCTGGGAGTCCACTTGAATAGCAGACTGGACTGGAAGGACAACTGCAAAGCTGTTTACAAGAAGGGCATGAGCAGACTCTTTTTCCTGAGGAAGCTTAGGTCCTTTAATGTGTGCAGCAAGCTGTTGGAGATCTCTTATTAGTCTGTTGTGGCCAGTGCCCTGTACTTTGCCGTGGTTTGTAGGGGCAGCAGCACCAGCAAAAGGGACTCAAACCGAATTGACAAACTGATCCGGAAAGCCGGCCAAACTATTGGCACGCAGTTGGAGGCGTTTGTGTCAGTGAGGGACAGGAGGACACTGGACAAACTGCTGGCCATCATGGACAATCCTGCCCACCCACTCCACCAGACAATTGAGGGACAGCGGAATTCATACTCCAACAGGCTCCTTCTGCTTCGTTCCCACAGTGTTCGATTCAAGAACTCATTCATTCCGCACTCCATCCAGCTGTATAATCACTCGCCATACAGCAATAGATGATATCTGTCTATTACCTGACACCTTCTATGTCAGCTACTTCTTTGTTTTTACTGTCTATTTTCTATTTTCTGCTGGATTTACTCTCTATTTTAAGCTGCAGCTGTCACATATACTGTAATATTGTACATGGTATTTTTTATATATTGTATATATGATATAGACATAATATAATATATCAGTATATATAATATACTGTACATATATTATGTAAATATCACATATATATGTTATATTTTATGTCGCTATATTTAGTCTATTTATACCTGCATTGTCCTTTCTATCCTTACACTTTCCATCATTGTAACTGAGCTACTGTGTGGAACAATTTCCCTTGTGGATCATTAAAGTTTGTCTAAGTCTAAGTCTGAGTCTAAGTCTAAGTCTGAGTTTAAGTCTAATCGCATCGGCCAATACTCAAGGCTCCAATTGTAGTATCACAATGAAACTTGAACTTTAGACGCTCCTGCAAAGTTTGTTTTGACTTTTGAGGGTTTTTTTTCTACTGAAACTCAACATTTGTACCTTTTCTGTGAACTTCCGAGTGGGAGTTTAAACTGTGGGTTACTTTTATTCTTGATGTTGAGGAGTAGTGAAAAATGGATACATATACTGTATGTTGTTCTGCGGAGGCTAACTCCCCATTGCCGCATACCCATTACACTTCCCTCCGCGACCCGAGACCTTTTGTTTTTTTCGCTAAAATTCAAAATGTGTACCTTTTCTATGAATTTCTGAGTGGGAGTTTAAACTGTGGGTCACTCTTATTGTTGATGTTGAGGAGTGGTGAAAAATGGATGCATATATGTTGTTCTGTGGAGGTTTCCTCTTCATTGCCGCATATCCATTACACTTCCCTCCGCGGCCCGAGACCTTTTGGCACCCTTCCTCAGCGCGACAGTCTCTCAGCCAATCGGTGGGGTCGCCGGGCGTCTGGCACCCTTTGGCCCCCGCAGCCCTTGACCTCCAGGCCGGGGGTCAACACATTTCATGAACCCCCCACATTGTTTCATTACAGCGGCTGCCACTCAACCAAACTTGAAAGAGTTGGTTGCTATTTCAGTTTTTCATGTTTCATGCTAATGTGTGAACGTCGTCGTTCTTGGAGGGGAAAAAAGTCACCGGATCACGCCGGCGTCAATATTTGCTCAATGCGGGCGTCGTTCGCCCCTCAACAGTCATGTCCATTATGCACGCCGTGAACGGCGGCCATTTTGCCTTCACTCATCTCGAAGCCTTTTACACATAAACATTCCAGCAAATAAGAGTTTCTGTTGTGAAAGAAAGCATGCAAACTATTCTGGGCACAAGCGCTTGTCTTTTCACCGTGGTCACATGACCTGGAAGAAGAATGTGTGACTTGGCCAGTGCCACAGTTGAGATCTAGAAAGAGGAAGTTTTTGGGTTTTTTTTAGCAGTAAAGACGCATGCTAGCTTTGTAGCTTAATGATGTCTGCCCAACATTAGGGGGGCACAAAAAAATCTGTTCACCACATTCGAAAACAAATATATGTATATATATATATATATATATAATATATGTATATGTGTGTGTGTGTGAGTGTGTATATGTATATATGTGTATATATATGTGTGTGTGTGTGTGTGTGTGTGTATGTATATATGTGTATATATATGTGTGTGTATATGTATATATATATATATATATATATATATATATATATATATATATATATATATATATATATATAATGTACATATTTATATAATGTATATATTTAATGTGTATATATATATACACACATATATACATGCATACACACACTATATATATATGTATACATATATATGTCTGTATATATATGTCTTAATTAGATTATCCAAAAAAATAGTGCTCGATACCGTGGTAGAGCGTAATATGTATGTGTGGGAAAAATCACAAGACTATTTCATCTCTACAGGCCTGTTTCATGAGGGGTTTCCCTCAATCATCAGGAGATTTTTAATAGAAGCATTCACATACCATGGTTTATTTAGGGCACAGAACAGGTAGGTACAGGCAGGCGTAGGGGCGTGGTGATTGGCTCATGTGTTACCTAGGAGGTGTTTCCTTCTGTGACGGCATGCTGATACAATTTCGCTGCGCTTGTTGAGGGATGACAGGTCTGGACGGTATATAATAAACAGTTTCTCTTTTAAGTATTGGTTGCATCTTTTATTACCACTGTTGTAAGGTGTGCTGGATGCAAGAATTTGCCATGTTATTGAATATTCAACATTATTGTCTTTGAGATTCCAAATGTGTTTGCTGAGTTCTGTAGTGTTCCTCAGGCTTTTGCTTCTGAAAGAAGCCTTGTGATTGTTCCATCTGGTTTTGAATACTCCCTCAGTTAATCCTACATATGTGTCGGATGTGTTAATGTCCTTGCGTGTTACCTTTGCTTGGTAAACGACTGATGGTTGTAAGCACCCCCCGTTGAGAGGGCAATCAGGTTTCTTGCGGCAGTTACAGCCTTTGTCGGTTTTAGAGTCGTTCTGCCTGGTGGTGGACGGCTCCTTTTCAATTGCTTTGTTGTGGTTTGAAATGATTTGTCATATATTGTTCATACAGCTGTAGCTCAATTTAATGTTGTTCTTGTTGAATACTTTTCTTAGGGTGTTGCCTTTGGGGAAGTGTTTGTCGATCAGAGTGAGGAATTTGTGGCCTATATGTATGTGTGTGTGTGTGTGTGTGTGTATATATATATATATATATATATATATATATATATATATATATATATATATATATATATATATATATATATATATATATATATATATATATGTGTGTGTGTATACACGTGTATACTGTATATTACCAAATAGCCCGGGCGTTTATTTCACAAAATCGATTTTGGAGACAGGCGTTTAAAAGAAGCAGGCGGTTATTTGCACAAGGCTTTTATTTATTTTTGCACCAGCCTGCACCAGGCCATTATTTGGTTACAATGGTTCTGTCCAGTATATTTTTTTCGTACAAAAAACTTTAAATGTAAAAGCTATTGTAAACATACAAACAAAAAACAAGAGATCAACATGAGGTAGGCTATCAAAAGACAAGAGATCAACAAGACCTCAACATGGCAGTAGTGCAACAATTGTCAAATATAATACCAATACTAAAAATAAATACACTTTTTAAATAAAGCAGCCCACCAGGAAAAATAAAATTATGGTACCAAGTACTCAAGTATAAAACCCACCATCAAAACAGAACAATAATACTGTCACTTAAGTAAAATAAAGGCTACAGTACTCCAAGTTTTAAATAAAGCAGCATACTGGAAAAATAAAATTATGGTACCAAGTACTCTAAAAAACCATCAAAACAATAATACTGCAGCAAAAGCAACCCCAGTAGCATTTGAATCTAAATTATGCAAATAACAGCCCATGGGCGGCTATTTGGACATAGGCGGTTATTAGGAAGAGGCGGTTAATTCACAAAATGGGGTCGGACCTCGGGCGGCTATTAGGACATGGGCGGTTATTTGCCCAAGGGCGTTTATTTGGTAATATACGGTATGTATATATGTGTGTATATATATATATATATATATATATATATATATATATATATATATATATATATATATATATATATATATATATATATATATATATATATATATGTGTGTGTGTAAATAATACAGTCATGGTCAAAAGTTTACATACACTTGTAAAGAACATGATGTCATGGCTGTCTTGAGTTTACAATAATTTCTACAACTCTTATTTTTTGTGATAGAGTGATTGGAGCACATACTGTACTTGTTGGTCACAAAAAACATTCATGAAGTTTGGTACTTTTTTGAATTTATTATGGGTCTACTGAAAATGTGAGCAAATCTGCTGGGTCAAAAATATACATAGAGCAGAGGTGGGACCAAGTCATTGCTTTGCAAGTCACAAGTAAGTCTCAAGTCTTTGCCCTCAAGTCTCGAGTCAAGTCCCGAGTCAAGACAGGCAAGTCCCGAGTCAAGTCCAAAGTCAAGACTGGAAAGTCTCAAGTCGAGTCCCAAGTCCTGCATTTTGAGTTTCGAGTCCTTTCAAGTCCTTTTAACCACAGACTAATATTTTTACACAGATTGTGTATGCTTTTAAAACGCTGTATTTATTTATTAAAACAAGTGCATTTGAAATTGCAAGAAAAAAAATAGTGCTGACATTGCAATTCATAATAGCACTATTAACAGTAATTTTAATAGTTTAAACAATTTTAAACATTTAACTCATTCCTTTACAGAATAAACACATTTGCAAAAACAAACATTAACATACTATTGGTTGTATTTTATGAAAATAATATTACCACAGAGTTGAGAAGGAGCAAAGATCTTCAATATTTGTATGTGAAAATCACAAATAAATCTTCTGTTGGAGGATGACGCCCCTAAAGGGGTTTGGTTTACAAACTTTCAGCCCCACCTAAAACAAAATTCACCAGCCGCCACTGATTATGATGCATTCTCATTTTAGGCAAAATATAAGACAATACTTTCTTAACAGTATAATTGTAACCAGGAATAAGTCTTCAAGTAACAATATTCAAATACTAACATTGTTGGGTAAGACAGCATTTGGTTTTATTCTGAATGTAGTGAAACAAATTAGTAGTTTTAGCTGATATAAAGACTTTCAGGTGTTTATATATGTTTAAGTATTTGGCAGACGCTTTTATCCAAAGCGACATACATAAAAAATACATACATAACAATCACTGTAAACATGATCATTTAAGGGAAGAATGTAATACAAAATATCAATACAAAGTGTCAAGACAGAATAAACTCTCTGCTGCTGCAGCAACAGAGATACAGTCTATAGGTCCCTAAGATATATAGATATCTAATGTATTCATACATTGTTTATGTAGGATATACGCATGTATATATAACCTAATCATATTGTTTCTTCAATTTAAAAATAGTTTACCGTTTTTTCCCCCTTCTCTGGGATTATATTCCCAGTTTCGATCTCGGACGTCTGGTCACTTATAGCGTATAAGAATATTATATTACTGTTAAGCAAACTATGAATAATAAAACTTGCCAAAACATGTGTCCGTTATCATAGCTACACGTATGACAAAAAACCGCGTGAAAATCAGTGGTATTCAGTGAGGTAAAATGAATTAAATGCGCTGACAGTTCATTGCTCCTGACAAATTAATTGCACTGAGTGGAGCGGATCACCACTCCAAGATGGCGGCCCCGCGTCTCGTCTGCGCCAGTAGGCAGTAGCGCTCGATGCTGCGTACCCTTAAAACATGTCTATGGTTATAACGTTAGCAGTGAGTTTACAGCCTCACTGATTTAACTACACAGCAAATAAAATTCATGTTACTTAGCCAATAAACGTTATCTTACATTCAAAACTTACCCTTCTTTGTGCAACTTCAAATGTCGAACGAAGTTGGAAGTTGTTGCGTCTCCGTCTGTAATATTCGAACTGCGTGATTTGCATACGCAATTCGTTTTTTGTTGACCAAGTCGTAGTTTTTATACCCGAACGAAACCAACTTTGGCATAATTGTTTCTCACTGCCGCATTGTTTGACAACTCATGTTCGGTGGTTGTCCTGCAATTTGATTGGATGAATGCTGTGTGATGAAAACAACGTATAACTAATTTGATTGGCTGTTGTACTGAGAGCACACACGCTGACAGGCAGCACACACGCTGATAGACAGACACGTACAAAATGAAAGATACGGAGCGCTCCCAAATAACTTTTTAAGATTTGGGTTTTGGGGAAAGTAGCAAGTCATGTCGAGTCAAAAGGCTCAAGTCCAAATGAAGTCACAAGTCATTGATGTTAAAGTCTAAGTCGAGTTGCAAGTTTCTTTACATTTTGTCAAGTCGAGTCTAAAGTCATCAAATTCATGACTCGAGTCTGACTCGAGTCCAAGTCATGTGACTCGAGTCCACACCTCTGACATAGAGCAATGTTAATATTTGCTTACATGTCCCTTTGCAAGTTTCACTGCAATAAGGCGCTTTTGGTAGCCATTCACAAGCTTCTGCTTGAATTTTTGACCACTCCTCTTGACAAAATTGGTGCAGTTCAGCTAAATGTGTTGGTTTTCTGACATGGACTTGTTTCTTCAGCATTGTCCACACGTTTAAGTCAGGACTTTAGGAAGGCCATTCTAAAACCTTCATTCTAGCCTGATTTAGCCATTCCTTTACCACTTTTGACGTATGTTTGGGGTCATTGTCCTGTTGGAACCCCAACTGCGCCCAAGACCCAACCTCCGGGCTGATGATTTTAAGTTGTCCTGATTCATTGTCCCATTTACTCTCTGTAAAGGACCAGTTCCAATGGCAGCAAAACAGACCCAGAGTATAATACTATATATATATATATATATATATATATATATATATATATATATATATATATATATATATATATATATATATATATATATATATATATATATATATATATATATATATATATATATATATATATATATATATATATATGTGTATATATACTGTATATATATGTATATATATATATGTGTATATATACTGTATATATATGTATATATATATATGTATATATATACATATGTATATATATACAGTTTATATATATTTACATATATATATATATATATGTATATATTGCACACATATATGTATATATATATATAATTTTTTTTTTTTTTTAAAGAATGAGTTTAAAAATATATATTTTTAGGCCGTTTCCATGCAACTAGAAGGAGCTTTTCTAACCTGCAACCTGTTTTTAAAAAGTTTCATGATTATTATTATTATTATTTTTGTAGCGAATAATACGTTACGGGAATCGGTTTGAATCGAGAATCAATTCAAAACTGGATCAAGTGGTTAAGTTATTAGGGGTGCACAAAAAAATCGATTCACAGCCGAGTCTCGATTCTTATTCCTCTCCATATTAAATCGATTCATAGTTAAGTTAATTTTGTTTTTATGTTTTATGCCCTTTTTGTTAAAGAAAACCCTGTTTTTAATGTCAAACACACAAAATATGCATTATTTTTCCCCCAAAAATATTTTAAAGTGGAATAATTGATGTGATTGGAAAACTTAAATATGTCAATAATTCATAACAACATTGATTTTGATTCAATATATTTTTTAGAGCAAAAACAGATTTAAAAAAAGAAAAAAAATCTCTCTAAAATCTTCAAAGATCCAAAATACCCCCACTCGTTGAAGTGTTAAAAATAAGTCATACATTGTTATTATTTTTCTACTTTTAACGCTTAAATCTCTAGATTCAACTTCAGATCAATCCGTCAACTTTTTTATATTTTTTAAAATGTTTTTTTCCCCTTTTTTATTTTTAAAACAAACAAAATAATGCAATATTTCTCCCAAAATATTTCAAAGTGTATATTTGATGTGAAGTAATTGGAAACTTACATATGTCAATAATTCATCACAACATTGATTTTGATTCATTATTATTTTTGGGCAGTGACAGTTTCAAAGGAAAGAAACTTTGTGTTTTAGTTCCCTTTCACCAGTTTGCTTTTTTTAGTCCACTTTTTTGTGTTTTTTCTTTAGATTTGTTAAAAATGTTCTTCTTCTTTGGTGTTTGTCAGAGGGAGAGTTTTTCCGTGTACGGCGAGTACTGCAGCAACCACGAGAAGGCCCTGCGACTCCTCATGGAGCTCAACAAGATACCCCACGTCAGGACCTTCCTCCTGGTGAGACTCCTCCTCTTCCATCTGGTCATGTTGTGTAGTATGACATCACCAATGTCATCGCTCCTCACCCTGGTTATGAATGATAGCCACCACCTTGCATAAGAGAAATGAATAGTGCGACTTGGAATCATCCACAAAATAAAATCCCTTTTTAATGCACGAGCAGGTGTGGGTGTGTGACATGGATGTGCCCCTCCCCCCAGTTATGAATGATAATCACCACCTTGTTGTTTATAGAAATAAACAGAAAAACTAAAAAATTATCAACAGTACACTCGCTCATGCAGAAGCGCATGCGCAAGTCAAAAATGCCACATAATCAATGTAATCGCTCCTCCCCCTGGTTATGAATGATAGCCACCACCTTGCATAAAATAAATAAATAGTACAACTTTAAATCCTCCACAAAATAAAATGCCTCTTAATGCACTAGCAGGTGTGGGTGTGTGACATGGACGTGTTCTAGTATTAATGCGATCGCTCTTGATAATCACCATCTTCCATAATAGGAAGGACTAGAAATAAAGCACAGTCAGTAAAGTTGAAGACCGCGGAAAAGGAAGCAAGAATTTTGCGTAAAAACGTCTTTGATAAAGACGAGCTTCCTACCAGTCAAGAATGATAATTGCCACCTTTCATAATAGAAATTAATTAACTTTAACGTCACGATATAATACAATTTGTAAAAGTCAGCAATAACTGCTCCATGTTGTTTGGTCCTGCTCAATACCACCCCTACAGGGTTGGGGTAGAAAAGAATCGGTTCCAACTTTCTGTGGTTCGCATTGAAATGCGGCCTTTTTGTTTTTAAAGCTATTCTTACAGATTATGCTCGTTTAATGCGGGATCACTTTTTTGCGGACATAAATCCTGGCAGCTAAACTTGACCCTACTTTTATTTCGACTCCTAATGACGCTCAATCATAGTAATAATTTGTCTGCTCCTCCTCCTGCCAGTTATTAATGATCTCTGCCACTTTTCCTTATGAGAAAGTGAACAGAAAGACTGGAAATGATCCACAAAGTCAACATCCACGGTATGTGCAGAAGTGCATGCGCAAGCCATAAATGCCACATAATGAATGCCTTCGCTCCTCCCTCCAGTTATGAATGATAGCCACCACCTTGCATAAAAGAAATGAATAGTACAAACGCTTTTTAATGCACGAGCAGGTGTGGGTGTGTGACATGGACGTGTCTTGGTATTGATGCGATCACTCCTCCCTCCAGTCACGAATGATAATCACCACCTTGCCGTATATAGAAATATATGGAAAACTAAAAATTATCAACAGTACACTCGCTCATGCAAAAGCGCATGCGCAAGGCAAAAATGCCACATAATCAATGTAATCGCCCCTCCCCCCGGTCATGAATGATAGCCACCACCTTGCATAAAACAAATGAATATTACAACTTGAAATCATCCACAATTAAATTAAATTATGGAATGGATTAAGCAACGAAATCAAACAATGTACTCATATGATCCACTTCAAGAAACTCTTCAAACTTAAAGTGTTTACAAAGTACAAAGAAGAAGAACCATGATAAACATTCTGAATTTATTTCATCCATCCATTCATTTTCAAAATAATCTTACTTCACAGAGTATTATTTATTTATTTTTATTGTGATTACTTATGGAGTATATTGTGAATAAATTGAGAACAGTAAGTGAACAAAAGTTTTAGCAACTGTTATGTAAAAGAAAATGGGTAGGATTAAATAAGCTCTGCTTCTTCCTACTCCTTTTTAAACATGTTGAAAAGAGAAACTGGAAAGTGTCATGCATCATGTTGTATGCTTGCATGTTCGAAATAAACTCAAACTCAAAATAAAATACCTTTTAATGCGCGAGCAGGTGTGGATGTGTGACATGGATGTGTCAGTATTAATGTGATCACTCCTCCCA
>NC_084731.1:68307255-68324755 GCF_033978785.1 Entelurus aequoreus
TGTGCGGCTTTAGCGATCGCAGAGGCAAAAACTCGGACATGGGAGGAGTTCGAGGAAGCCATGGAAAACGACTTTCGGACGGCTTCGAAGAGATTCTGGACCACCATCCGCCGCCTCAGGAAGGGGAAGCAGTGCACTGTCAACACCGTGTATGGTGAGGATGGTGTTCTGCTGACCTTGACTGCGGATGTTGTGGATCGGTGGAGGGAATACTTCGAAGACCTCCTCAATCCCGCCAACACGACTTCCTATGAGGAAGCAGTGCCTGGGTAATCTGTGGTGGGCTCTCCTATTTCTGGGGCTGAGGTTGCTGAGGTAGTTAAAAAGCTCCTCGGTGGCAAGGCCCCGGGGGTAAATGAGAGCCGCCCGGAGTTCCTTAAGGCTCTGGATGCTGTGGGCTGTCTTGGTTGACAAGACTCTGCAGCATCGCGTGGACATCGGGGACGGTACCTCTGGAGGGGTGGTGGTTCCTCTCTTTAAAAAGGGGAACCGGAGGGTGTATTCTAACTATCGTGGGATCACACTCCTCAGCCTTCCCGGTAAGGTCTATTCAGGTGTACTGGAGAGGAGGCTACGCCGGATAGTCGAACCTCGAATTCAGGAGGAACAGTGTGGTTTTTGTCCAGGTCGTGGAACTGTGGACCAGCTCTATACTCTCGGCAGGGTCCTTGAGGGTGCATGGGAGTTTGCCCAACCAGTCTACATGTGCTTTGTGGACTTGGAGAAGGCATTCGACCGTGTCCCTCGGGAGGTCCTGTGGGGAGTGCTCAGAGAGTATGGGGTATCGGACTGTCTGATTGTGGCGGTCCGCTCCCCGTATGATCAGTGTCAGAGCTTGGTCCGCATTGCCAGCAGTAAGTCGGACACATTTCCAGTGAGGGTTGGACTCTGCCAAGGCTGCCCTTTGTCACCAATTCTGTTCATAACTTTTATGGACAGAATTTCTAGGCGCAGTCAAGGCGTTGAGGGGATCCGGTTTGGTGGCTGCAGATTTAGGTCTCTGCTTTTTGCAGATGATGTGGTCCTGATGGCTTCATCTGGCCAGGATCTTCAGCTCTCACTGGATCGGTTTGCAGCTGAGTGTGAAGCGACTGGGATGAGAAACAGCACCTCCAAGTCCGAGTCCATGGTTCCCGCCCGGAAAAGGGTGGAGATCTTGCCCCAAGTGGAGGAGTTCAAGTACCTCGGAGTCTTGTTCACGAGTGAGGGAAGAGTGGATTGTGAGATCGACAGGCGGATCGGTGCGGCGTCTTCAGTAATGCAGACGCTGTATCGATCCGTTGTGGTGAAGAAGGAGCTGAGCCGGAAGGCAGAGCTCTCAATTTACCGGTCGATCTACGTTCCCATCCTCACCTATGGTCATGAGCTTTGGGTTATGACCGAAAGGACAAGATTACGGGTACAAGCGGCCGAAATGAGTTTCCTCAGCCGGGTGGCGGGGCTCTCACTGAGAGATAGGGTGAGAAGCTCTGCCATCCGGGGGGAGCTCAAAGTAAAGCCGCTGCTCCTCCACATCGACAGGAGCCAGATGAGGTGGTTTGGGCATCTGGTCAGGATGCCACCCGAACGCCTCCCTAGGGAGGTGTTTAGGCCACGGGGAAGACCCAGGACACGTTGGGAAGACTATGTCTCCCGGCTGGCCTGGGAACGCCTCGGGATCCCCCGGGAAGAGCTGGACAAAGTGGCTGGGGAGAGGGAAGTCTGGGCTTCCCTGCTTAGGCTGCTGCCCCCGCAACCCGACCTCGGATAAGCGGAAGAAGATGGATAGATGGATGGATATATGTGTATGTGTATGTATATATATATATATATATAGGTGTGTGTGTATGTATATATAAATGTATATGTATGTATGTGTGTGTATATATATATATATATATATATATATATATATATATATATATATATATATATATATATATATATATATATATATATATATATACATATAATCACCCTTGATCACCCCCTGGGAGGTGAGGGGAGCAGTGGGCAGCAGCGGTGGCCGCGCCCGGGAATCATTTTTGGTGATTTAACCCCCAATTCCAACCCTTGATGCTGAGTCCCATTTTTATAGTCTTTGGTATGACTCGGCCTTTAACTTAAAATATATATATTTATATATATATATATAAATATATATTTATATATATATATATATATATATATATATATATATATATATATATATATATATATATATATATATATATATATATATATATATATATATATATATATATATATATATATATATATATATATATATATATCACAGTCGTGGTCTATATATATATATATATATATATATATATATATATATATATATATATATATCACAGTCGTGGTCAAAAGTTTACATACACTTGTAAAGAACATGATGTCATGGCTGTCTTGAGTTTACAATAATTTCTACAACTTTTATTTTTTGTGATAGAGTGATTGGAGCACATACTTGTTGGTCACAAAAAACGTTCATGAAGTTTGGTTCTTTTATGAATTTATTATGGGTCTACTGAAAATGTGAGCAAATCTGCTGGGTCAAAAGTATACATACAGCAATGTTAATATTTGCTTACATGTCCCTTTGCAAGTTTCACTGCAATAAGGCGCTTTTGGTAGCCATCCACAAGCTTCTGCTTGAATTTTTGACCACTCCTCTTGACAAAATTGGTGCAGTTCAACTAAAAGGGTTGGTTTTCTGACATGGACTTGTTTCTTCAGCATTGTCCACACGTTTAAGTCAGGACTTTGGGAAGGCCATTCTAAAACCTTAATTCTAGCCTAATTTAGCCATTCCTTTACCACTTTTGATGTGTGTTTGGGGTCATTGTCCTGTTGGAACACACAACTGCGCCCAAGACCCAACCTCCGGGCTGATGATTTTAGGTTGTCCTGAAGAATTTGGAGGTAATCCTCCTTTTTCATTGTCCCATTTACTCTCTGTCAAAATAAATACAAAAATTAATTGGTTAAAAAACATGGTCTTAAATACAAGTCAGTTACAGCCTATGAAGGGTGTATTCACATAATAGTACTGATGTTAACATGCTAGCAAAACATCCTCACATAAATGAACATTGCATTGTGGGAAATCCCCCCCGGCAGTGGAGCTTTATGGCGGCGTAACAAAGCGACCATTCAGGACCGACTCCATCCAGCTTTGCTTCCTCTCCTCCCAGTTTGTAGTGATAACTGCCACCTTGCATAACAGACATCAAGATGACACTTGAAGTCAACATACTTGTGCACACTATCGAAATGTCATATCATCAATTAGACCGCTCTCGCCGCCAGTTATTGATGATACCCGCCACAATGTGTGCTAGAAGTAAATGGGACAACTTAAAACAATCCATTAAGTTAGCGTGCCAGCTTCTGCTCGCTTCCACACTAGTACATGCATGCGCAATTCAAACATGTCATCAATGTGATTTCTCCCCTGCTGGTTGTTAGAGATAAGTGCCACTTTCCAAATTAGAAAAAAACTCAAAATAATCCACATAGTCAATGCCAACGGTAACTCACTCATTGACAAACACATCCAGGCACAATCTAAATGTGTCATCAAATCAATTATAGCTTTTCCTGCCGGTTGTTAATGATTACTGCCTCCTTGCAGCATAAAAAAATAAATACAACAACTTAAAATAGTCTACATAGTTGGCGTTCTGGCTACGCTCGCTTGCACAGTAGTACATGCGCGCGCAATTTAAACATGTCATCAATGTGATTTCTCCCCCGCTAGTTATTAGAGATAAGTGCCACTTTTCAAAATATAAATAACTCAAAATAAGTCAATGCCAACGGTAACTCACTCATTGACAAGAACAGCCAGGCACAATTTAAATGTGTCATAAAATCAATTATTGCTTTTCCTGCCGGTTATTAATGATTACTGTCACCTTGCAGCATAAAAAAATAAATGTGCCAACTCAAAATAGTCTACATCACATATGTCAGAGTCAAGGCCCGCGGGCCATATCCGGCCCGCGAGAAGGTTTTTTACGGCCCTTGGGATGATCTTGATTTATTATTAGAACCGGCCCGCAGACCGCAGATCTTTTTTTTTTTTTTTTTTTTTTTTTTTTTTTTTTTTTAGACCGCAGATCTTTTACACGCACCAAGCGGATGCCGGTCCAAGGTTCCGAAAGGGGGCGAGCGGCCCGCCGGGACGCGCCTGCCGGCCGAAGGGCTGCAGCCCGGCCGTCAGTCGCGGAGCCCGCCGTGCCACGCGCGCCAAGGGGGCGGGCCGAAACCCGGCCCCGAGGCCCTGAGACTTCTGCTTTGTTTCCCCAAACCGCGCGTCACCGCCGGGCCCGCACCACCGTCGGGCTGCAGCCCGAGCGTCGGTGGCGGAACCCGTCATGTGCCGCGCGCGCCAAGCGGAGCGGGGGGGTCAAGCGGGCCGAAACCCGCAGGCCACCCCCTCACCACGAGGCCCTGAGACTTCTGCGTTTGACCCCTACGCGCGGCCCGTCGGGACTTGCCGCCGTCAAGCCACGAGGGCCAGCCGTCGGGTCGCGGAGCCCGCGTGCCACGCGCGCCAAGGGGCGGGCCGAAACCAGCGGGGGGTTTCGGGCACCCAACTCGCCTCCCTCCCACGGAGGGAGGAGGGGGGTTTAATGTGAACATTACTGTGCAATCACATATTTAGAGTTTTTACTCAATTCAAGTTTAAAAGTTAAAGTTTAATATTTGTTTTCACTGCATGTTACTTCTCCTTAAACAAAGTGTTGTTTTTGATTTATAGATTTTTGCACTTTATTTTATTGTATTTCAATTTAATTATATTTTAAAAATATTTCAGTTGAGTGGATGATAGAAAATTGCTATTATTGTTTTTTTCTTTGAAGTAAATTTAGCCCACTTTTGCTAAAATAGAAAATATAGGCTACTGATGGTGCCTTGAATACCGGTTTCTTTCATTTAATGTTCATGTTATGGGGATTTTTATATAAAGGAAATTTGTCTTTTGTGTCTGTTGAAAATTAAAGATTACTGACAGAGCCATAAGAAAATATTGCTTTATTTATCTGATCATATTGGAATATATTTGTTAGGTTTTCAGTAGGTTCAATTAGGTTCACTAGACTATATGCGTCATTTAAAATTTTTTCAATGAACATTCGAACAGTCCGGCCCTCGGCTTGTAGCTAAATTTTTTATTTGGCCCTCCGTCCATTTGACTTTGACACCCCTGGTCTACATAGTCAGCGTTCTGGCTGCGATCGCTTGCACACTAGTACATGCGCGCACAATTTAAACATGTCATCAATGTGATTTCCCCCCCCGCTAGTTGTTAGAGATAAGTGCCACTTTTCAAAATAGAAATAACCCAAAATAAGTCAATGCCAACAGTAATTCACTCATTGACAATCACAGCCAGGCACAATTTAAATGTGTCATAAAATCCATGGTTGCTTTTCCTGCCAGTTATTAATGATTACTGCCACATTGAAGCATTAAAAAATAAATGCAACAACTCAAATCAGTCTACATAGTCAGCGTTCTGGCTACACTCGCTTGCACACTAGTACATGCGCACGCAATTTAAACATGTCATCAATATGATTTCTCCCCCGCTAGTTGTTAGAGATAAGTGCCACTTTTCAAAATATAAATAACTCAAAATAAGTCAATGCCAACGGTAACTCACTCATTGACAAGCACATCCAGGCACAATTTAAATGTGTCATAAACTCTATATGATTGCTTTTCCTGCCAGTTCTTAATGATTACCGCCACCTTGCAGCATAAAAATATAAGTGGGACAACTCAAAAAAGTCTACATAGTCAGCGTTCTGGCTGCGCTCGCTTGCACACTAGTACATGCGCGCGCAATTTAAACATGTCATCAATATGATTTCCCCCCCGCTAGTTGTTAGAGATAAGTGCCACTTTTCAAATTAGAAATAACTCAAAATAATCCACAAAGTCAATGCCAAAACTCACTCATGAACAAACACATCCAAGCAGAATTTAAATGTGTCATAAACTCAATAAGATTGTTTTCCCTGCCAGTTATTAATGATTACCGCTACCTTGGAGCACAAAAATAAATGGAGCAACTCACAATAATGATCATTTCAGGGTGAATGGCTTGGTGGTTGTATCATGACTGTTACAGTTGTTGTAAAAAAACAAAAAACTGTAATGGTTAAAAGTGCAAAGCAATTATGTAACAAAATAAGAATTTTTTTTGATGAGAACATATTTGCCCTGCAACGACAAAACTGTCTGGAAAAGTAACAATTTGTATAAACCCCCCTGTCTAACTATTCCAAAAATGTGCAGCAAATGTGTTTTTTCTCCCAGACACAAGTGTTACAGTCACATTGTTCCACTTGAAGTGAAAACAACGGTCAGTTTAAGGCCATCGCTGGAGAAAAAAGGTTTGTTTACGTAGCGGCGCTGCGTTCAAGGATGCTGGGGGAAAAGAAACCCCACACTGCTAACAGCTACTACAACATGGCTGACAACTGATAAACAACTTAGGCTCTCTTTCTGCCAGCCACCAACTTTTATTTTAGCTGAGTAAATCAACTTTGATTCTGGCTGCCGTTGCATTCAACTTTTTCTTAAGTATGCACTCCCTACAGCAGACTTTTGGAGTCAGAACTTCACAATCTTGCCTCAACTTCAAACTGGAGTGGCCCTACATTGTGCTGTCTGCTCACTTCCCAGTGTTCGGTAAAATGTCCCATGCCTGTATGCGCTCCCTACCACAGACTTGGTCGCAACACATTGACCCAAGTTGATATTAAATAGCATCTCATTGCATTTTTCCTTAAGTCTGAAATCCCCAGTGTTCAGTAATGCTGGTTTGTGTCTGTATACGCTCCCTACAACTGACTTCTCTCAATAAAGTCAGAATACATTATTTCGGCAACAGATTGCACTTTTCCTTAGATGTAAAATGTTGGACTTCCAAGTCTTGTGGGATGAAGAATACAACTCCACCTGACTGTATGCACTCCCTAGAACGGACTTTAGCACATGTGGAAACCATCGTCAGCCCATGACTGAAATAAATATCAAAGTGAAAAATGACATGTCCAACGACTACAATACAATGTGGTTCAGTAGTGTGTATGGACTCCACCTGCCTGTATGCACTCCCTAGAAGTCTCAGTCCACAGTCATAGTGTTCTGTTCACTGCTGGAGTATTTTACAACTGTAATGGTTGTATACTGTGCTGCAAAGGGGGCATAATGTGCCATGAAATTGCCATTCTCGGCTAAATGTTGTCATACATTTCAAAGCGTGAAGACGTCCCATCACTGCGTTTCTACGCTTCATCCCCTGTCACCTTCTGTCTTCAGCACTGCATGCTGCTGGGAGGCAAGAAGAGCACGGATGTCCCGCTAGAGGGTTACCTCCTCTCTCCCATCCAGAGGATCTGCAAGTATCCTCTGCTGCTGAAGGTGAAAATGCTAATTCTTACTTTTGGAACATTCTTGAAGGCACCGTTGACGTTTTAGAGCAGCACGTTATGCTCACCGGATTTTACTTTTAATGGTGTAGACCAGGAGTTCAATAATGTGTCTGTGTGAAAGGTCATAGCACTTAGTGCCATAGCACATTGTTTGTTTAAATGTATTATTATTATTTTTTTTTAATGGTGTGCAACTTCTTGCCCGCAAGGAACAATATTTTAAGCTGAAGTCAAACTGCTGCCCTGCTATGAAAACAAATATTGTTTATGATTGTGCTTGGGTCATCTGTGGTTATGGCTTAATAAAAAAAAAAAAGATGACTTTACATTGCAACCCATGATTTTAATTAATTATTTTCCTCCCAAAACTAATTATTTAATGTAATGTTAATGTTTTTTCTAAAACATAAATAATTAAATATGTTATATTCTCAAATTATACAACCATTTTAATTATGCAGTAATAAAAAGAATACTACAAATATATTTAAGTTGTATTATAATAAAATAAAAACAAATAATTACATTTTTAATCATATAAAAATATCTTTTTAATTTTAATTTTCTAAACTTTTTTTTTAGGCTGAAATTGAAATGAATTATTAATTTTTATTTAAGAACATTGATAATTAAATGTTATACAATTATTTTTGTCATTTTGTTTTATGTCATTTAGAAATTAATAATTACATATGTAGTATTAATAATAATAATAATAATACATCTTTTTTTATTTTAATAAAATAAAGATTACCTATTTACATGTATATACAAATATGTTATGTATACAGTAATAATGTAATATAAAATGTGAAATTACTTTTATTTTCATTGTCAAATACATTTGTAGGCTTAGTGGAAACCCTCCAGGATACTTTATTGGCCATGTTTTAGAATATTTTTTTATGAATTAAAAGATATATTACTGGTCATGTTTTTGAATATCTTTTTATGAATAAAAAAAAATAATTTTTTTTAATCAATAATAATATATTCTAAAACATGACTAGTAAATTATCCTAGAGCGATTCCACTCTGCCTAAAAATGTATTTGAAAATTAAAATTAAGGTAATGTCTGTTATTTTTATTTCAATTTAAAAACATTAATAACTCAATATGTTGTATTATCACATTATTCTAATTGTTTAGTTTTTTGTGATTTAAAAAATGAATAAATATGTAATGATAATAAATAATAATTGTATTTTTTATTTTATACAAATAAATAGTTACATTTATACATAAATATATCATGTATACAGTAATAATGTAATATAAAATGTGAAATTACTTTTATTTTCATTGTCAAATACATTTGTAGACTGAGTGCAATCCCTCCAGGATTATTTATGAGTCATGTTTTAAAATATGTTTGTAATAATAGTAAGTAATTTGTCATCTTTTAGAAAATGTTATGGGAAAAATAAGGTAATTTCCATTATTTTTTCCAATTTAATTGAAAAACATTAATAATCAAATATGTTATATTATCACATTATTGTCTTTGTTTTGTTTTTTTGTGATTTAAAAAAAATGAATAGTTAAATATGTAATAATAATAATAAATTGTGTTTGTATTTTAAACAAAATAATACACATTTACATTTACATATAAATATTTCATATATATAGTAATAATCTGATATATAATATGACATTATTTTTGTTTAAATTGTCCCCCAAAACATTTTGGGCTGAGTGGAATCATGTTTTAGAATATCGTTGTATGAAATAAAATTATTTTAAAACAGTTAAAATAGTAATGGTCACGTTTTAGATATTTAAAAAAAATAAAACTTTGATCATTAAATATATGTTACATTATCAAATTATTCTCATTGTTCTATTTTTTGCGGTAAAAAAAAAAAAGTTATATATGTTCTAATAATAATAACAATAATAATACATGATTTTTTTAGTTTAAATAAAATATTAATTCAATATATACAATTATATATGAAAATGTCATATATATAGTAATAATTTATTATTACCTTTATTTAAATTGTCCAAAAACATTTTTGGATGAGTGGAATCCCTCCAGGAGAATTTATTGGTCATGTTTTAGAATATTGTTTCATCAATTAAAATATATTTTAAAACAGTTAAAATAGTCATGGCCACATTTTAGATATATTCTTTAATGAAAACATTAATATTTGAATATGTTATATTATCAAATTATTGTCATTGTTCTATTTTTTGGGATTTAAAATAATATGTTCTAATAATAATAATAATAATAATGATAATAATACATGCTTTTGTTTAAATAAAATAATAATAAATAAATACATTTATACATAAATATGTCATATATACAGTAGTAATTTAATATAAGTTTTATTTAAATTGTCCAAAAATATGTTTTTTAATAATAATAATAATGATGATACATGTGTAGTTTAAATAAAATAATAATTAAATATATACATTTCTGTACAAATATGTCATATATACAGTAATAATTTAATATTAGCTTTATTTAAATTGTCAAAATATGTTCTAATAATAATAATAATAATACATGTTTAGTTTAAATAAAATAATAATAAAATATATAAATTTCTATTCAAATGTGTCATATATACAGTAATAATTTAATATTAGCTTTATTTAAATTGTCCAAAAATGTTTGTGCTGAGTGGAATCCCTCCAGTATAATTTATTGGTCATGTTTTAAAATATATTTTTATGAAAAGCAATTTCATTTAATTAAAAAAATATATATATATAAATAAACATTTAAAAAATACACTATTAAATCAAATAATTGTGTATAACATTATGATAAATCTGCGATGAGGTGGCGACTTGTCCAGGGTGTACCCCGCCTTCCGCCAGATTGTAGCTGAGATAGGTTCCAGCGACCCCGAAGGGAATAAGCGATAGAAAATGGATGGATGGATGGATGTTTTAAAATATATTTTTATGAAAAGCAATTTAATTTAATTAAAAATATATATATATTTATAAATAAACATTTAAAAAATACACTATTAAATCAAATAATTGTGTATAACATTATGATAAATCTGCGATGAGGTGGCGACTTGTCCAGGGTGTACCCCGCCTTCCGCCCGATTGTAGCTGAGATAGGTTCCAGCGCCCCCCGCGACCCCGAAGGAATTAAGCGGTAGAAAATGGATGGATGGAGGGGATTATGATAAATGTAATAAAATTAATAGAATATTAATATAATTTTTCTTCTTCAGGAGCTGCTGAAGCGCACCCCTAAGAAGCACGCCGACTACCCGGCTGTGGAGGAGGCTCTGCAGACCATGAAGGCGGTCTGCTCCAACATCAACGAGACCAAGCGTCAGATGGAGAAACTGGAGGCCCTGGAGCAGCTGCAGTCTCACATCGAGGGCTGGGAGGTGAGAGCGGGCGTCATGACACTTTGGTCACTGACATTTACTTGGTCGCCTTCCGCTGTGATAGACATTCCAATATGTTTTTGTCATTATATTATTTGTTTAATTGTATTCTTTTTTCAATTAAAAAGTATACATTTAAACTAGCATCAAATATTTATAGTGTCATATTTCTTACCTTACTTACTTACTTCAACATACCACGTCATGAGCTTTGCTTTATGACTTATTTTTTTAAAATTTTCGTGTATTTTCTAATTGTTTAATTTTATTTAATAAACTTTATTTTTTTATTTTTTTATGAATATGTTTTTACTTTGTATTATATTATTTTTTTAATTGTATTGTTTTTTTTAATTAAAAAAAAAGTATAATTAAACAAGTATCAATTAGTAATAGTTACATATTCCTTACACATACAAAGAGACCGAGATAGAAGTGTATTAGAAAGTCTCCAGTAATAAACGTGTCCGCATCATTCAACTTACTGCGTCATGAGCTTGAATTCATGATCTATTATTTTAAAAAATGTTATGTTTTCTAAGTGTTTGATTTACATTTCTTTCTTGTATTTATTTTTTTATGAATGTTTATTATTATAGTTGTTTTTTTTTTAAGTATTAATTTTTTTCTTCTTTTTTTGCATCTTTCATTTTTTAAACTAAATTAAACGTGTATCAAATATTTATAGTGCCATATTACTTACACATACAAAGTCTCCAAGGCAGAAGCGTATTAGAAAGTCTCCAGTAACAAACCTGTCCGCTTCATTCAACTTACCACATCATGAGCTTAAGTTCATGATTTATTTTTTATTTTTCCGTATATCTTGTAATCGTTTAATTTAATTTTAATTGTATTTTTTTGTAATTTACTTTTTATTTTTTATGATTTTGTTTTTACGTTGTATTATTATATATATTTTTTAATTGTATTCTTTTTTTAATTAAAAAAGATATAATTAAGCAAGTATCAAATAGCTATAGTTGCATATTACTTACACATACAAAAAGACCAAGGCAGAAGTGTATTTGAAAGTCACCAGTAACAAACGTGTCCGCATCATTCAACTTACTGCGTCATGAGCTTAAATTCATGATTTATTATTTTAACATTTTATATATTTTCTTAGTGTTTGAATTGAATTTTTTTCTTTTATTTATTTTTTATGAATATTTATTGTTATAAAATGTTTTAATTGTATTCATTTTTTTCATCTTTTTTTTTCATCTTTTAATTTTTAAACTAAATTAAACAAGTATCAAATAATTATAATTGCATATTACTTACACATACAAAGTTTCCAGGGCAGAAGCGTAGTACAAGGTCTCCAGTAACAAACGTGTCCGCATCATTCAACATACTGAGCTTAACTTCACGAATCATCCACAAAAAAAAAAACTAATTATCACTCCACTTCAACTTAAAGACATCATACGTCCATTTCAGACAGTTAATAATAAATAGGTTAGTGTTTTTCATTGTTCTCTGTTTGACTCATTTCCCCTCATTAAACCTTTTTCTAACATTCCACACTACTAAATAAAAAAAAGTATGAATGATTCCTGCTGATATCGTATCGGATCAATACTCAAGACTCCAATATCGGAAGAGGTAAAAATTGTATCATGACAATCCTAATTGCTATCCCAATTTTTATTTAATATGAGATTGATACATTTTTAATGCACCAATGGATGTCTCTAAAACATTGGTATTTATAGCTGTGGCTGTAGGCAACCTCTTGACTATGTTTTTATAGTGACTCCACATGATGGCAGTAGCTACATTTGAAGCATTGAGCCAAGGTGTGTACTTTGTTTAAAATGCTAGCCTGCTAGCGTTAGCATGCATGAGGTACCAAAACTGAAGTGGACACCTATACATTTAGATGAAAGAGCTGTATTACTTGTCAAGTGACAAAATATTCGACAGAGTCGTAGACCTGCTGAATTAGCTAAAAAAAATCTAGCATGCTAACGTTAGCATACTCAAATGTTAACTGTCCGCGTCAAGTACCAAAATATATGACTCTGAGGTTTGTTTGAAATGCTAGCACCACCGGCTCTTCATAACTAAAGGGTGGAGTGGGCCCATCGGGGGGCCACAGACCGATTGAAGGCTCCGGTGCATTTTTCACGCCTCCCTCGCCCACCACAACGGAGGCCTTGTCTTCAGAGGGACAATCCACCCACACAGGGTGCCAAGGGGATGCCAAGCGGCACTCTGCCCAAGCAGAGGGAGGGTGTTTGGGGGGCAGAGAGCGTAAAGGATGGACCCAGAGAGTGGGCCCCACTCGGACATCTCGTCGCTAGAAAACAAAGCCTCTCTTTTTCCACAAAGATGTCAACGTTTGACCATCGGCCGTAGTTCAACATCACATCCGCAGCAAAACATTTGATTTATCATCAACTCTCAAGGAAAACTGCAGTTTTTTAATCATCCACAATCCTCGTGTGAGACCAGAACGCACATATTTGCCTTTTCTGTGTGTTCTAAATGGGGAAAAACTGCTACTAAGAGGCAGCTAACAATGCAGGTAATTGGAATAGGATCGATTCCGCCTATAAAAGCCCTTTTAAAAAACATTGAAGATTACCAACACTCTCTCACATATTTATCATTTCTGCAGTTATTGTAACACCACTCGCTACGTGTGATTGGTCCCTTCAGCCCAGGGGGGTCCAAACTTTTTCCACTGAGGGCCACACACTGGAAAATGAAAGCATTGATATTTTTCATTTTCAAAACCATTAAGGCTCCCCTAAATTTTAATGACTGCTAAAGGTCCCGGGGACCTAAAGGGGTCTAGTTCAACTTCACATCTATTCGTTGCTATAAAGTTTTAAAAAATATATATTTTATGTCCCTTTTTTCAAATACAATTTTGGTGACTGTTAAGGTCTCGGGGACCCAAAAGTCCCAATATTGAAGTGTTAAAAAACGTAAGTCATATATAGTTTTTTTTTGTTTTTACTCTCAACACTTAAAGGCCTACTGAAAGCCACTACTACTGACCACGCAGTCTGATAGTTTATACATCAATGATGAAATCTTAACATTGCAACACATGCCAATATGGCCGGGTTAACTTATAAAGTGCAATTTTAAATTTCCCGCTAAACTTCCGGTTCGAAACGCCTCTGAGGATGACGTATGCGCGTGACGTCAATCATTGAAACGGAAGTATTCGGACACCATTGAAGTCAACACGAAATAGCTCTGTTTTCATGTCATTATTCCACAGTATTCTGGACATCTGTGTTGGTGAATCTGTTGCAATTTGTTCATTGCATTATGGAGAAAGAAGCTGAGCAAGCAAAGAAGAAAGTTGTCGGTACGAAGCGTCTATTTTGCGAGGGAAGTCAGCAGCAACACGTACACAGCCGGCGCTTCTTTGTTTACATTCCCGAAAGATGCAGTCAAGATGGAAGAACTCGGATAACAGAGACTCTAACCAGGAGGACTTTTGACTTCGACGCACAGACGCCTGTAGAGAACTGGGACAACACAGACTCTTACCAGGATTACTTTGATTTGGATGACAAAGACGCAGACGTGCTACCGTGAGTATGCAACTTTGGCTTCCAAACATTTGATCGCTTGACCGTACGTGCGCGTCACGTGCGTAACTTTGTTTAAATATATAAGCTTTATGAACCTTGGGTTAGGTGAACGGTCTTTTGGGCTGAGTGATTGTGTGTGTTGATCAGGTGTTTGAATTGTATTGGCGTGTTCTATGGAGCTAGGAGCTAGCAGAGGAGCTAGGAGCTAGCATAACAAACACGTAGGTGTTTTTATGCAGGATTAATTTGTGGCATATTAAATATAAGCCTGGTTGTGTTGTGGCTAATAGAGTATATATATGTCTTGTGTTTATTTACTGTTTTAGTCATTCCCAGCTGAATATCAGGTACCGTGAGTATGCAGCTTTGGCTTCCAAACATTTGATCGTTTGACCGTATGTGCGCGTCACGTACGTAACTTTTTTAAAATATATAAGCTTTATGAACCTTGGGTTAGGTGAACGGTCTTTTGGGCTGAGTGATTGTGTGTGTTGATCAGGTGTTTGAATTGTATTGGCGTGTTCTATGGAGCTAGGAGCTAGCAGAGGAGCTAGGAGCTAGCATAACAAACACGTAGGTGTTTTTATGCAGGATTAATTTGTGGCATATTAAATATAAGCCTGGTTGTGTTGTGGCTAATAGAGTATATATATGTCTTGTGTTTATTTACTGTTGTAGTCATTCGCAGCTGAATATCAGGTCACCCCCGGCTCTCACAGCATCTTCCCTATCTGAATAGCTTCAACTCCCCACTAGTCCTTCACTTGCACTTTACTCATCCACAAATCTTTCATCCTCGCTCAAATTAATGGGGAAATTGTCGCTTTCTCGGTCCGAATCTCTCTCACTTCATGCGGCCATTATTGTAAACAATAGGGAACTTTGCGTATATGTTCAATTGACTACGTTACGCTACTTCCGGTAGGGGCAAGCCTTTTTTTTATCAGATACCAAAAGTTGCGATCTTTATCGTCGTTGTTCTATACTAAATCCTTTCAGCAAAAATATGGCAATATCGCGAAATGATCAAGTATGACACATAGAATAGATCTGCTATCCCCGTTTAAATTAAAAAAAATCATTTCAGTAGGCCTTTAAATATCCATAGATCAACTTCAGATCCATCCGTTTCCATAAAGTTTTTAATTTTTTAAAATGTTTTATACCCTTTTTTTCCCAAGGACAACCTTGGTTTTTATGGCAAAGACACCGTTTTTCAAATGTGAAAATTTGATGTGAATTTTTTTCGAGCCTTAAGTAGGTCAATAATTCATAACAACATTGCTTTTGATTTATTATTACTTTTTTGAACAATAACTGTATAAAAAAAATCACACTAGAGCTCTCTGGGACCTAAAAGGCCCCCCACTCATAAAAGTGTTAAACATAAGTTATACATCAATATATATTATTCTTACTTTCAACACTTAAATCTCTAGATAAACTTAAAAACTATTTGTCGATTATGATTTTTTTTATTTTTACATTTGCTCTTTTATTTCACTTTTTAATGTTTTCTTTTGTCTTTTTTTTTTTTTTTTTTCTGTGCCGCGGGCTTTAAAAAAAAATCTTTACGGGTCGCAAATGGTCCCAGGGCCGCTTTTTGGACACCTGTGATGTCCACTTTAAAAGAAAACTCCCTTTCTCTGTGTTCTAAATGGGGAAAAACTGCTAGTAAGAGGTGGCTAACAATGCAGGTAATTAGAATAGGATCAATTCCCTCTATGAAGCCCTCTTAAAAACATCAAAGATTACCACCACTCTCTCACATATTTGTCATTTCTGCAGTCATTGTAACACCGCTCGCTACGTGTGATTGGTCCCTTCAGCCCAGGGGGGTCCAAACTTTTTCCACTGAGGGCCACACACTAAAAAATGAAAGCATATGAGGGGCCATGTTGGTATTTTTCATTTTCAAGACCATTAGGGTGCACAAAAAAGGATCCCAGATATTAAAGTGTTAAAAATGTATATATATTTGACTTTCAACACTTAAATATCTGTAGATCAACTACAGAGCTATCCCTTTCCTTCATGTTGTTATCTTTTTAAAATGTTATACCCTTTTTCCCCAAAGCTATCTCTGTTTTTTATGGCGAAAACACAGTTTTCAAATGTGAATATTTGATGTGAATTATTTATAGCCCTGAGTATGTAAACCATTCATAACAACATTACTTTTGATTTCTAATAATTTTTTTGAGCAATGATATTTTAAAAAAATCACACTAAAGATTTTGGGGACCCAAAAGGCTCCCACTCATAAAAGTGTTAAACATAAGTCATACATCAATATATATAATTTTTACTTTCAACACTTAAATCTCTAATAAACTTCATATCTATCCGTTTATATAAAGTAATTTTTTTAATTTTTGAAAAAAGTTTTCTGTCTTTGTTACACTGCAATGTATGATTGGTCCCTTTAGCCCAGGGGGGTCCACTGAGGGCCACACACTAAAAAATGAAAGCATGTGAGGGGCCATGTTAGTATTTTTCATTTTCAAAACCATTAGGGCGCACAACATTTTTGGTGAACGTTAAAGGTCCCTGGGACCCAAAAGGGTCCCAGGCATTAAAGTGTTTTTACTTTCAACACCTAAATATTTGTAGATCATCTTCAGAGCTATCCCTTTCCTAACATTTTTTATTTTTTTATTTTATACCCTTTTTTCCCCAAAGGCAAACCTGTTTTTTTATGGCAAAAACACAGTTTTTAAAATGTGAATATTTTATGTGGATTATTTAAAGCCCTGAGTATGTAAATCATTCATAACAACATTGCTTTTGATTTATTATTATTTTGAATAATGGCAGTTTAAAAAAAATCACACTAAAGATCTTGGGGCCCATCCCCCGCTTGAGCGAGGGTGGGGTCCTGGTTATAGGAAAGGGGCGGGGGGGTTTCCGCAGTGTCTCAACATGAAAGACCACAGCGTGGTCCAGGTCGGATGCACGGATGTGTCTGTGTCTGCGAGAGTGGGAGGGGCCGGGGTGGGGCCCTATTGGGTTCCAGATGATTAAGTGAGCCGTTTTATGCTGACTAAAAAGAGCAGTAAACAAAGTTGTGAGTCAAATAAAAAAAGTTTGATTTATTTTATTTTATTTCATCATGATCTT
>NC_084731.1:68327255-68372255 GCF_033978785.1 Entelurus aequoreus
CGGAATACAATGATTTGCGAATCATTTTCAACCCATATTCAGTTGAATATGCTACAAACACAACATAATTGATGTTCAAACTGATAAACATTTTTTTTTTTGCAAATAATCATTAACTTTCGAATTTGATGCCAGCAACACGTGACAAAGAAGTTGGGAAAGGTAGCAATAAATACTGATAAAGTTGAGGAATGCTCATCAAACACTTATTTGGAACATCCCACAGGTGAACAGGCAAATTGGGAACAGGTGGGTGCCATGATTGGGTATGAAAGTAGATTCCATGAAATGCTCAGTCATTCACAAACAAGGATGGGGCGAGGGTCACCACTTTGTCAACAAATGCTTGAGCAAATTGTTGAACAGTTTAAGAAAAACCTTTCTCAACCAGCTATTGCAAGGAATTTATGGATTTCACCATCTATGGTCCGTAATATCATCAAAGGGTTCAGAGAATCTGGAGAAATCACTGCACGTAAGCAGCTAAGCCCGTGACTTTCGATCCCTCAGGCTGTACTGCATCAACAAGCGACATTAGTGTGTAAAGGATATCACCACATGGGCTCAGGAACACTTCAGAAACCCACTGTCAGTAACTACAGTTGGTCGCTACATCTGTAAGTGCAAGTTAAACCTCTCCTATGCAAGGCGAAAACCGTTTATCAACAACACCCAGAAACGCCGTCGGCTTCGCTGGGCCTGAGCTCATCTAAGATGGACTGATACAAAGTGGAAAAGTGTTCTGTGGTCTGACGAGTCCACATTTCAAATTGTTTTTGGAAACTGTGGACGTCGTGTCCTCCGGACCAAAGAGGAAAAGAACCATCCGGATTGTTATAGGCGCAAAGTTGAAAAGCCATCATCTGTGATGGTATGGGGGTGTATTAGTGCCCAAGACATGGGTAACTTATACATCTGTGAAGGCGCCATTAATGCTGAAAGGTACATACAGGTTTTGGAGCAACATATGTTGCCATCCAAGCAACGTTACCATGGACGCCCCTGCTTATTTCAGCAAAACAATGCCAAGCCATGTGTTACATCAACGTGGCTTCATAGTAAAAGAGTGCGAGTACTAGACTGGCCTGCCTGTATTCCAGACCTGTCTCCCATTGAAAATGTGTGGCGCATTATGAAGCCTAAAATACCACAAGGGAGACCCCGGACTGTTGAACATCTTAAGCTGTACATCAAGCAAGAATGGGAAAGAATTACACCTGAGAAGCTTAAAAAATGTGTTTCCTCAGTTCCCAAACGTTTACTGAGTGTTGTTAAAAGGAAAGGCCATGTAACACAGTGGTGAACATGCCCTTTCCCAACTACTTTGGCATGTGTTGCAGCCATGAAATTCTAAGTTTGAACATCAAATATATTGTCTTTGTAGTGCATTCAATTGAATATGGGTTGAAAAGGATTTGCAAATCATTGTATTCCATTTATATACATCTAACACAATTCATATGGAAACAGGGTTTGTATATATGTGTATGTATATATGTATGTATATATATATATATATATATATATATATATATATATATATATATATATATATATATATATATATATATATATATATATAAATATATGTGTGTACACACACGCACACACATTTATACTGTACATATACATATATACACACACACGCACACACACACTCATACAGAGTATTTTTTATTTTATTTGGCTTTAGAAGAAAAATTGTCTATTTATGTGTCTTATTATTATTAAGAATACAAATTGATAATTTGTTGAACATTTTTTATTTTTTTTGCCAACAACAAATCAAAAGAAATAATGAAAAAAAACATAAAACATACATATATTACATATATTCATTTATGTTTTTTCTCTCTTATAGAATAATATTTTTGTACATGTTAGGACCTTTAGAAAATGTGACGCATTTAGAAGTGTATAAATAAAAATCAATATATGCATTTCAGTGGCAATGTGCCCATCGTGCATATGATTGCCTTTAAGGCAGCACTTGAAGTGCATGCTGAGTTCAGAGCACAACACTTTGTCTTTGTTTTCCTCCCTCCTACTTAAAACGGATTTATGTTTCCCGCAGGAAGAAAAGGGAACTCCCTCACGTCCTTAGTGCCTTCCTTTACAGCTGCTGCCTGATGACAACGCTAAGTGCAGTGCACCAGTCCTTAAGCCACCTTTCAGTCGCCTCCATTTTGCAATCTTTCAATTTAAAGTGCGCTAGAAACTTTAACTGTGCACTTGTCCAACAACAACATGTCTATATGTCAACAATACAACAATAAGGAGCGGGACACGAACGTTAGCAACACTACCAGAGGCTAGGTGACCTACGGTGCTACAGGTGTCCCGACACAACGTTTCCACTTCCGATATCGATATTGATGTTAGCCTGAATAGCACATCCTGTATTGTTGTGTGGAATTTTAGAAAAGGTTTTATCGTGTGTAATGAGTCAAGCAGCCCTTTGAGACACTTGTGATTTAGGGCTATATAAATAAACATTGATTGATTGATTGATTGATTGAAACGGAACTATTCATTGTTAACAGTCTGGAAAGGATGTATGCTGTCTTTAAGTCGAAGTGGAGTGATAATTGTTTTGTGTTTTTTTTTTGCAACACCCAGTGGTCACAATTAGTCACGGCGTGGTAAGTTGAACGATGCGGACACGTTTTTTACTGGATACGTTCCAAAACTGCCTTGGAGACTTTGTATGTGTAAGTAATATGCAACTATAATTATTTAATACTTGTTTATTTTTATTTTACACTGGGAGATTGTTCAATTAGTATTACGTATGTCGAGCTTGTGTGCAATTGCGTGCTAAGCTGTTGTGTAGCTGCAAGCTATAGCCTACCATGAGAGAGAGATACTGTATATATGTATAGATATAGATATATATATAGGTAGATATATGTATATATATGTACATATTGGAGTATATGTTTGCATACATATATGTATATTCATATATATGTATGTATTTATAAATATATGTATATATATAAATGTATGTGTATACATGTATATTTATACATATACAGTATATGTGTATAGATATATGAGAGAGCGATACTGTATGTATGTATAGATATATGTATGTATGTGTATATACTGTATATATGTATGTGTATATATGTATGTATACATATATATATATGTATATTTTTATACGTATATATGTATGTGTATGTATATATGTATACATGTATGTATATATGTGTATATATATGTATGTTTATATATGTATACATATAGATATATGCATATGTATATAGATATAGATATCTATTAATATATAAATACACACTTTTTAGTTTACACACACACACACATATATGTATATATATATATATATATGTATGTATGTATGTATGTATATATGTATGTATATATTCACATACATATATAATATATATATATGTATGTGAATGCATATATCCATACATACGGTATATGTACAGTATATATGTGTATATATGTATATTTATATGTATACATTTAGATATGTGTATAGATATATGTATGTATGTATGTATGTATATATATGTATATATGTTAGGGGTGTAACGGTACACAAAAATTTCGGTTCGGTACGTACCTCGGTTTAGAGGTCACGGTTCGGTTCATTTTCGGTTCAGTAAGAAAACAACAAAATATACATTTTTTGGTTATTTATTTACCAAATTTGTAAACAATGGCTGTATCTTTTTAACATTGGGAACCCTATAATAATTATGCCCACGTTAATCAACATTAAACTGCCTCAAGTTGTTGCTCAGATTAAATAAAATGACAAAACTTTTCTTCTATATATAAAAAGTGCAACATTAAACAGTTTCAAGTCAACTCATCATGCTTAATTTATTACAGCATTTGGGAAGCCTGTAGTTGTTTTTATTATGTAAATGTTATATTTTTATCAATATGTGATAGCAGGGACCCTGCCATTCAAAACTAGGCTGCTGCATTTCTAATGATTAATGTAACTATAGCTGAAAAAATAGTACGATAGCAATAGGAGAGACTATTCTTCCCTGAACACCATGGAGTTCATGTAGGCTTAATGATGCAGTTACATTATTATATCAACTATCAGAGACAGAAACTCTTCATTTAACATAATGTCCTTTTTTGCTGCTTCAACACAACTCAATCAACACAGAAAAAGGTAAAGTGAAATAACAGACAGACAGGGCTTTGCTGTCCGTAACACACACACACACACACACTCACACACCCGCACACACACACACACACACACACACACACACACACACACACACACACACACACACACACACACACACACACACACACACACACACACTAAAAAATTAGCTAACGTTACTCTAAAAGCTAATTAGCCTTCACCTCAAGCCAGGACTGCGAGCGAGCTGAAGCTGCCGTTTATATTTCTAGAAGGTCAACGGGCTCATAGGGATGTTACTAGTAGTTGACTGGGAGGTGTTTATTATCATTTGGGGAGAGTCCGCTGCCTGATGCTTACCTGCTAAACACCTACCTGCTCATCATGAGCACTGACACCATGCGCTCTGAATACGCGCTGCTGATTGACTGTTACCGCTCTGCGTGTAACCATTCAGATGGTTGTGAGGGTGGGACAATGCTGGGTGCTGTGTAGAGTGCTGACAGAGACAGGCAGAACGAAGCGGAGCAGCTTGTTAAGACTTTAGCTTAGGCGGCTACTTAATATGTTCGTGTGGGAATTCGTTCGGTACACCTCCGAACCGAAGCGAAACCCCCGTACCGAAACGGTTCAATACAAATACACGTACCGCTACACCCCTAATATATGTATATATATATATATTTGTATATATATATATATATAGTTATATATATATATATATATATATATATATATATATATATATATATATATATATATATATATATATATATATATATATATATATATATATATATATATGTATACATATGTATATGTATACGTATATATATGTATACGTATATATATGTATACATATATATATATGTATATATATATATGTGTGTATATATATATATATATGTATGTATATATACTGTATACGTATATATATATATGTATATATGTATGTATATATACTGTATATATATATATATATATATATATATATGTGTATATATATATATATACGTATATATGTATATATATATATATATATATATATATATATATATATGTATGTATATATACTGTATATGTATATATATATATATATATATATACAGGGGGGGGGGTATTCTTTTCTTCTTTTTTTTTTTTTACAAACAGGTTGTATGAAAACGTATTATGGTTATAAAATCATGAAAATAGAAATCCTTTTTGCATCTTATTTTAGACTGGTTTGCTTTTTGCTTTCAGGGCACCAACCTCACAGACATCTGCTCCGAGTTGCTGCTTCATGGAAATCTCCTCAAAATCTCGGCAGGGAACATTCAACAGCGCGTCTTCTTCCTGTTCGACAACCTTCTGGTCTACTGTAAAAGGAAGTCCAGGTGAGAATGAACACTGCGTCGAGATGAAGTGTGTGACGTCTTACGTGACCACGCCGCCGTCTACTCTCTTCTAGGGTTTCTGGGAAGAAGTCCACCAAGAGGACCAAGTCCATCAACGGCCCGCTTTACGTCTTCAGGGGCAGAATCAACACGGAGGTGATGGAGGTGGAAAATGTGGAGGACGGAACAGGTTTGTGTCCGCTCAGCAATCACACACGCCTCTTTATTCAAGATAGTGCATGGTATGCTGCGTGTCGTTCATCTCGCTGAGAAGGAAATAAAAAAGTCGGACGCAAAATACTTTAATAACAATGATTAGCGATGCTACACTAACTATACGATGCTGCTGTTGTCTACGCACACTTCCACAGAACAGTGCAGATTCGAAAAGTCCACAAAAAAGCGCTAAAAGTAGAGAAGAAGTCCCAAAAAGTGACACAAATGGTTGTGCAGTGTAAAGGGTTTACACTAAAAGGTAAAAAACACCAGAGGGAAACATTAAACAACACAAAGGAGGACACAAAAGAGCACAGAGCTGCTGCCACCAGCTGTCAGTTCAGTGGCACTATTTTGTCATACAGCTACAAAAGTACAACACAACTAGACTTTGCAATTCCGGTTGGAACGGTTCGAATCGGTTGAGAAATGTGGGATATGGAGAGGTTTGTATATTTCCCATTCATTTTCAATGGAGGGAAATTCCTGGTAATCAGGGAATGTTCGGAACCGGGAAATATGCTGGCTTGAATGTGCAGGGTGAGTGGACTGTGTGAATGTTGGAACGATTCAAATCGGTTCAGAAATGTGGGATATATTCATTGTCAATGGGGAGAAAATTACCGAAAATTCCAGGAAAACCGGGAATTTTGGTAAAGGGACAACATGTTTTGCGTTCGATTTATTGGAAGAGTGGTGTGGGTGGATGGTTGAAAAGCTTGGATTCGGGTTTAAAAATATGCGAATAATTTTGAGAAATGTTCCCATTCATTTGAATGGGAATTCCCTGGGCATTTGGGAATTTCGGGAAAACCGGGATTTTTTTAAAATATTAATACAAGCACAATTGTCCTAGGCGATATGAATGGGTTGGTGTTGGAATTGTTCTAATCGGTTAAAAAATGGTGACATAGTAACGGTTTGAATTTAAACGGGTATTTCGGAATTTCAGGGAAACAGGGAATTTGTGCGAAAAGAAAATGCTTGTTTTGTTGTCCCAACTAAGAGGAATGTTGTTGTTTTTTCTAGTTTATTAAGGATCCCCATTAGTCTACACCGCAGTGGAGACTATTCTTCCTGGGGTCCAGAGAAAAAACATCACACAATCACAAAACAAAAGATTAAAATGCAGTACAACATGATCAAATAATAAAATGTTGTAATACAAAAATAGCAACAACAAAGAACCAAAAAAAGTAATAATAACTTTGAGTTTACATAATAATGTTCATACCAAAGATAAAAATAGCAATATAAAAATATATATATATATTTTTGCAAAAATAAAACAAAGAACCAATGGCCTAAAATATACACATTAGTGTACCAAAGACAAACAATAAGTGACGAAAAAGTACCATCCATCCATTTTCTACTGCTTGTGCCACAATCGATAAGATAGTCAATAGTCAATAAAAACAGTCATGACATTAGGTACAATCTAGAATAATCTCTTTCCGTAATACTTCTCCTCTTAGTCTATCCTTAAAACCCACTATACTGGTGATTGATACCAGATATTGTGGAAGTTGATTCCAGTAAGTGATTGCCCTATACCAGGGGTCGGCAACCCGCGGCTCCGGAGCCGCATGCGGCTCTTTGACCACTCTGATGCTGCTCAGCTGCATACTTGCCGACCCCCCGATTTTCCCAGGAGACTTGTGGATCTCAGTGCCTGTCTAAGAAATCTCCAAGGGCAATTATAATCCTATTTCCACTGTAATCACTAAATAAAGGGCGTACCCTAATGCACTGCAGTAATTGTCCTCTACAGCATTTACTAACAGCGTGCCAACCCGGCCACATGTTGTATGTAGCTTTTACTTGCACACGTAGGAGACAGCAAAGCATACTTACTCATCAGCCACACAGCTTACACTGACGGTAGTGTAACACAACACAACCAATACCCAGAATCCCATGCAGCCCTAACTCTTCCGGTCTAGATTATACACCCCGCTACCACCAAACCCCCCCACACATCAACCCTCCCCCCCTCCGTGCGTCGGTTGAGCGGAAGAGTTAGGGCTGCATGGGATTCTGGGTATTTATTGTGTTGTGTTTATGTTGTGTTACAGTGCAGATGTTCTCCAGAAATGTGTTTGTCATTCTTTTTTGGTGTGGGTTCAAAGTGTGGCGCATATTTGTAACGTAACAGTGTTAAAGTTGTTTTTGTACGGCTACCGTCAGTGTAAGCTGTGTGGCTGTTGAAGTAGTACGCCTTGCTGTCACTTACGTGAGCAAGCTGAAGCTGCATTCTACATGTGGTCGAGCAGGCACACTGTTTTGGCAGACTGTAGAGGGCTCCAAAAGCAGTGCCATCACGCCCTGATATTCGGGAGTCGACCGGAAATAATGAGAGGATTGGCAAGTATGATGCTATCAAACGCCATTCATTCAAAACTCGCGGACCGCGCTAACATCAAATTTCCATATTAAGGTGCGTGCCGGTGCGTGTGTCTGAGACCCCTGGTTAACATAGCACAAAGCAATTTAAGCTTTTTATGCGTTGTTTTTCATTTTAAATTTAAATTTTTTTTTTGTGGCTCCCATTATTTTCTTTAATTTGTGAAACTTGCCAAAATGGCTCTTTGAGTGGTAAAGGTTGCCGACCCCTGCCCTATACATTACAGTCTTTTTCAAAAGACGGGTGAAAGCACCTCTTAGGGCTAGCCTGGTACCATAGTTGTGACTGTCATTAGCAAGCAACAGCTGAGAATACAGATATGAAGGTTTATGGTATGTATGGCGAGCGCCTGGTGGCCGGGCCTGTCCCCATGGGGCCCGGCCGGGCACAGCCCGAAGAGGCAACGTGGGTCACCCCTCCAATGGGTTCACCACTCATGGGAGGGGCCGTAGAGGTCGGGTGCATTGTGAGCTGGGCGGAAGCTGAAGGCAGGGCACTTGGCGGTCTGATCCTCGGCTACAGAAGCTAGCTCTTGGGACGTGGAACGTCACCTCGCTGGGGGGGAAGGAGCCTGGGCTAGTGCGCGAGGTAGAGAAGTTCCGGCTAGATATAGTCGGACTCACCTCGACGCACAGCAAGGGCTCTGGAACCAGTTCTCTCAAGAGGGGCTGGACTCTCTTCTACACTGGCGTTGCACGCAGTGAGAGGCGACGAGCTGGGGTGGAAATTCTTGTTTCCCCCCGGCTCAAAGCCTGCACGTTGGAGTTCAACCCGGTGGACGAGAGGGTAGCCTCCCTCCGCCTTCGGGTGGGGGGACGGGTCCTGACTGTTGTTTGTGCTTACGCACCAAACAGCAGTTCAGAGTACCCACCCTTTTTGGATGCGCTCGAGGGAGTACTGGAAAGTGCTCCCCCGGGTGATTCCCTTGTCCTACTGGGTGACTTCAACGCTCATGTTGGCAACGACAGTGAAACCTGGAGAGGCGTGATTGGGAAGAATGGCCGCCCGGATCTGAACCCAAGTGGTGTTTTGTTTTTGGACTTTTGTGCTCGTCATAGATTGTCCATAACGAACACCATGTTCAAACATAAGGGTGTCCATATGTGCACTTGGCACCAGGACACCCTAGACCGCAGTTCCATGATCGACTTTGTAGTTGTGTCATCAGATTTGCGGCCTCATGTTTTGGATACTCGGGTGAAGAGAGGGGCGGAGCTTTCTACCGATCACCACCTGGTGGTGAGTTGGCTGCGATGGTGGGGGAGGATGCCGGACAGACCTGGCAGGCCCAAACGCATTGTGAGGGTCTGCTGGGAACGTCTGGCAGAGTCTCCTGTCAGAGAGAGTTTCAATTCCCACCTCCGGAAGAACTTTGAACATGTCACGAGGGAGGTGCTGGACATTGAGTCCGAGTGGACCATGTTCCGCGCCTCTATTGTCGAGGCGGCTGATTGGAGCTGTGGCCGCAAGGTAGTTGGTGCCTGTCGTGGCGGTAATCCTACAACCCGTTGGTGGATACCGGCGGTGAGGGATGCCGTCAAGCTGAAGAAGGAGTCCTATCGGGTTCTTTTGGCTCATAGGACTCCGGAGGCAGCGGACAGGTACCGACAGGCCAAGCGGTGTGCGGCTTCGGCGGTCGCGGAGGCAAAAACTCGGACATGGGAGGAGTTTGGAGAAACCATGGAAAACGACTTCCGGACGGCTTCGAAGCGATTCTGGACCACCATCCGCCGCCTCAGGAGGGTGAAGCAGTGCACTGTCAACACCGTGTATGGTGCGGATGGTGTTCTGCTGACCTCGACTGCGGATGTTGTGAATCGGTGGAGGGAATACTTCGAAGACCTCCTCAATCCCACCAACACGTCTTCCTATGAGGAAGCAGTGCCTGGGGAATCTGTGGTGGGCTCTCCTATTTCTGGGGCTGAGGTTGCTGAGGTAGTTAAAAAGCTCCTCGGTGGCAAGGCCCCGGGGGTGGATGAGATCCGCCCGGAGTTCCTTAAGGCTCTGGATGCTGTGGGGCTGTCTTGGTTGACAAGACTCTGCAGCATCGCGTGGACATCGGGGGCGGTACCTCTGGATTGGCAGACCGGGGTGGTGGTTCCTCTCTTTAAGAAGGGGAACCGGAGGGTGTGTTCCAACTATCGTGGGATCACACTCCTCAGCCTTCCCGGTAAGGTTTATTCGGGTGTACTGGAGAGGAGGCTACGCTGGATAGTCGAACCTCGGATTCAGGAGGAACAGTGTGGTTTTCGTCCTGGTCGTGGAACTGTGGACCAGCTCTATACTCTCGGCAGGATCCTTGAGGGTGCATGGGAGTTTGCCCAACCAGTCTACATGTGCTTTGTGGACTTGGAGAAGGCATTCGACCGTGTCCCTCGGGAGGTCCTGTGGGGAGTGCTCAGAGAGTATGGGGTATCGGACTGTCTGATTGTGGCGGTCCGCTCCCTGTACGATCAGTGTCAGAGCTTGGTCCGCATTGCCGGCAGTAAGTCGGACACGTTTCCAGTGAAGGTTGGACTCCGCCAAGGCTGCCCTTTGTCACCGATTCTGTTCATAACTTTTATGGACAGAATTTCTAGGCGCAGTCAAGGCGTTGAGGGGATCCGGTTTGGTGGCTGCAGGATTAGGTCTCTTGCTTTTTGCGGATGATGTGGTCCTGATGGCTTCATCCGGCCAGGATCTTCAGCTCTCGCTGGATCGGTTCGCAGCCGAGTGTGAAGCGACTGGGATGAAAATCAGCACCTCCAAGTCCGAGTCCATGGTTCTCGCCCGGAAAAGGGTGGAGTGCCATCTCCGGGTTGGGGAGGAGACTCTGCCCCAAGTGGAGGAGTTCAAGTACCTAGGAGTCTTGTTCACGAGTGGGGGAAGAGTGGATCGTGAGGTCGACAGGCGGATCGGTGCGGCGTCTTCAGTAAAGCGGACGCTGTATCGATCCGTTGTGGTGAAGAAGGAGCTGAGCCGGAAGGCAAAGCTCTCAATTTACCGGTCGATCTACGTTCCCATCCTCACCTGTGGTCATGAGCTTTGGGTTATGACCGAAAGGACAAGATCACGGGTACAGGCGGCCGAAATGAGTTGCATCCGCCGGGTGGCGGGGCTCTCCCTTAGAGATAGGGTGAGAAGCTCTGCCATCCGGGGGGAGCTCAAAGTAAAGCCTCTGCTCCTCCACATCGAGAGGAGCCAGATGAGGTGGTTCGGGCATCTGGTCAGGATGCCCCCCGAACGCCTCCCTCGGGAGGTGTTTAGGGCACGTCCAACCGGTAGGAGGCCACGGGGAAGACCCAGGACACGTTGGGAAGACTATGTCTCCCAGCTGGCCTGGGAATGCCTCGGGATCCCCCGGGAGGAGCTGGCCGAAGTGGCTGGGGAGAGGAAAGTCTGGGCTTCCCTGCTTAGGCTGCTGCCCCCGCGACCCGACCTCGGATAAGCGGAAGAAGATGGATGGATGGATGGATGGATGGATAGATTTTTTTTTAAAAGAAAATCAAACTACAAGCTAGTCTTTCACCAACTCTCATCCATGACAATTCAGTATGCATGATCTCAACGCCGGTCCTAAATGAGCAATGGAGAGCTAGTCTGGCAGCTCGGTTTTGGGCAATCTGGATTTTATTGAGTTCTTGTTTAGATGCATTAGACCAGATTGCTGGGCAGTAGTCAATATGTGACAATACAAGGGATTGTGTCACGGCCAGGGCACATTCCAATGCGTCGTCATCTGTGCCTCATGGCGAGCGCACCGCGGGCCACGCCCACATGCGCTCTCTCTCATCCTTGCGCCCTGCTTGTCTCACCTTGGGACACGCCCACGGCGCACTTCCAGGGACGCGCCGTGCGCGTCTCCGCTCTGCAGAAGCCACCAGCTGCAATCATTCACTAACAATCGGCGCACCTGTCGGTAATGAGGACGCTGCCTTCATAAGCCTGCTGAACCGGCCATCAGGCGCCGGAATATAGTCTACTGTACAGTAAGCGATCATCTCCTGCTTTATGTATCTTGCTCTCTCAGTGTTTTCCCTTCCGTGTTTCATTGTCGTGTCATCCTACCGCAGACCTCCGTTCCCGTGTTTTGACGTTGCTATGTGTCTCGTCATTCCTCGTCGTTCCCCTGCTTCTCGGACTGCCCCCTTGGATCTCGACCTCCCGCTTGGACACGGATTCCCCTCTTCCCCTGGACTTCCTCATCTCTCGTTCAACACTTGGTAACACACACTTCAGCTAACTACACGCATAGCCTAACACCACATACACTTTTGGATCTAGTTCACACTCCACTCTATTGTTTATTTGTATAGTTTGATTATTATATATATATATAGTTAATATATATAATAAATCATTGTTCACACTGCCCTCTAGTGTCTGTCGCCGTCACCTCCCCTAGTAAACCATAACAGTATATTCCGGCCAATTGATTAGGGACCTGACGGCACAGTTCCTTAGCCCCGCCCCCAGTGACTTTAGCCCCTCCCCCAGTGACTTTTTTTTTTCTTTCTCTCCATTTTTTTTTTCTTGCTGCCCCTCTCAGGATGTCTTTTTCTTTTACCTCCACCCAGGACAATTTTTATAGCCCTCCGCAACACTCCTTCAAGGGACTGTTTAACTCCAATATGGGGATGGAGGAATTTACCCTCCGCCTGGCCACCCACCTCCCACCCTTAGTGACTGTTCCTCAGTCAGCTGGAAGCGTCTGGCATCCGCGTTCAGAGGGGGGGGATAGTACTGGTGGCTGTGCTGATGTGGTGCTGCATCCAGCCAGGCTACCCCCTACCAGACCAATACCATCACTCTTTCATTTTAGCACTGGTGGCTGTGCTGATGTGGTAGCACAGCTGCACCCAGACATTCTACCCCCTGCCAGAGAAATACCATCTGTTTTCTGCTTTTCCCAGCCGCAGCCACCAGTCCCCTGGCTAGCGTCCGAGCTACCACCTGTCCCCGAGCTAGCGTCCGAGCTAGCACCTGACCCTGAGCTAGCGTCCGAGCTAGCACCTGACCCCGAGCTAGCGTTCGAGCTAGCACCTGACCCCGAGCTAGCGTCCGAGCAAGCACCTGACGCCGAGCTAGCCTCCGAGCTAGCACCTGTCCCCGAGTTAGCCTCCGAGCTAGCACCTGTCCCCGAACTAGCCTCCGAGCTAGCACCTGTCCCCGAACTAGCCTCCGAGCTAGCACCAGCTTCCAGGCTGACTCCTGCGTCTCCGCCAGCTTCCAGGCTGGCCTCGACCTCTGCCCCTCGGCCTGCAGCGTCGACCTCAGCACCTCAGCCGTCCTCTTCTCCGGCGCCGACAACGCCTGCTGCATCCATGCCTGCATTGCAGATGACGTCTTCCTCGCCTGCCCCGCCGATGTCGTCTGCCGCTTCCACGTCACCGATGACATCTGCCGCTTCCTCGCCGCCGATGTCTGTCGCTTCCACGCTGCCGATGACGTCATCCTCTTTGCCTCCGATGTCACCTCCTCGTCTCCGGCGAGACGCATCATGGCACCACTGGCGTCCGCCTTCCCGACGGCCAAGAGGGTGGCCGTTCCTTGGTCGTCCGCCTCAGCGGCGTCCTTCTCGCCGCCGCCACCAGACTCATCCCCGGTGGATTCGGGGACACTTGGGCCGGCGACCCACCACCAGTTCGCCCCTCCACCCTCCCTTGACTCTTGTTCTTGTTTTTTGGGGGGTTCGACTTCTAGGACATCTTGAAGCTGTCCATAGGGGGGGGATACTGTCACGGCCAGGGCGCATTCCAATGCGTCCTCATCTGTGCCTCATGGCGAGCGCACCGCGGGCCACGCCCACATGCGCTCTCTCATCGTTGCGCCCTGCTTGTCTCACCTTGGGACACGCCCACGCCCACGGCCGCGGCGCACTTCCAGGGACGCGCCGTGCGCGTCTCCGCTCTGCAGCAGCCACCAGCTGCAATCATTCACTAACAATCGGCGCACCTGTCAGTAATGAGGACGCTGCCTTCATAAGCCTGCTGAACCGGCCATCAGGCGCCGGAATATAGTCTACTGTACAGTAAGCGATCATCTCCTGCTTTATGTATCTTGCTCTCTCAGTGTTTTACCTTCCGTGTTTCATTGTCGTGTCATCCTACCGCAGACCTCCGTTCCCGTGTTTTGACGTTGCTGTGTGTCTCGTCATTCCTCGTCGTTCCCCTGCTTCTCGGACTGCCCCCTTGGATCTCGACCTCCCGCTTGGACACGGATTCCCCTCTTCCCCTGGACTTCCTCATCTCTCGTTCAACACTTGGTAACACACACTTCAGCTAACTACACACATAGCCTAACACCACATACACTTTTGGATCTAGTTCACACTCCACTCTATTGTTTATTTGTATAGTTTGATTATTATATATATATATAGTTAATATATATAATAAATCATTGTTCACACTGCCATCTAGTGTCTGTCGCCGTCACCTCCCCTAGTAAACCATAACAGATTGTATAACTTGCTTAGTAGTTGTGTTAGTTAAAAAATAGGCACTTTTTCTTATGATAGAAATGCTTCTGCTCATTTGTGTTACTATGTTGTTAATGTGAGTGGCCGAAGATAGTCTTTCTGTCAGGGTTGTCCCTGACAGTTTGGTCTAGTTTTTGTTTTCCTCTGCGTTTGTCTTGGTTTCCTGTTCTTAGTTTCCTGTCAGTGCTTTTATTTTGTCTTCATTTCCTGATTGTCTCCCTGAGTGCTTTGTCCCCTCAGCTGTGGCTGATTGGCACGTGGCCACACCTGGTGCCAGTCAGCCAGCTGCCTATTTAAACCTGTCCTGCCCTCCAGTCACTGCTGGATTATTGTAGTGTCTACTGGTCAATGTCATTATAATACTTGTCACTTTTACCTGTCACTATTTGTCGTTGTAGCTCTGTCTACTTTTGTCCACTCCGCTCAAGTCATAGTTCCTTCGTGTCACAGTAAGTGTTTTTGTTTCTTGTCGACAGTTAGCCTTTGTGCTATTTTAGTTGATAGCCTAGTTTGTTCTACGCCTTGTGCGCGCCTTTTGTTTGTTCCCTTTTGTTTGTTTTTTGCCAAAGTCTTTAATTAAATCATGTTTTCTCGCACTATGCCTGCCATCATCTCTGCATCTTGGGGTTCGTCGCCAACAAACTTTGACACTTTCATCTATTGTAACTCCCAGCAACCTGGCCTCTTTAACTTGTTCAATATGAACTCCGTTCAAAGAAACATTTAATATGCGTTCCTTTCTCTGAGCATGTTTTGAGCAAATAACAAGGTATATATTTGAAGGTGAAATGGTGAAAAACGGTTGAAAAATGTGGACTGTGAAAACTTTCCAGGAAGAGGTGAAAATAGGGCTTTGGAAAACTAGGAATTCTGGGAAATTTTGGAATTCCGGGAATTCCTGGAATTCTTTGAGTTTGGTTATCGAAGCTAAGTGGAGTGGGTGGATGTTGGAACGGTTCAAATCGGTTGAGAAATGTGGGATATGGAGAGGTTTATATATCGCCCATTCATTTTCAATGGAGGGAAATTCCTGGTAATTCCGGGTAATCAGGGTATGTTTGGAACCGGGAGACATGCTGGCTTGAATGTGCAAGGTGAGTGGAGTGTATGGATGGTGGAACGGTTCAAATCTGGTGAGAAATGTGGGATGTATTCATTGTCAATGGGGAGAAAATTACCAGAAATTACGGGAAAACTGGGAATTTTGGGAAAGGGACATGTTTTGCATTTGACTTATGGGAAGAGTAGTGTGGATGGATAGTTGAAAAGGTCAGATTCGGGTTTGAAAAAATGCGAAGAATTTTGAGAAATGTTCCCCTGTATTTCAATGGGAATTCCCTGGACATTTGGAAATATCGAGAAAACCGTGAATTTAAAAAAAAATACTGATACTAGCACAATTGTCTTAGATGATATGAATGAGTTGGTGTTGAAATTTTTTTAATCGGTTGAAAAATTTAGAGGTAGTAACAGGAATTTCGGCAAAACAGGGAATTTGTGCGAAAAGAATAATGGTAGTTTTGTTGTCCCAACTAGGAGGAATGTTTGAAGGTGAAGTGGTGAAACATGGTTAAAAAATGTGGACTTTGAAAACTTTCCAGGAAGAGGCGAAAATAGGGCTTTGGAAAACTGGGAATTCCTGGAATTCTTTGAGTTTGGTTTTCCAAGCTGGGTGGAGTGTGTGGATGTTGGAACGGTTCAAATCGGTTGAGAAATGTGGGATATGGAGAGGTTTTTATATTGCCCATTTATTTTCAATAGAGGGAAATTCCTGGTAATTACGGGTAATCAGGGAATGTTCGGAACCGGGAAACATGCTGGTTGGAATGTGCAGGATGAGTGGAGTGTGGATGTTGGAACGTTTCAAATCTGGTGGGAAATGTGGGATGTATTCATTGTCAATAGGGAGAAAATTACCAGAAAACTGGGAATTTTGTAAAAGGGACAACATGTTTTGCATTTGATTTATCGGAAGAGTAGTGTGGGTGGACGGTTGAAAATGTCCGATTTGGGTTTAAAAATCCGAAGAATTTTGAGAAATGTTCCAATTCATTTGAATGGGAATTCCCTGGACATTTGGGAATTTCGGGAAAACCGGAAATTTTTGAAAATATTGATATGAGCCCAATTGTCCTAGACGATATGAATGGGTTGGTGTTGGAATTTTTTGAATCGGTTGAAAATTTTGTTTTCCAAACTAAGAGGAATGTTTTGAAGGTGGACTGGTCAAAAATGGTTGAAAAATGTGGAATAATGGGAAAAATTACCCGGGAGTTCTGGATAATCTGGGATATTTTTTGTAAAATGACGATTCCCGGTCGGGCCGAACATTTTGATACTGGAACAATTCCGATCGAGTTAAAACTGTGGGCTGTGGAGTGCGCCAAAGCATTTTATTTGTAATTCTAAAGAAGAAAAAGACAACTGCTCACATTGAACGATTAATGGAGAAGATGACAGTGCATGATATGCTGCTTGGCTTGCTGAAGGTTCCTGGTTCAATCCCCACCTTTTACCATCCTAGTCACGTCCGTTGTGTCTTTGAGCAAGACACTTCACCCTTGCTCCTGATGGGTCGTGGTTGGCGCCTTGCATGGCAGCTCCCGCCATCAGTGTGTTAATTGTGTGGGAATGAGTGAATGTGGAAATAGTGTCAAAGAGCTTTGAGTACCTTAAAGGTAGAAAAGCGCTATACAAGTATAACCCATTTACCATATGGCAAATAGATATATGTAAATAAAACGATAAATCATGTTGTTTAGTCTCATGCTTTGAAGCCCCTGTCTGTCTTAAATAAAGACAGTGCATGATATGCTGTTTGCTGCTATGCCTTGTTTTCTTTCTTGAACTCTGAAAGAAGCAAAAGACAACAGTGAACTTTGACTCGTGGTCTTCGAAATATGAATGGAGTAGATCAAAGGCAGGCGGACGTTTGACAATGCATGCTATGCTGCTCGGACAGAGGACTTGCAGGTGTAATGTTAAACAACGTATAGAAAATAGGGCAATTTAATAAGTTTTCAAATAGTACGAAAATGATCAATTGTAGATGTAATTTAGTCTCATGCTTTGAAGTCTCTGTCTTTATTGAAGACAGTGCATGATATGCTGTCTGCTGCCATGCCTTGTTTTCTTTCTTGAATGCTGAAAGAAGAAAAAGACAACTGTGGACTTTGTCTCGGGGTCTTCGAACTATGAATGAAGTAAATCAAAGTCAGGCTGACGTTCGACAGTGCATGGTTTGCTGCTCGGCTGTTGGCAATGTTTAAATTCTGTTGTAGGTGTACTTAAATGATGAAAACAAGGCAATAAAATACATTTTAATGTACCGTCTAGTCCAGGGGTCGGCAACCCGCGGCTCCGGAGCCGCATGCGGCTCCTTGACCACTCTGATGCGGCTCAGCTACATACATGCCGACCCCCCCGATTTTCCCAGGAGATTTATGGATCTCAGTGTCTCTCATAGATTACTCCCAGGGAAAAAATAATCCTATTTACACTCTAATTACTAAATAAAGGGCGTGCCCTAATTGCACTGCAGTAATTGTCCTCTATAGCATTTACATACAGCGTGCCAGTCCAGCCACATGTTGCATGTTGTTATTACTTGCACACACAGGAGACAGCAAAGCATACTTACTCATCAGCCACACAGCTTACACTGACGGTAGCCGTATCAAACAACTTTAACATTGTTACGTTACAAATATGCGCCACACTGTGAACCCACACCAAAAAAGAATGAAAAACACATTTCTGGAGAACATCCCACCGTAACACAACATAAACACAACACAACCATTACCGAGAATCCCATGCAGCCCTAACTCTTCCGGTCTACATTATACACCCCGCTACCACCAAATCCCCCCACACATCAACACCCCCCCCCTCTCCATGCGTTGGTTAAGCGGAAGAGTTAGGGCTGCATGGGATTCTGGGTATTGGTACCGTCAGTGTAAGATGTGTGGCTGCTGAGGTAGTACGCCTTGTGTCACTTACGTGAGCAAGCTGAAATTGCATTCTATGTGTGGTCGAGCAGGTACACTGTTAGGGCAGACTGTAGAGGGCGCCAAATGCAGTGTCATCACGCTCTGATATTCGGGAGTCTCCCGGGAAAAATGAGAGGGTTGGCAAGTATGATGCTATCAAGCGCCATTCATTCAAAACTCGCGGGCTGCACTAACATCAAATTTCCACATTAAAGTGTGTCGGAGACCCCTGGTTCACATAGCATAAAGCATTTAAGCTTTGTATGCGGTGTTTTTCATTTGAAATTTAAAAAAAAAATTTGTGGCTCCCATTACTTTCTTTAATTTGTGAAACTTGCCAAAATGGCTCTTTGAGTGGTAAAGGTTGCCGACCCCTGGTCTAGTCTTTGGTCATGATTTGATGATTTCTTGGAGACAGTGCATGGTATGCTGATTGCTGCTATACCTTGCATTTTTTTTAATCTCAAAGGAGAAAACGACAACAGTGGACTTTGACTCCGGGTCTTCGAACTATGAATGAAGTAGATTAAGTCAGGCTGACGTTTGACAGTGCATGATATGCTGCTCGACTGTTGGCAATGTTTTATTGTGTTTGTAGGTGTAATGAAAAATACTGTAAACAAGGCAATAAAATACATTTTAATGTACATTGTCTAGTTTTTGGTCATGCTTTGAAGATTTAGTGCAGACAGTGCATGGTATGCTGCTCAACTGTTGGCAATGTTTGATTGTGTTTGTAGGTGTAATGATAAATACTGTAAACAAGGCAATGATATACATTTTAATGTGCATCGTCTAGCCTTTGGTCATGCTTTGGAGTCCCTGTCTTTATTGGAGACAGTGCATGGTATGCTGCTCGATTGTTGGCAATGTTGAAATGCGGTTGTAAGTGTAATGATAAATGAAGTAAACAATACAATAAAATAAATTTTTATGTACATTGTCTAGTCTTTGGTCATGCTTTGATGACTTGTTGCAGACAGTGCATGATATGCTGCTTGCTGCGACGCCCCTCCTTTAATTTGCTATTGCTTTGTTTACAGTTTCCACCAATGTTGTGAATCTGTCAGGAGCTGACGGTTTGGGTGGGGCGTCGCCCTCTGTGCCGAGTTTCAAACAGGAAGTAGCACACAGCCGGCCGAGTACCAACTTTTTTTCCCCTTCTCTCTTGGTGTCAAAGATTCAGTTGGAGGTGTGGCTGCAGCCCCCGAAGGTGTGAATGCACAGAATTGCTGTGCCAACGCCTCATCTGTGGGCTGGATGTGGTTGACTGTGTGCGCGCGCGAGTGTAGAAACGCTGTCTTCCTCTCGCTCACGTGTTTCCTCTTTTCAGTAAACGCCAGAATGTTTTGCAGTTTCACAACCGCAAAGAGAACATCAACTCTCGAATGTTTTGACTTTGGCGTGCATTGATTTTTCCAGAAGACAAAACACTCCCCGAGCATGTGAGAACTCCGGAGCTTTTCTTCCCCCTTCAAGTGTCACAAGTATTTATGTGACAGTAGACCCAAATCAAAAACCTCTTTTGGGATGTTATTCATGTCAAAAAGTAGTGGTGGAAGTAGACTGTCATTCTTTTTGCAAATTGTATTTTTATTTTGTTTATAATAATATTAATGTGAAAAAATATAAAAACAATGTGAAATTTGTATATTTTTCTGAAAAGTTTCCCCCCCCCCCCCCCCACAAAATGTATCGACATACAAACTAAAGAAAAGTAAAACTGCAAATATTTAGGGAATTTATTTGTGGTGATAGTTAAAATAATAATAATAAGAAGGGAATATATATATATATATATATATATATATATATATATATATATATATATATATATATATATATATATATATATATATATATATATATATATATATATATATATATATATATATATATATATATATATATATATATATATACGTATATATATATTTTATATATATATATACCTGTATGTGTGTGTGTATGTATATATATATATATATATATATATATATATATATATATATATATATATATATATATATATATATATATATATATATACCTGTATGTGTGTATATATATATATATATATATATGTACATATAAATATTTTTTTTAAATTATTATTTTTATTTTTTTTAAATTACCATCACAATATAAATAAAATGCAAATAATTCCCAAAAATAATTATATGTATAAATGCATTTATTTTTTATACATTTTTATATTATATATTTTATTTATAAAAAAAATAAAAACAATGTAAAATGTTTATATTTTTCTGAAATGTCCCCCCCCCCCCCCACAAAATGTATCAATATGCAAACTAATGCAAAGTAAAACTGCAAATAATTTCCCAAATAACTACATGTCATATGTATGTATATATATATATATATATATATATATATATATATATATATATATATATATATATATATATATATATATATTTACATTTACATTTATTTTTACAAATGTATATTTATAAAAGGAAAACAATATAATAGTTGTGTACATTTTTTTTTTCAAATATTTTCTTTCCACAAAATTTACATTTTTTATTTGATTTATTGATGCGCATCGAGGCTCCCTCGGGTGGCGCTAATTCACGGCTAGGCTTTGACAAAAATAAAACTAACACAAACTAAAACGGCAAATCTTTTGGGAATTTATTAGCATTTTTAAAACATTTGCGGTGGTAATTTAAATATGTTTATACATACATACATACATGCATATATGTATATGTATATATATATATATATATATATATATATATATATATATATATATATATATATATATATATATATGTATATGTATGTATGTATGTATGTATATATATATATATATATATATTTTATAGATAATAAATATTTTTTAACTTAACTTTTTAATATATATATAAGTTAAAAATATAATATAATATACTGTATGTATTTATAAAAACGTTTTTTTTAATTAAAAAAAATGCATAGATTTTTTATATTTTATTTATTATATATGTATTATTTAAAAAAAATTTTTTTGCAGCAATGTGTTTTTTTAAATATTTTATGTAAATGTATGTACATTAAAAAAAAAATTAATATGCAAAATTTTTATTTTTCAAATGTGAAATAAGGCAAAACTCTTCCCTATTGACATACACATAATGCAGAGGGAACCGAGCGGTAGTTTTCGGAACTGGTGGAATTTAAAAGCCCCTTTCCAGTGTCAATATAAGTTCTATTCCTGGTTCTATGGTTATCATCACATTTTTCACGTTGTTATCATTGGTAACCTTCTGACAAAACCAAAGAAAAAATAAGTTGCCCTTGTGGCAAAGGTCTATTGTGAGGAAAATGACGGTAGCTAAATTTTATTAGTTGTGATTATTTTCCCTTTTTGATGTTTTTGCCGGCAGCGGACTATCACAGCAACAACTACACGGTGACAAACGGCTGGAAGATCCACAACACGGCGAAGAACAAGTGGTTCGTCTGCATGACCAAAGCAGCGGAGGACAAGCAGAAGTGGCTGGACGCCATCTTGAGGGAGCGGGAGCAGCGAGAAAGTAAGTCAACTTCTATTTTTTTCAAACCAAAGTCTGAAGTTTCCCTCTTGTTTTTTACTTTAGTGTTTGGCAACTTTGTGTATCCACATTTTCCCCCACTGTGGGACAGATCAAGTCCATCCTATCAAAGTACGGTGGCCTGCAGGTGAAAAAAGTCCAAACTCTGCAAACATAAATCATCCCAAATCCCGCAAAAAAACCTAATTAACCACTTTCAACAATAAAAGGCTGTGGAAAATTGTCCAGATTATTTATTTTAACTGTAATTTTTTTGTTTTTTTGTTATGGTTTCAATTCCTTATTTGAATAATTTGATTATTTATTAGATTATTATTATTAGAAATTGTTTTGCAACGATCTTCAAAATTAATATAATTTTTTAAGATGCATTTTTGTAAATTTCATTAATAATTATTTATTAAAACTTTATTTTGTATTATTTATATATATACTGTATATCTCCAATCCAATTATTTATATAGCACTATTAACAACAAAACTGTGTCCAGAGTGCTGCAGGTAAAAAAAGAAACAATAAAAAGTAATCAAATTACAAGCATTTAAAATTAAACAAGTAAAAAAAAATGCTGTATGTATTTATATATATATATATATATATATATATATATATATATATATATATATATATATATATATATATATATAATATATATATATATATATATATATATATATATATTTATATATATATATTTATATTTAAATGTATTAAAATGTATTAAATAATTTAAAAAAAAATTTTTTTTAAGTGTAATTAAATATTTATTAGACATTTTTTTCATTATTATCAAAAAAAGTTGCATATATATATATATAAATATATATAATTTAAATGTATTGAATTATAAATTATTAGATTTTTTTCTTATTCTTACACATCTCATCCATCCATTTTCTACCGCTTATTCCCTTTGGGGTCGCGGGGGCGCTGGAGCCTATCTCAGCTACAATTGGGCGGAAGGCGGGGTTCACCCTGGACAAGTCGCCACCTCATCACAGGGCCAACACAGATAGACAGACAACATTCACACTCACATTCACACACTAGGGCCAATTTAGTGTTGCCAATCAACCTAGCCCCAGTGCATGTCTTTGGAGGTGGGTGGGAGGAAGCCGGAGTACCCGGAGAGAACCCATGCAGTCACGGGGAGAACATGCAAACTCCACACAGAAAGATCCCGAGCCCGGGATTGAACCCCAGACTACTCAGCACCTTCGTATTGTGAGGCAGACGCACTAACCCCTCTTCCACCGTGCTGCTTACACATCTATTTTGCTAAATTCTTCAAAATAATATAATGTATTAAAAAAACAAAAAACAATTAAATTGTTATTTATTATATTAATTTTATTACTACGTCCCCTTTTTTTTGGCCTAGAAGGCTGATTGGCAACACTAATTTGGCCCTAGTGTGTGAATGTGAATGTTGTCTATCTGTGTTTGCCTTGCCATGAGGTGACGACTTGTCTGTATTGTATTATTTCTTGATGATACCTTTACGTCACATTCACACTGATGGCGGATGCAAAGCGCTAATAACCGCGACACATCAGGGGTGAGGTGTTTTGCCTAAGGACACAACGGCCGTGACGAGGATGGCGGGAGCTGGATTCGAACCAGGAACTCTCAAGTTGCTGGCACGACTGCTCTACTATCTGTGCCACGCCTCCAGGGTGTACCTTGCCTCCCTCAGAGGGACAAGCGGTAGAAAAAATGGATGACTGTTATGGTCCCCAAGAGTAACACACGTTTTTAATTTTCAGATTTTTTATTTATCACTACACTTTTTTTGTAACGTTCCCCAAAATTCTTTAAACAAAATAAATAAATGTTTGTAGTTTTTTTTACTTACTATTTATTATACTATGCCTATTACTATTACACAAGTTTTGCAGTAGTCCCAGAAATAATATAATTTTTCAAAAAATAGGTTTTTCTTTTAATAAATTATTATTAATTAGATAATTGTTGTTATTATTACTACTTTCTTTTTTACAACAGTGCACAAAATTAATACAATCTTTGAAAAATTGTTTTATATTTATGAAGTTATTATTTTTACATTAATTATTATTAAAAGGAGTATAATTTTTTTAAATAGATTTTTACTTGTCTTTTACAACTGTTTGCAACGTACCCCAAAAGTATTCAAACAAAATAAATCTTTGTAAATGTGTACTTATTTAATATAATATGTTGTATGTTATTATTACACATTTTTTGCAAAACTCCCAGTATTAACATTATTTTTCAAAAAATATTTTTTACTTTGAATGAATAGTTATTTATTTGATATTGTATTATTATTATTACAACTTTTTTTTTTACAATTGTCCACAAAATTAATACAATCTTAAAATATATTTTTTTTATATTTATGAAGTTATTATTCTCTAGGTTTCTTTGAGCGTTGTGTGAAAAAAGTGGCATGTCATTAATCATTAGCCATCCATCCATGCATCTTCTTCCGCTTATCCGAGGTCGGGTCACGGGGGCAGCAGCCTAAGCAGGGAAGCCCAGACTTTCCTCTCCCCAGCCACTTCGTCCAGCTCTTCCCGGGGGATCCCGAGGCGTTCCCAGGCCAGCCGGGAGACATAGTCTTCCCAACGTGTCCCGGGTCTTCCCCATGGCCTCCTACCGGTCGGACGTGCCCTAAACACCTCCCTAGGGAAGCGTTCGGGTGGCATCCTGACCAGATGCCCGAACCACTTCATCTGGCTCCTCTCGATGTGGAGGAGCAGCGGCTTTACTTTGAGCTCCCCCCGGATGGCAAACTCCCATGCACCCTCAAGGACCCTGCCGAGAGTATAGAGCTGGTCCACAGTTCCACGACTAGGACCAAAACCACACTGTTCCTCCTGAATCCGAGGTTCGACTATCCGGCGTAGTCTTCTCTCTAGTACACCTGAATAGACCTTACCGGGAAGGCTGAGGAGTGTGATCCCACGATAGTTGGAACACACCCTCCGGTTCCCCTTCTTAAAGAGAGGAACCACCACCCCGGTCTGCCAATCCAGAGGTGCCGCCTCCGATGTCCACGCGATGCTGCAGAGTCTTGTCAACCAAGACAGCCCCATGTTTATATGTTTATATCAATTATATGTTTATATAAATTATTATTAAAAGTAACCATTTTTAAAAATTGATTTTTTAAATAATTTTTTTAAACTTTTCTTTTACACTTGTTTGCAACGTCCCCTAAAAGTATTTAAACAAAATAAAATATATTTGTAAATTTGTACTTATTATTTATTATAATATGTCTATTATTATTACATATTTTTTGCAATAGTCCCAGAAATAACATAATTTAAAAATATATTTTTTTTACTCTAAATAAATAGTTATTCATTAGATATCTTTTATTATTATTACTACTTTTTTTTTTAATTGTCCCCAAAATTAATACAATCTTAAAATATATATTGTTTATATTTATTAAGTTATTATTCTCTAGGTTTTTTAAGGGCTGCGTTAAAAAAGTGGCCTGTCATTAATTATTGTTTTTATATGAATCACATATTAAATGTAATATACTTTTATAAAACAGATTTTTTAAATGATTTTTTTTTACTTTATCATCACACTTATTTTTGCAATGTTACCCAAAATTATTTAAACAACATAAATAAATATTTCTAATTGTGTTACTTATTATTTATTATTATACGTCTGTTATCAATACACATTTTTTGCAATAGTCCCAGAAATATATTTTTTCAAAATATATTTTTTAAACTTTAAATAAATTATTATTTATTAGATAATTGTTACTAATATTGCTACTTTTTTTGCAACGGTCCCCAAAAGTACAATACTTTTTAAGAATATAATTTTTAAATGTAATAGATTTTGTTTTACATTCCATAAAATTATTTAAAAATAAATAAATACATATTTGTATTTGTTTACTTATTTATTATAAGAGTATAATAATCACACATTTGTTTGTAAAAGCTCCAGAAATAATAAAAATAAAAAGTTAAACTTTGAATAAATCATTATTTATCAGATACTTATTGTTGTGTTTTTTTAAAATGATCCCCAAAAGTAATATTTTAAAAAAAAGAGATTTTTTTAAATTTAGATCTTTTTTTAAACTTTATTACTAAACTTTTTTTGCATCGTTCCCCAAATTTATTTAAACAAAATGAATAAATATTTGTATTTTTTACATAAAATATCTACTTATATCACACATTTTTTGCAATAGTCTCACAAATAATATAATTTTGCAAAAAATAAATGATTATTTATTAGATAATTGTAGCTATTATAAATTAAAAAAAATTTTTTTTTAACAACGGTCCCCAAAATGAATACAATTAAAAAAATAAACATGTTTTATATTTCTTACATTATTATTCACAAAGTTTTTCAAGAGTTGTGTGCAAAAAGTGGCTTGGCATTTCTAATTATTTGTGTATTAATGAGTGTAATTGACACGTATTATTAGGGGAGCACATGTTGTGTTGCAGTTTTCTGAGCAAGCTGGGACAAATTAGCCAACAACGGCGACTAAAAATAGTGTTGGAATTAGGTCATGCTAGTCTCTGTTAGTTTGGCGCTTGCTTGTGCGCTAATTAAACGCTTCGTCCTTTGATTTTCTTTGGCTGGCGGTGACGTGGCCTCAAGCTTCCAAACGGAAGGCGGCAGAACTTTTGTGCCACGGACCAGGAGCAGTTGGTAACTTGACACCCTCTGGACCGTCTTCCCTCCAACCTGTCCTAGCCATCTGTCTTTGCCATGTTCCGCCTCGTGGATTTAACCCCATCTGCGCAGGTCCAGGCCACCTGATAGCGTTGGCGGCCTGGAAAAAAACAAAACACAATTGGATCTCGCCGGCACAAATGGTGTTGGAGGATGGTGTTTGAGGAGAATGAGCCTCTTTAACGATTGTGCCCTGAATTATCTGGAGGTGTGCCATTACCTGCCTGAGGGCCACACTTGCTCCGCCTCTCTTTCTCTGACACGCTTTCCTTGGAAGGTGACACAACTCCTGATGGATCGGCCTGCAATTATTGCACTTGGGTGTTGGGCCACTTGAAATAATGTATTGGGCCACATGAAATAATGTGCTGGATGACATAAAATGATGTCGCTGGCCACGTGAAATAATGTGCTGGACCACAAGAAATGAAATAGCTGGCCACATGAAATAATGTGCTGGATGTCATAAAACGAAGTGGCTGGCCACATTAAATAATGTGCTGCGCCACGTAAAATTACTTGGCGGGCAACATGAAATAATGTGCTGGATGACAAAAAATGATGTGGTTGGCCATGTGAAATAATGTGCTGGAAACTTGTCAGGTACAAAACTTTACCTTACTAGCCTATATAAATCAACCATTTATAAAAATAAAAAAAAACATGAAATAATGTGTTGGGCCACATGAAATAATGTGTTGGGTCACATGAAATAATGTTTTGGGCCACTTGAACAATTGTGTTGGGCAAAAAGTGAAATAATGTGTTGGGCCACTTGAAATAATGTGTTGGAACACATTAAATAATGTGTTGGGCAATGTGAAATAATGTGTTGGGCCACAGGAAATAATGTGTTGGTCACATGAAATAATGTTTTGGGCCACTTGAAAAAATGTGTTGGGCAAAGTGAAATAATGTGTTGGGCCACTTGAAATAATGTGTTGGAACACATGAAATAATGTGTTGGCCCACATGAAATAATGTGTTGGCCCACATGAAATAATGTGTTGGCCCACATGAAATAATGTGATGGGCGATGTGAAATAATGTGTTGGGCCAATTGAAATAATGTGTTGGGCCACTTGAAATAATGTGTTGGGCCACTTTAAATAATGTGTTGGGCCACATGAAATAATGTGTTGGGCCACTTGAAATAATGTGTTGGGCCACTTGAAATAATGTGTTGGGCCACTTGAAATAATGTGTTGGGCTACATGAAATAATGTGTTGGTCCACATGAAATAATGTGTTGGGCCAATTGAAATAATGTGTTGGGCCACTTGAAATAATGTGTTGGGCCACATGAAATAATGTGTTGGGCCACATTGAAATAATGTGTTGGGCCACTTGAAATAATGTGTTGGTCCACATGAAATAATGTGTTGGGCCACATGAAATAATGTGTTGGGCCACATTAAATAATGTGTTGAGCCACTTGAAATAATGTGTTGGGCCACATGAAATAATGTGTTGGGCCACATGAAATAATGTGTTGGGCCACTTTAAATAATGTGTTGGGCCACTTTAAATAATGTGTTGGGCCACATGAAATAATGTGTTGGGCTACGTGAAATAATGTGTTGGGCCACTTGAAATAATGTGTTGGGCCACATGATATAATAAAATAATAACATAAAAACTAAAATAATAAAAAAACGTTTGTTACTCTATTAATAATGTTTTAATACAATCATATTTTATAAGTTTGTACTTATTTGAAAAACATATTAGGCGGACATTACAATATATTTTTTAAATTTTGTGATTAATCATATTTTAATTACAGATTAGTTTTTTAAAAATTCAAATAATTCAAAATTTAAAAAAATACTTTTTACGTCATCTTTGAGTTTTTTTACTTTCATCTCCCAAAGTTCTCCTTCCAGTCGACCACTTGGACTGAACTTTGGCCCTCTGAGTGGAGGATTGTTTGCTTCTTCTTGGCAGGCAGACCTCCTGGCTGTGGTCCATCCACGCTCACAGCTGGGCGGTCCTGGACCAGTTCTTCAAGCAGTCCAAAGAACAGCTTTGTTCTGGGACTCAGGAGGAAGCCGTTTTTGTCTCTCAAAGAAACAATTGTGGGAGAAGCGCTTCTTGGAAACTTCTCAAGCTGTACATTTTTGTTTCGCACTTTAAAAAGATCCTCTATATATGACAGAAGCGGTCTGCTGTTTTTAAGAACGTACTGCGAGAAACTGTACTCCAAGATCATTTATATAACAGAAACTCTGTTTTTTTAAGTACTTACTGCAAAAACACTAGTCAAAGATCCTCTATGGGACAGCAGCATTTTGCTGTTTTTGGGGACCGACCCCAAAAAGGCTAATCAAAGATTCTGTGTATGACAAGAGGAGCACTCTGCTGTTTTTAAGCACTTACTAAAAAGCGCTGGTCAAAGATTATTTTCATGACAACAACATTTTGCTGTTTTCAAGTACCTACCACAAAAGCACGAGTCAAAGATCCTCTATATGACAGGAAAACATTTAGCTGTTTTTAAGCACCTATTGCAAAAACAGTTAGTCAAATATCCTCTGTATGACAACAACATCCTGCTGCTTTGAAGTACTTACTACAAATACACTAGTTCAAAGATCCTCTATATAACAGCAACATTTTGCTGTTTTTAGGGACCAACCCCCAAAATGCCAATCAAAGATTCTGTATATGACAGGAGGATCACTCTGCGTTTTTTTAAGTGCTTACTTGAAAGCGCTAGTCAAAGATGCTTTTCATGTCGAAGATCCTCTGTATGACAGGAAAACATTTTGCAGTTTTTAAGCACCTATTGCAAAAACAGTCAAAGATTCTCTGCATGACAGGAAAACATTCTGCTGTTTTTAAGTACTTACTACAAAAACACTACTCAAAGATCCTCTATATGACAGGAACATTTTACTGTTTACCCCAAAAAGGCTAATCAAAGATTGTGTATATGACAGGAGGAGCACTATGTTGTTTTTGAGCACTTACTAAAAAAGATCTTCTATATATGACAGGAGCGGTCTGCTGTTTTTAGGAACGTACTGCGAGAAACTATACTCCAAGATCATTTATATAATAGAAACTCTGTTTTTTTAAGTACTTACTGCAAAAAACAGTAGTCAAAGATCCTCTATGTGACAGCAGCATTTTGCTGTTTTTAGGGACCGACCCCAAAAAGGCTAATCAAAGATTGTGTAAATGACAGGAGGAGCACTATGTTGTTTTTAAGCACTTACCAAAAGCGCTAGTCAAAGATACTTTTAATGACAAAAACATTCTGCTGTTTTTAATTACCTACCACAAAAGCACGAGTCAAAGATCCACTATTTGACAGGAAAACATTTTGCTGTTTTTAAGCACCTATTGCAAAAACAGTTAATCAAAGATCCTCTGCATCACAGGAAAGCATTTTGCTGTTTGTAAGAACCTACTGCAAAAACTCAATGTAAAGTCCTTGTATGTGACACAATCTGCTGTTTTTGAGGACTTACTGCAAAAACCATATGTAAAGCTCTTGTATGTGATGCAATCTGCTGTTTGTGAGGACCTACTGCAAAGAGTCAATGTAAATCTCTTGTATGTAACACAATCTGCTGTTTTTGAGGACCTACTGTAAAAAGACTAGGCAAAGATCTTCTACATAACAGGAGGCCTTTGCTGTTTTAAGAACCTACTGCAAAAACGCAGGAGTAAAACATCTTCTATATGGCATGAAAGCTTTGCTGTCTTTTTAAGGATCTACTAAAAACGCATTTCAAAGATCCTCTAATCAATAGGAGTGCTTTTGTTTTTAATAACCCTTTGAGACACTTGTGATTTAGGGCTATGTAAATAAACATTGATTGATTGATTGATTGATTGAACCTACTGCAAAACTTTTTTTTTTGGACAGGAGCATTCTGCCGTTTTTTAGGACTTACTGTAAATCCTGTGGTCAGCAATCCTCTGGATGACAGTTTTTTTTAATGTACCTGTTGCAACAACACGACTAGCCAAAGATCCTCTATTGTGCTCGACGGCGGCCATGTTTTCCCACCATTTTGACTGACATGATTTGGCGGCGCAGGTCTGAAACTGGGGATGGAGCGAGACGCCTATGTGATGATTGCCGAGAAGGGTGAGAAGCTCTACCACATGATGATGACCAGGAGCCGCCACCTCATCAAGGACCGGCGCCGCAAGCTGAGCATCGTGCCCAAGTGCTTCATGGGAAAGTGAGTGAACACCTTTCACACAGAAGCAACCACAGCGACACATCATCATCCTACGTTAGTGTATGCTTAAGGAACACTTTTATACACAGGCCTTGTCCCGCCTCTGTTACAGCCTCTGTACCCTTTCCGTGCTGGTGCATTTCATACAGAACATTGTCACAGAAGGAATATGCTTTTATAGGCGGTGTGAAAGATACTTCTGGTACAGAATATTTACAGAACAACTCCCTCCACAATTCCGTGTGTCTGTGCCTTTTACACAAAACGGCGACGGACAAGCAAGTAGTAAAAATTCCTGCTTTTACAGGTAGTGACTAATACAACTTTCTGATGTTCACAAAAACAGTTGCATATCGGTGCCTTTTATGCAGAACAATAACACAAAAGGTGGAAAAATGGCGGCTCTAACAGGCTGTGTGATGGAAGAATGTTCACTGGATGACTTTCATATAGAATAGCAACAGATGGAGAGAAAAAAAGGCAGAAAAATGCTTTGTGTTGGTGCCTTTTATGTAGAACAATTACACAGAGAAAGGCGGAAAAATGGCGGTTCTAATGGGGTTTGTGATGAAAGATTGTTCACTGGATGACTTTCATCCAGAACCGCAAGAGATGGGAGAAAAAAAGGCTGAAAAATGCCGGCTTTGTGTTGGTGCCTTTTATGCAGAACAATGACCCAGAAGTTATAACAGGCTGTGTGATGGAGGACTGTTCAATGGATGACTTTCATACAGAATAGCAATAAATGGAAAAAAAGGCTGAAAAATGCCGGCTTTGTGTTCGTGCCTTTTATGCAGAACAATTACACAGAAAAAGGTGGGAAAATGGTGATGGAAGAATGTTCATTGGATGACTTTCATACAGAATAGCAAGAGATGGGAAACAAAGGCAAAAAAATGCCGGCTTTATGTCGGTGCCTTTTATGCAGAACAATGACACAGAGAAAGGTGGAAAAATGGCGGTTCTAACAGGCTGTGTGATGAAAGCTTGTTCACTGGATGACTTTAATACAGAATAGCAAGAGATGGAAAAAAGACACAAAAATGCCAGCTTTGTGTTGGTGCTTTTTATGCAGAACAATTACACAGAAAATGGTGGTTCTAACAGGCTGTGTGATGGAAGAATGTTCACTGGATGACGTTCATACAGAACCGCAAGAGATGGGAAACAAAGGCAGAAAAATGCCGGCTTGTGTTGGTGCCATTTATGCAGAACAATGACACAGACCAAAGGCAGGAAAATGCCGGCTTGAATATTGGGCGATGCACCGCATGTTGTCACGATACCGTTGACCGGTCGGTGAGTCGGCCATGTTGTACTGAGCAGCCAGGACATTTAACCTGTGGATGACATTAGCATTGCCCTGCTGTCGACTCAGCCATGTTGTACTGAGCAGCCAGGACATGAAATGAATGACATTGACGGACACAACATGGGAGAAGGGAAGAGTGAAATGTCTCACATGAGCTGAGGAAAGTCCAAATAGTTTGGACTGACTCTGTTCTCACTATTTGAAAGTAGTAGTAGTAATAATAATAATGATAATAATAATAATAATAATAATAATGAATTAATGACATTTACAGACACAAAATGGGAGAAGAGTTCCCTCACTAGTTTAGAGGAGTGAGTCATAATGATCATGTGACCACCAGTCAAAAGTCGTTCTGGCTCCTCTGGAGCTCCGCCCCTGTGGCCCAGATGGACGTCAGACTGATTTCATGACAAGGTTTGATGGCGCCCGCTAACAATCTGATCTTTCTTGGTGTCAATGTGCATCATTGCATCATACGTCTGGTTTTGAATAATGCATTCAGTCAATTAGGAGGAATAATTATTCGGGAATAATTTTAATGTTAGATGTAATATTACAAGGATAAAGTCTAATATGACAAGAAAAATGTTAAATTTGTACATGAATTAACATGATAATACACAAAAATCATCATTACTTCTGGGATAATTATTTGACTCAGAAAAAGACGTAATATTACAAGAATAATGTCTAATATGACAAGAAAAATGTATGATTTTTACATTAATTAACATGAAGTATAAGTATAATGTTTCTGGTCATCATCCTGTAATACGACGTCTGACCAGAAATATTACAATATTACTTCAATCAATTTTTTTTCTTTTTTTTTTCTTGCCCTGATGTGGGATCTGAGCCGAGGATGTTGTTGTGGCTTGTGCAGCCCTTTGAGACACTCATCATTTAGGGCTATATAAGTAAACATTGATTGATTGATAATATTACTTCCACACAGAAGTAGTATTACAGGATGATGAGCAGAAATATTATAATAGTACTTCCAAACAGAAGTAGTATTACAGGATGATGAGCAGAAATATTATAATAGTACTTCCAAACAGAAGTAGTATTACAGTATGATGAGCAGAAATATTATAATAGTACTTCCAAACCGAAGTAGTATTACAGGATGATGAGCAGAAAAAGGTGTTGACATTTTGTAAAGCACTTTGGTAAAAAGTATTTTATTGGAGGACGTTTAGATGTGAACCTACCACAAGTAAACAGGGCTGCTTATATCGCACATGATATCGCACATTTAACATGCTAGCACATTTATTTTATTTTTTCCTGATATCGGTCAGCAGCCAACAAAAGTCCACAGTTAACAAGCAGAGAGCATGAAAACCATTCTTTGGAGGATCTTTGATGTGAGAACAACAATCATGGGCATGGCCACTAAAGTCCTTTTTATCATTGTCATCCCTCACTAAGATTCTCTGTTACGCACACACACACACACACACACACACACACACACACACACACACACACACACACACACACACACACACACACACACACACACACACACACACACACACACACACACACACACTCACACAAACACAAACACACGCGCGTGCGTCAGCCATGCACCTGGCTGCTAAGAAACAACAATCTAATTATGCTCAAGTTTGACTTTTGTTCTGCAGATAAAGGTTGCAATGGCAGATGGTTCATGATCCTCTACTTGAGTGTGTGTGTGTGTGTGTGTGTGTGTGTGTGTGTGTGTGTGTGTGTGTGTGTGTGTGTGTGTGTGTGTGTGTGTGCGTGCGTGCGTGCGTGCGTGCGTGTGCATGTGTTTGTGCGTGTGTGTGTGTGTGTGTGTGTGTGTGCGTGCGTGCGTGCGTGCGTGCGTGTGCATGTGTTTGTGCGTGTGCGTGTGTTTGTGCGAGTGTGTGCGCGTGTGCGCATCTGGGAAGACGGAACCCGCTAGCAATTAATGTATATTTAGATTTGCTTTCCGGCATCTGTGTAATTAATTCTGTACTGTATGTGACTGGAACACACACACACACACACACACACACACACACACACACACACACACACACACACACACACACACACACACACACACACACACACACACACACTGTGATGTGAGGAGATTGGTTGGATTGAGTTGGAATATGTCATTTTTAAACATTTGTTCTTGACTGATTGAAATGTCTTTTAAAATAGAAGCAAGCAGATATGACATATACTACATCTACTGTAGATGTGTATATATATGTACACTACCGTACAAAAGTTTGGGGTCACCCAAACAATTTTGTGGAATAGCCTTCATTTCTAAGAACAAGAATAGACTGTCGAGTTTCAGATGAAAGTTCTCTTTTTCTGGCCATTTTGAGCGTTTAATTGACCCCACAAATGTGATGCTCCAGAAACTCAATCTGCTCAAAGAAAGGTCAGTTTTGTAGCTTCTGTAACAAGCTAAACTGTTTTCAGATGTGTGAACATGATTGCACAAAGGTTTTCTAATCATCAATTAGCCTTCTGAGCCAATGAGCAAACACATTGTACCATTAGAACACTGGAGTGATAGTTGCTGGAAATGGGCCTCTATACACCTATGTAGATATTGCACCAAAAACCAGACATTTGCAGCTAGAATAGTCATTTACCACATTAGCAATGTATAGAGTGTATTTCTTTAAAGTTAAGACTAGTTTAAAGTTATCTTCATTGAAAAGTACAGTGCTTTTCCTTAAAAAATAAGGACATTTCAATGTGACCCCAAACTTTTTGACGGTAGTGTATATATGTATAAATATATAAATGTATATATATATATATATATATATATATATATATATATATATATATATATATATATATATATATATATATATATATATATATATATATATATATATATATATATATATATATATATATTCATATACGTATATACTGCATCTACTGTATATATACAGTGTATATATATATATATATATATGTATATATATATATATATATACTACATCTCCTGTATATATATACACACACACTACATCTACTGTAGATGTATGTATATATGTGTGTATATATATATATATTTATATATTATTACATTTACTGTATATACATATACAGTACATACTGTACATGTATGTACAGTATGTACTGTATATGTAGCGATGTAGTATATATATATATATATATATATATATATATATATATATATATATATATATATATATATATATATATATATATATATATATATATATATATATATATATCCTCTCTGAGCTGCCACCGTATCGTGGTAGAGGAGTTTGCGTGTCCCAATGATCCTAGGAGCTATGTTGTCCGGGGGCTTTATGCCCCCTGGTAGGGTCTCCCAAGACAAACTGGTGAGGGATCAGACAAAGAGCAGCTCGAAGACCTCCATGAAAAATACAAACAAAGGACCCAGATTTCCCTCGCCCGGACGCGGGTCACCGGGGCCCCCCTCTGGAGCCAGGTCCAGAGGTGTGGCACAATGGCGAGCGCCTGGTGGCCGGGCCTGTCCCCATGGGACCCGGCCGGGCACAACCCGAAGAGGCAACGTGGGTGTCCCCTCCAATGGGCTCACCACCCATAGCAGGTGCCATAGGGGTCGGGTGCAATGTGAGCTGGGCGGAAGCTGAAGGCAGGGCACTTGGCGGTCCGATCCTCGGCTACATAAGCTAGCTCTTGGGACGTGGAACGTCACCTCGCTGGGGGGAAGGAGCCTGAGCTAGTGCGCGAGGTGGGGAAGTTCCGGCTAGATATCGTCAGACTCACTTCGACGCACAGCAAGGGCTCTGGAACCAGTTCTCTCAAGAGGGGCTGGACTCTTCCACTCTGTCAGCAGTGAGAGGCGACGGGCTGGGGTGGCAATTCTTGTTGCCCCCCCGGCTCAAAGCCTGCACGTTGGAGTTCAACCCAGTGGACGAGAGGGTAGATTCCCTCAGCCTTCGGGTGGGGGGACGGGTCCTGACTGTTGTTTGCGCTTACGCGCCTAACGGCAGCTCAGAATACCCACCCTTTTTGGATTCACTCGAGGGAGTACTGGAAAGTGCTCCCCCGGGTGATTCCCTCGTTCTACTGGGGGACTTCAACGCTCATATTGGCAACAACAGTGAAACCTGGAGAGGCGTGTTTGGGAAGAATGGCCGCCCGGATCTGAACCCAAGTGGTGTTTTGTTATGGACTTTTGTGCTCGCTACAGATTGTCCATAACAAACACCATGTTCAAACATAAGGGTGTCCATATGTGCACTTGGCACCAGGACACCCTAGGCTGCAGTTCCATGATCAACTTTGTAGTTGTGTCATCGGATTTGCGGCCTCATGTTTTGGACACTCGGGTGAAGAGAGGGGCGGAGCTTTCTACCGATCACCACCTGGTGGTGAGTTGGCTGCGATGGTGGGGAGGATGCCGGACAGACCTGGCAGGCCCAAACGCATTGTGAGGGGCTGCTGGGAACGCCTGGCAGAGTCTCCTGTCAGAGAGAGTTTGAATTCACGCCTCCGGAAGAACTTTGAACATGTCACAAGGGAGGTGCTGGACATTGAGTCCGAGTGGACGATGTTCCGTACCTCTATTGTCGAGGCGGCTAATTGGAGCTGTGGCCGCAAGGTGGTTGGTACCTGTTGTGGCGGTAATTCTAGAACCTGCTGGTGGACACCAGCGGTGAGGGATGCCGTCAAGCTGAAGAAAGAGTCCTATCGGGCTCTTTTGGCTCATAGGACTCCTGAGGCAGCAGACAGGTAGCTACAGGCCAAGCGGTGTGCGGCTTCAGCGGTCGCGGAGGCAAAAACTCAGACATGGGAGGAGTTTGGGTAAGCCATGGAAAACGACTTCCAGACGGCTTCGAAGCGATTCTGGACCACCATCCGCCGCCTCAGGAAGGGGAAGCAGTGCACTGTCAACACCGTGTATGGTGGAGATGGTGTTCTGCTGACCTCGACTGCGGATGTTGTGGATCGGTGGAGGGAATACTTCGAAGACCTCCTAAATCCTACCAACACGTCTTCCTATGAGGAAGCAGTGCCTGGGGAATCTGCGGTGGGCTCTTCTATTTCTGGGGCTGAGGTTGCTGAGGTTGTTAAAAAGTTCCTCGGTGGCAAGGAGATCCGCCCGGAGTTCCTTAAGGCTCGGGATGCTGAGGGGCTGTCTTGGTTGATAAGACTCTGCAACATCGCGTGGACATCGGGTGGGCGGTACCTCTGGATTGGCAGACCGGCGTGGTAGTTCCTCTCTTTAAGAAGGGGAACTGGAGGGTGTGTTCTAACTATCGTGGGATCACACTCCTCAGCCTTCCCGGTAAGGTCTATTCAGGTGTACTGGAGAGGAGGCTACACCGGATAGTCCAACCTTGGATTCAGGAGGAACAGTGTGGTTTTCGTCTTGGTCGTGGAACTGTGGACCAGCTCTATACTCTCGGCAAGGTCCCTGAGGGTGCATGGGAGTTTGTCCAACCAGTCTACATGTGCTTTGTAGACTTGGAGAAGGCATTCGACCGTGTACCCCGGGAAGTCCTGTGGGGAGTGCTCAGAGAGTATGGGGTAACGGACTGTTTGATTGTGGCGGTCCGCTCCCTGTACGATGAGTGTCAGAGTTTGGTCCGCATTGCTGGCAGTAAGTCGGACCCGTTTCCAGTGAGGGTTGGACACCGCCAAGGCTGCCCTTTGTCACCGATTCTGTTTATAACTTTTATGGACAGAATTTCTAGGCGCAGTCAGGGCGTTGAGGCTATCTGGTTTGGTGGCTGCAGGATTAGGTCTCTGCTATTTGCAGATAATGTGGTCCTGATGGCTTCATCCGGCCAAGATCTTCAGCTCTCACTGGATCGGTTCACAGCCGAGTGTGAAGCGACTGGGATGGGAACCAGCACCTCCAAGTCCGAGTCCATGGTTCTCGCCCGGAAAAGGGTGGAGATCTTGCCCCAAGTGGAGGAGTTCAAGTACCTCGGAGTCTTGTTCACGAGTGAGGGAAGAGTGGATCGTGAGATCGACAGGCGGATCGGTGCGGCGTCTTCAGTAATGCAGACGCTGTATCGATCCGTTGTGGTGAAGAAGGAGCTGAGCCGGAAGGCAAAGCTCTCAATTTACCGGTCGATCTACGTTCCCATCCTCACCTATGGTCATGAGCTTTGGGTTATGACCGAAAGGACAAGATCACGGGTACAAGCGGCTGAAATGAGCTTGTACCCGTGTCTCCCTTAGAGATAGGGTGAGAAGCTCTGTCATCCGGGAGGAGCTCAAAGTAAAGCCGGTGCTCCTCCACATCGAGAGGAGCCAGATGAGGTGGTTCGGGCATCTGGTCAGGATGCCACCCGAACGCCTCCCTAGGGAGGTGTTTCGAGCACGTCCGACCGGTAGGAGGCCACGGGGAAGACCCAGGACACTTTGGGAAGACTATCTCTACCGGCTGGCCTGGGAACGCCTCGGGATCCCCCGGGAGGAGTTGGACAAAGTGGCTGGGGAGAGGGAAGTCTGGGCTTCCCTGCTTAGGCTGCTGCCCCCGCTACCCGACCTCGGATAAGCGGAAGAAGATGGATATATATATATATATCAGTGGCGTGCGGTGAGGTTAATGTCTGGTGAGGCACGACTGCATCATCACAGTCAGATTTACAAACATATGAACCTGCAGTGCAGGTGTACCTAATGTTGTGTCCCTGCGGTCGTTCACGGCTCCTGCAGCGCGAGCATTGTTGTTTTTGCACTTTTTGGCTTCTTGTTAAGTGACTTTTTTTGGGTGGTTTCGGTCTTGCACGTGGATGGTTTGGGTGTGGGCTTTGGTTGGTGTGGCCGCGGCACTCCCGTCAGGCGGTGCATTCTGCGGCGGAGGGGCTTGGCACCAGGAGGCGGGGTTATGAGACGAGCCTCACACAGTGTGTCTTCGCAGCAGAGTTTTATGATCGCTCAGCACTAAAAATACGTTACACACATACAGTTGTTGACAAAATACACTGTACATTATATACCTCAGCTAACTAAACTATGGAAATGTATAATATAATTCATATAGCAATACGGTCTCACTGCACAGCAGGCCAGCAGTTAGCCGAGTCATTGTGCACAATCCATGTTGAGGCACAACGCAGTGACGTGCCTCAACTGGCTGCTGATCACCGCACCGTCTCTTCTCAGTATTTGAACGGCAAATGTGAAAATAAAAATAAAAATAATCTAAAACTGGTGAAGTTAAATGGAAAATAACTTTAGTATAATCACTGGATACACATAACAATTTAATTATTTTTTTTTTCTTTTTACTTTTTTTTTTCTTTCCATGATGGCAGGTGAGGCCGTGCCTCCCCTGCCTCTAGTGATGGCACGCCACTGGTATATATATATATATATATATATATATATATATATATATATATATATATATATATATATATATATATATATATATATATATATATATATATATATATATATATATATATATAAACTACATCTACTGTAGATGTAATAATATGTTTATACATATATTATTACATGTATATACATATGCAATACATATAGTACATGTAATAATATATGTATACACATGTATTGTTACATTTATATACATATATTATTACATATTACATATATACAAATACAATACATACAGTACATGTAATAATATATGTATAAACATGTAATAATACATGTATATACATATATTATTACATATAAGTACATATACGATACATACAGTTCATGTAATAATATATGTATTATTACATGTAATGTATGCACTGTAATCTGCTCTTGAGAATCAGTGTCCACTGCAGTGGATGTTTTTTTATGATTTATTTTTCACCATCGTTTATCCAACTGAGAGGAACTGATGTCCACTGCAGTGGACATTTATTCATGGTTTATTCATGGTCTATTATTATCATTATCTTTTATCTTCTTGTGAATCAATGTCCACTGCAGTGGACGTTTGTTTGTGGTCTTTTGTTTTGTCCCATCATTTTAGATATCCTACTTAAAACTAATGTCCACTGCAGTGGACGTTTGTTTATGGTCTATTTATTTCCCCCTATCATTATATATCTTACTGAGAACAAGTGTCCACCATAGTGTTTATTTGTCATCTGTCTTTACTGTCATCATACATCTGTCCACTGCTGCCATCATTTATTTTCTTTAATTTCAGCGTCCACTGCAGTGGACGTTTGTTTATGGTCTGTTTTTTCCCCATCATTTTATATATTCAACTTAGAACCAGTGTCCACTGTAGTGGACGTTTATTTATCGTCTATTTCTCTACTGTCATCATATATCTTCTTCAGAACCAATGTCCACTGCAGTGGATATTATTTGTCTTCTATCTCTTTACTGTTATCATATATTTTCTTTAAAATCAGTGTCTACTGCAGTGGACGTTTATTTATGGTCTGTTTTTCCCCATTTTATATATCCTACTTAGAACCGGTGTCCCCTGCAGTGGACATTAATTTGTCGTCTATTTCTTTACTGTCATCATATATCGTCTTTAAAATCAGTGTCCACTGCACTGGACGTTTGTTTATGGTCTGTTTTTTCCCCATCATTGTATATATCCTACTTAGAACAAGTGTCCACCCGAGTAGATGTGTATTTGTCATCTATTACTTTACTGTCATCATGTATCTTCTTTAGAACCAGTGTCCACTGCAGTGGACGTTTGTTTGTGATCATTTCCGCCCCACATCACTATATATCCTACTGAGAACTAATGTCCACTGCAGTGGACGTATATTTAGGGTATATTTCTTGGCATCACCATGTACTGTATGGTCCTGACAACTAGCGTCCACTGCAGTGGACCTTTGTCTTTAGTCTGTTATTTTGCCATCGAAGTTCCACATTTGGAGGGAATAAAAGACCAAATGTCCACTGCAGAGGCGGCAAGATCTCAGCAGGAAGTAAAAAAGTTTGCGTGAATAAAAACAGGTCATTCTGAGAAGTAGTGGAGTACAAAGTGAGTCTCCATCTTGGTTTCAGTGGGCGATGTTCAAGCCTTGGCGGAGGTATCTGTTTGACCGCTCGGCTTTTTGCTGAGCTTTTAGGTGCTAGCAGGCGCCCATTAGCACGCTGCAGCCATTTAGCGATCAATAAGCCCGATCAATAAAGGTTTTAGCGCCTGAAAGATGTCTGCCTCAGACGTCACTGCCAGGCAGCGTCCAACACAAAGTTCTTCTTCTGCCGCAGGAAGACATCTCCGCAAATATTATTGCATCGTCAGCGCCACAGCGAGTGTTGTCACGTTTACATGCGAGTGTTGTTACGTTTACATGCGAGTGTTGTTACGTTTACAGGCGAGTGTTGTTACGTTTACATGCGAGTGTTGTTACGTTTACATGCGAGTGATGTTACGTTTACATACGGGTGTTGTTACGTTTTTAATGCGAGTGTTGTTATGTTTATATGCGAGTGTTGTTACGTTTACATGCGGGTGTTGTTACGTTTACATGCAGGTGTTGTTACGTTTTTAAGCGAGTGTCGTTACGTCTATATGCAAGTGTTGTTACGTTTATATGCAAGTGTTGTTACGTTTATTTGCGAGTGTTGTTATGTTTGTTCGCAAGTGTTACGTTTATTTGCGAATGTTGTTACGTTTATATGCAAGTGTTGTTACATTTACATGCGGGTGTTGTTACGTTTATATGCGAGTGTTGTTACATTTATAGGCGATTGTTGTTACGTTTATATGCGAGTGTTGTTACGTTTATTTGCGAGTGTTGTTTCGTTTATATGCAAGTGTTACGTTTACATGCGAGTGTTGTTATGATTATATGCGAGTGTTGTTACGTTTAAATGTGACTGTTGTTACGTTTGTATGCGAGTGTTACGTTTATATGCGAGTGTTGTTAAGTTTATATGCAAGTGTTGTTACATTTATATGCAAGTTTTACGTTTATATGCAAGTGTTGTGTTACGTTTAAATGCGAGTGTTACGTTTAAATGCGAGTGTTACGTTTATATGCAAGTGTTACATTTATATGCAAGTGTTACGTTCATACGTGAGTGTTGTGTTACGTTTATTTGCGAGTGTTGTTACGTTTACATGCGGGTGTTGTTACGTTTACATGCAAGTGTTGTTACGTTTACATGTGGGTGTTGTTACGTTTACATGCGAGTGTTGTTACATTTACATGCGGGTGTTGTTACGTTTACATGCGGGTGTTGTACGCTTTTAAGCGAGTGTTGTTGCGTCTATATGCAAGTGCTGTTACGTTTATATGCAAGTGTTACATTTATTTGCGAGTGTTGTTACGTTTATATGCAAGTGTTAAGTTTACATGGGAGTGTTGTTACGCTTATATGCGATTTTTGTTACGTTTATATGCGAGTGTTACGTTTATATGTGAGTGTTGTTACGTTTATTTGCGAGTATTGTTACATTTATATGCAAGTGTTGTGTTACATTTATATGCGAGTGTTACGTTCATACGTGAGTGTTGTGTTACGTTTATTTGAGAGTGTTACGTTTATATGCTAGTTCTAAGTTTATATGCGAGTGTTACGTTTGTATGCGAGTGTTGTGTTACGTTTATAAGCGAGGGTTGCGTTACGTTTATATGTGAGTGTTGTGTTACGTTTTTATGGGAGTGTTGTGTTACATTTATATGCGAGTGTTTTTGCATTTATATGCGAGTGTTGGGTTACATTTATATGAAAGTGTTGTTACGTTTATATGCAAGGGATGTTACGTTTATATGCGAGTGTTGTTATGTTTATATGCCAGTGTTGTTAGGTTTGTATGCGAGTGTTATGTTTATATGCCAGTCTTGTGTTACGTTTATATGCGAGTGTTGCGTTACGTTTATATGCGAGTGTTGTTACGTTTGTTTGCGAGTGTTGTGTTACGTTTATATGTGTTTCTTTACATCATTATATATCCTACTGGGAACCAATGTCTACTGAAGTGGAGGCTTGCTTGCGGTCTATTTATTTTCCATCACAAAATATCCTACAGCAGAGGTTCTTAACCTTTTCAACCTCGGGGCCCAACTTTTCCACTACAGAGGGGCCCGGGACCCACTCAAATATTAACACTTAATTAGTAATCTTACTCTTGATTTTATTCATATTCAATAAGTATATGCAAGTTACTTACAGTTTACTACTTTGTCAAATGATATGAAGCATGTGTTTAACTCAAAGATGATTATCAAAGCTTATGTCAGACTGATATAAAATAAATACTCATCAAATATACTGCCAATAATGAAGCAACTGATAAAAAGTGCTGAAAAATAAATGTACCCAATGCTAATATAAATAAATCCTAATTAAATTAGGATTTGATTAGGATTTATTAAATCCTAATTTATTTTGTAATGAATAACAAAATAAATGTTTCCTAACTAAACTGTCAATAAAATGAAAATGGAGCTTAACCACCTTAGTCAGAATTTTTGCACTTGAGAAACTTCTATGGCTTTAGCTCCAGACTTCTTCTGTTTGTTTGATATTGTTGTGTCCTTTCCACACTGACTGTTGTGTTGTTGTTGTTGTGTCCCTTCCACACTGAATGTTGTGTTGTGGTTGTGTCCCTTTCACACTGACTGTTGTGTTGTTGTTGTGTCCCTTCCACACTGTCTGTTGTGTTGTTGTTGTGTCCCTTCCACACTGACTGTTGTGTTGTTGTTGTGTCCCTTCCACACTGAATGTTGTGTTGTTGTTGTGTCCCTTCCACACTGACTGTTGTGTTGTTGTTGTGTCCCTTCCACACGGACAGTTGTGTTGTTGTGTCCCTTCCACACTGACTGTTGTGTTGTTGTTGTGTCCCTTCCACACTGACTGTTGTGTTGTTGTTGTTGTTGTGTCCCTTCCACACTGACTGTTTTGTTGTTGTGTCCCTTCCACACTGACTGTTGTGTTGTTGTTATGTCCTTTCCACACTGACTGTTGTGTTGTTGTTGTTGTGTCCCTTCCACACTGACAGTTGTGTCCTTTCCACACTGACTGTTGTGTTGTTGTTGTTGTTGTGTCCTTTCCACACTGACTGTTGTGTTGTTGTTGTGTCCCTTCCACACTGACTTTTGTGTCATTTCCACACTGACTGTTGTGTTGTTGTTGTTGTTGTGTCCCTTCCACACTGACTGTTGTGTTGTAGTTGTGTCCCTTCCACACTGACTGTTGTGTTGTTGTTATGTCCTTTCCACACTGACTGTTGTGTCCTTTCCACACTGACTGTTGTGTTGTTGTTGTTGTGTCATTTCCACACTGACTGTTGTGTTGTTGTTGTGTCCCTTCCACACTGACTGTTGTGTTGTTGTTGTGTCCTTTCCACACTGACTGTTGTGTTGTTGTTGTGTCCCTTCCACACTGACTGTTGTGTTGTTGTTATGTCCTTTCCACACTGACTGTTGTGTTGTTGTTGTGTCCCTTCCACACTGACTGTTGTGTCCCTTCCACACTGACTGTTGTGTTGTTGTTGTGTCCTTTCCACACTGACTGTTGTGTTGTTGTTGTGTCCCTTCCACACTGACTGTTGTGTTGTTGTTGTGTCCCTTCCACACTGACTGTTGTGTTGTTGTTGTTGTGTCCTTTCCACACTGACTGTTGTGTTGTTGTTGTGTCCCTTCCACACTGACTGTTGTGTCATTTCCACACTGACTGTTGTGTTGTTG
>NC_084731.1:68382255-68402255 GCF_033978785.1 Entelurus aequoreus
CTAGAAAGTATCCAGTATCAAACGTGTCCGCATCATTCAACTTAGTGCGTTGTATCGAAAAAAATGGAAAATCCCTAGTTTTAACTGAACCAAACATGACGAGTGTGAACGCAGCCCAGATGCTGTCGTGCGTACCGTTCCCCGCAGTCATCAAACGCACCGCCACCTACTGTACGCCATCGCTATCGTTTTAGCTAACTTTGCCTACTTTTTCATGCATTCCTTTGGGTTTATGGGGAAAATAAGTGTTTGTTGTGGTGTCTTGTCTCCGTCTTGTCCAAATAGTTCAGCGCTGGGTTCTCTTGATGTGCTTTTTGAAGGAATACAAGCGCCTGGAGGGTGTTAGTGGAAATTGCTAGCTGTCTGCTAAAGTAAGAGTTGGAGTGGTGGATTTATGGCCGCTGTGTTTTCCCTGAAGAATAGTCATGATAAGATGTCTTCCAAAACCCACAAATTTACGTTCCATGTCCTCATTTTTCATTTGTTTTTGTGTACGTTAACTCAGGGGTGTCCAAACTTTGTTCACTTAGGGCCGAACACATGCGGGGGCCATTTTCATATTTGCCATTTTTATAACCAATACAATATATTTTTTGTCCCTTTACAGTTTGGTCCTGCAAGGGTCTCAGTCATAGAATGTTCAAAATACAGGACTGTCTCAGACAATTTGAATATTGTGATATATGTCTTTATTTTCTGTAATGTAATTTAAAAAACTAAAATGTCATACATTCTGGATTCATTACACATCAACTGAAATATTGCAAGCCTTTTATTATTTTAATATTGCTGATTATGGCATGCAGCTTGAGAAAACTCAAAAATCCCATCTCAAAAAATTAGAATATTTCCTCAGACCAAGTAAAAAAATAAAGATTTATAACAGCAAAACAAAATCAAACATTTTAAAATGTCAATTAATGCACTCAGTACTTGGTTGGGAATCCTTTTGCACGGATTACTGCATCAATGCGGCGTGGCATGGAGGCAATCAGCCTGTGGCATTGCTGAGGTGTTATGGATGCCCAGGATGCTTCAATAGCGGCCTTTAGCTCATTTGCATTATTGGGTCTGGTGTCTTTCAGCTTCTTCTTCACAATACCCCACAAATTCTCTATGGGGTTCAGGTCAGGGGAGTTGGCAGGCCAATCGAGGACAGTAATGCCATAGTCAGTACACCAGTTACTGGTGGTTTTGGCACTGTGGGCAAGTGCCAGATCATGCTGGAGAATAAAATCATCATCTCCATAGAGCTTTTCAACAGATGGAAGCATGTAGTGCTCTAAAATCTCTAGAAGCGTCTGACTTGGGCTATGGAAAAGAAGCATTAGACAGTTGCAGAGTGGTCCAGAGTTCTGTTTTCAGACGAAAGCAAGTTTTGTATTTCATTTGGAAGTCAAGGCGCTAGAGTCTGGAGGAAGGCTGGAGAGGAACAAAATCCAAGTTGCTTGAAATCCAGTGTGAAGTTCCCGTCAGCAATGGTTTTGGGAGCCATGTCAGCTGCTGGTGTTGGTCCATTGTGTTTCATCAAGTCCAGAGTCAATGCAGCTGTGTACCAAGAGATTTTAGAGCACTACATGCTCTATGGAGATGATGATTTCATTCTCCAGCATGATCTGGCACTTGCCCACAGTGCCAAAACCACCAGTAACTGGTGTACTGACTATGGCATTACTGTCCTCGATTGGCCTGCCAACTCCCCTGACCTGAACCCCATAGAGAATTTGTGGGGTATTGTGAAGAAGAAGCTGAAAGACACCAGACCCAATAATGCAAATGAGCTAAAGGCCGCTATTGAAGCATCCTGGGCATCCATAACACCTCAGCAATGCCACAGGCTGATTGCCTCCATGCCACGCCGCATTGATGCAGTAATCCATGCAAAAGGATTCCCAATCAAGTACTGAGTACATTAATTGACATTTTCAAATGTTTGATTTTGTTTTGCTGTTAAAAATCTTTTTTTTTTTACTTGGTCTGAGGAAATATTCAAATTTTTTTAGATGGGATGTTTTAGTTTTCTTAAACTGTATGCCATAATCAGCAATATTAAAATAATAAAAGGCTTGCAATATTTCAGTTGATGTGTAATGAATCCAGAATGTATGACATTTTTGTTTTTTTTAATTGCATTACAGAAAATAAAGAACTTTATCACAATATTCTAATTTTCTGAGACAGTCCTGCAAGTCATATATTGTTAATTTTGTATTTTTTTCATTCAAAGTTTACATTTTTAGATTTAAAAAATGATCACTTTGGGGGAATTTCAGGCCGTTTTAAAAGGATGGAGAAACGTGTCCTTGTTTTTAAACTGTTTTTACTGCAACATTTTATTTTGGACCTTTTTTTGATGACCTTTTGGCCAGGTCACTCATGCAGAAGAGATTTTAATCTAAGTTTTTACCTGTAAAAAAAAATAAAAGGTCTATTTGTCGATATAAAGTTTTAATTATTTTATGTCATTTTTGTCAAAGAAATCCTGTTTTTTAATGGCAAACACACAACATATGCAATATTTTCCCCTTAAAAAATAATTCAAAGTGTAATATTTAATGTGAAGTAATTGGAAACTTAAATATGTCAATAATTTATAACAACATTGATTTTGATTCATTATTATTTTTTGGGCAATGACCGTTTAAGAAAAAAAACACAAACATTTTTGGGGATTCAATAGGACCCCACTCATAAAAGTGTTAAGTATAAAAAAAGGTAACTTTTTAAACTTAAATCCCTAAATCAACTTCAGATTTATCCGTAGGTTCTAAGTTTTTATTATTATTTTTTTATGTTATTTAAAAAAAAAAAGGGTTTAATGCTTGTTTTTTACTTTTATGGCAAACACACAAAATATGCAAAAATAAAATTAAAATATTTCAAAGTGTAATATTTGATGTGAAGTAATTTGAGCCTTAAATATGTCAATCATTCATAACATTAATTTTGATTCATTATTATTTTTTGGGCAAAGACAGTTAAAAAATAAAAATAAAAATACATTTTTGGGGAATCCAAAATGATTTTTCAACACTTAAATATCTAGATCAACTTTAGATCTATTAGTCGATTATAAGTTTTTTTTAAATTGATTTTATAGTTATTTATTTGTTTCATGTTCTTTTTGTTATTTTTACGGCAAACACACACATATGCAATACTTTCTCCTTAAAAATAATTAAAAGTGTAATATTTAATATGAAGTAATTTGAGCCTTAAATATGTAAATCATTCATAACATTAATTTTAATTCATTATACTTTTTTGGGCAATGACACTAAAAAAAACAAAAAAACAACAACATTTTTGGAAATCCAAAAGGACCCCACTCTTAAAAGTGTTAAGTAATAAAAAATTCTAAAATATTTTTTACACTTAAATCTATAGATCAACTTCAGATCTATTAGTCGATTATAAATTTTCATTTTTATTTTATTTTTTTAATGTTTTTTAATTTTTATTGATTGTAGCTGAGATAGGCTCCAGTGATCCCGAAGGGAATAAGCGGTAGAAAATGGATGGATAGATGGATGGATGTTTCATTTGTTTTATTTTTATGGCAAACTAACAAAAATGCAATATTATCCCCTTAAAAAATGATTCAAAGTGTGATATGTAATGTGAAGTAATTTGAGCCTTAAATATATCAATAACTCATAACCACATTGATTTTGATTCATTATTATTTTTTGGGCCATGACAGTTTAAAAAAATGTTTAAAAATAAAATTAAATTGGGGGGGATCCAAAAGGCACATAAAAGTGTTAAGTGATAAAAATAAAAATAAAGTTAACTTTTTACACTTAAATCTCTAGATCAACTTCAGATCTATTAGTCGGTTATACATTTTCATTATTTTTTTTAAAGTTTTCTTATTTTTATTTATTTGTTTCATGCTCATTTTTTATTTTTATGGCAAACACACACAAAAAAGGGACAAGCGGTAGAAAATGGATGGATGGACACACACAAAATGCAATATTATCCCCTTAAAAAATATTTCAAAGTGTCATATTTAATGTGAAGTAATTTGAGCCTTAAATATATTAATAATTCATAACAACATTGATTTTGATTCCTTAGTCATTTTTGGGCCATGAGTTTAAAACAAAACAAAAAGAAAACCTAAAATTTCGGGGGGATCCAAAAGGCCGTTACTCATAAAAGTGTTAAGTAGGGATGTCCGATAATATCGGCCTGCCGATATTATCGGCCGATAAATGCGTTAAAATGTAATATCGGAAATTATTGGTATCGTTTTTTTATTATCTGTATGGTTTTTTTTTATTATTTTTTTATTTTTATTAAATCAACATAAAAAACACAAGATACACTTACAATTAGTGCACCAACCCAAAAAAACTCCCTCCCCCCATTTCTTTCTGTTATCAATATTCTGGTTCCTACATTATATATCAATATATATCAATACAGTCTGTGTGCGTGCTGCTGGTCCACTAATAGTACTAACCTTTAACAGTTAATTTTACTCATTTTCATTAATTACTAGTTTCTATGTAACTGTTTTTATATTGTTTTACTTTCTTTTTTATTCAAGAAAATGTTTTTAATTTAGTTATTTAGTTTTTAAAGTACCTTATCTTCACCATACATGGTTGTCCAAATTAGGCATAATAATGTGTTAATTCCACGACTGCATATATCGGTTGATATCGGTATCGGTTGATATCGGTATCTGTAATTAAAGAGTTGGACAATATCGGAATATCGGATATCGGCAAAAAGCCATTATCGGACATCCCTAGTGTTAAGTGATTTAAAAAAAAGAGTTAACTTTTTACACTTAAATCTCCAGATCAACTTCAGATGTAACTATCGATTATAAGTTTTTATAAACATTTTTTATGTTTTTTTAATTTGTTTCGTTCTGTTTTTATTTTTATGGCAAACACACACAAAATGCAATACTATCCCCTTAAAAAATAATTCAAAGTGGAATATTTGAGCCTTGAATATGTCAATAATTCATAAGATTGATTTGGATTCTCCCTCTCTAGTGTCGGACAAGCACCAGTTCAAGAACGAGCAGGTCATGTACCGCTTCCGCTACGATGACGGCACCTACAAGGCCCGCAGCGAGATGGAGGACATCATGTCCAAGGTTGGTGGTCTAGGTCATTATTTCAAGCATGCTGGACAAAATCAAACATCCCATGTTTGCACTTCAACATATCCGAAAAGGAGTAGGAAGAAGCAAACTTGATTTTTTTTTAAGGCTCCCGGCAACAATTGGATGTGATTTGGCAACATGGTCCTAAAAAGAGTGGTCCGAAGCGTCTTGTTTATGTAACGTTCAGCCAGGCTTGTTTGTGCCTTTCAGGGTGTGCGCCTCTACTGCCGCCTTCACAGCCTCCACTCGCCCGTCATCAAGTGAGTACTGCCTGCCCACAATCAGGTCACACAGAGGGGAGGAGGAGAGTGGCGAATCAAGCGCTCCTTTAACCCTCTGACAATATATAGTGTACAGGTTTTTATAACAAATACATCTGTTATGTGAAGCAAGCATTACATTGGCATTATTCTTTGTTTGTGCCAAAACATTTATGTTTATAACAAGAGATGTCCGATAATATCGGACTGACCATATTATCTGCCGATAAATGCTTTAAAATGTAATATCAGAAATGATCGGTATCAGTTTCAAAATTATCGGTATCAGTTTCAAAAAGTAAAATTTATGACTTCTTAAAATGCCGCTGTGTACACGGATGTAGGGAGAAGTGCAGAGCGCCAATAAACCTTAAAGGCACTGCCTTTGCGTGCCGGCCCAGTCACATAATACCTATGGCTTTTCACACACACAAGTGAATGCAATGCATACTTGGTCAACAGCCATACAGGTCACACTGAGGGTGACCTTATAAACAACTTTAACACTGTTACAAATATGCGCCACACTGTGAACCCACACCAAACAAGAATGGCAAACACATTTCAGGAGAACATCCGCACCGTAACACAACATAAACACAACACAACAAATACCCAGAACCCCTTGCAGCACTAACTCTTCCGGGACGCTACAATATACACCCCCCCGCTACCCCCCACCTCAACCCCGCCCCCCTAACCCCGCCCACCTCAATCTCCTCATACTCTCTCAGGGAGAGCATGTCCCAAATTCCAAGCTGCTGTTTTGAGGCATGTTAAAAAAAATAATGCACTTTGTGACTTCAATAATGAATACGGCAGTGCCATGTTGGCATTTTTTTCCATAACTTGAGTTGATTTATTTTGGAAAACCTTGTTACATTGTTTAATGCATCCAGCGGGGCATCACAACAAAATTAGGCATAATAATGTGTTAATTCCACGACTGTATATATCGGTATCGGTTGATATCGGTATCGGTAATTTAGAGTTGGACAATATCGGAATATCGGATATCGGCAAAAAAGCCATTATCGGACATCTCTATTTACAACCTTTGGACCATAATCAGGTCTGGATTTTATTGACATTTTTACACATACTGTAACATTTTTAACCTTGACATTTTTTTGTCTGAGGTAGAAATTTGTTTCTTTGGTAGCAGCCCTAGTTTTACCAATGCTTTAATAACTAGCTGTCAAAATGTAAACAACTAGTATTTAAAATGTAAACAACTAGCTGTCAAAATGTAAACAACCAGCATTTAAAATGTAAACAACTAGCTGTCAAAATGTAAACTAGCATTTAAAATGTAAACAACTTGCATTTAAAATGTAAACACCTAGTATTCAAAATGTAAAAAAAACCTAGCATTCAAAATTTAAACAATAAGCTGTCAAAATGTAAACATTTGTATTTAAAATGTAAACAACTAGCATTCAAAATGTAAACAACTGGCATTCAAAATGTAAACAATGAGCTGTGAAAATGTAAACAATTGTATTTAAAATGTAAAAAACTGGCATTCAAAATGTAAACAACTAGCATTTAAAATGTAAACACCTAGCAATTAGAATGTAAAGAACTAGCATTCAAAATATAAACAATGAGCTGTCAAAATGTAAACACCTAGTATTCAAAATGTAAACGACTTGTCATTCAAAATGTAAACAATGAACTGTCAAAATGTAAACAATGAACTGTCAAAATATAAACAACTCACATTTAAAATGTAAACAACTAGCATTCAAAATGTAAACAACTAGCACTCAAAATGTAACCAACTAGCATTCAAAATGTCATCAATTAACATTTCAAATTTAAACAACTAGTATTAAAAATGTAAACAACTAGCATTCAAAATGTAAACAACTAGCATTCAAAATGTAATCAATTAACATTTAAAATGTAAACAACTATCATTCCAAATGTAATCAATTAGCGTTAAAAATTTATGAGCTGTCAAAATGTAAACAACTAGCATTGAAAATGTAAACACCTAGCATTTAAAATGTAAACAACTAGCTGTCATAAAATAAACAACTTGTATTTAAAATGTAAACAACTAGCATTCAAAATGTAAACAACCAGCATTCCAAATGTAATCAATTAGTGTTTAAAATTTAAACAATTTGTATTAAAAATTTAAACACCTAGTATTGAAAATGTAAACGACTAGAATTCAAAATGTAAACAACTAGCATTAAAAATGTCATCAATTAACATTTAAAATGTAAACAACTAGTATTAAAAATGTAAACAACTAGCATTCAAAATGTAGACAATGAGCTGTCAAAATGTAAACAACTAGCATTAAAAATATAAACACCTAGCATTCAAAATGTAAACGACTATCATTCAAAATGTAAACAACTAGCTGTCAAAATATAAACAACTCGCATTTAAAATGTAAACAACTAGCATTCAAAATGTAAACAGCTATCATTCCAAATGTAATCAATTAGCGTTTAAAATTTAAACAATTTGTATAAAAAATGTAAACACCTAGTATTGAAAATGTAAACGACTAGCATTATAAATTTAAACGTCTAGCAGTCAAAATGTAAACAACTATTATTCAAAATGTAAATGGCTAGCAGTCCAAATGTAAACAACTATCATTTAAAATGTAAACAACTAGAAATCAAAATGTGAACAACTATCATTCAAAATGTAAACAACTATCATTCAAAATGTAAACAACTATCATTCAAAATGTAAACAACTCGCAGTCAAAATGTAAACCAGTAGCATTTAAACTGAATGACTAGCATTGAAAATGTAACTGACCAGAAGTCAAAATGTAAACACCTTTTACATTACGTCAATGTAAACGAATAATTATTCAAAAGTTAAACAACTATCATTCAAAGTGTAAACAACTATCATTCAAAGTGTAAACAACTATCAGTCAAAATTTAAACAACTATCATTGAAAACGTAAACAGCTAGTATTCAAAATGTACAAACCACATTTCCATATGAGTTGGGAAATTGTGTTAGATGTAAATATAAACGGAATACAATGATTTGCAAATCCTTTTCAACCCATATTCAGTTGAATGCACTACAAAGACAAGATATTTGATGTTCGAACTCATAAACTTTATTTTTTTTTTGCAAATAATAATTAACTTAGAATTTCATGGCTGCAACACGTGCCAAAGTAGTTGGGAAAGGGCATGTTCACCACTGTGTTATATGACCTTTCCTTTTAACAACACTCAGTAAACGTTTGGGAACTGAGGAGACACATTTTTTAAGCTCCTCAGGTGGAATTATTTCCCATTCTTGCTTGATGTACAGCTTAAGTTGTTCAACAGTCCGGGGTCTCCGTTGTGGTATTTTAGGCTTCATAATGCGCCACACATTTTCAATGGGAGACAGGTCTGGACTACAGGCAGGCCAGTCTAGTACCCGCACTCTTTTACTATGAAGCCACGTTGATGTAACACGTGGCTTGGCATTGTCTTGCTGAAATAAGCAGGGGCGTCCATGGTAACGTTGCTTGGATGGCAACATATGTTGCTCCAAAACCTGTATGTACCTTTCAGTATTAATGGCACCTTCACAGATGTGTAAGTTACCCATGTCTTGGACACTAATATACCCCCATACCATCACAGATGCTGGCTTTTCAACTTTGCGCCCATAACAATCCGGGTAGCTCTTTTCCTCTCTGGTCCGGAAGACACGACGTCCACAGTTTCCAAAAACAATTTGAAATCTGGACTCGTCAGACCACAGAACACTTTTCCACTTTGTATCAGTCCATCTTAGATGAGCTCAGGCCCAGCAAAGCTGACGGCGTTTCTGGGTGTTGTTGATAAAAGGTTTTCGCCTTGCATTGGAGAGTTTTAACTTGCACTTACAGATGTAGCGACCAACTGTAGTTACTGACAGTGGGTTTCTGAAGTGTTCCTGAGCCCATGTGGTGATATCCTTTACACACTGATGTCGCTTGTTGATGCAGTACAGCCTGAGGGATCGAAGGTCACGGGCTTAGCTGCTTACGTGCAGTGATTTCTCCAGATTCTCTGAACCCTTTGATGATATTACGGACCGTAGATGGTGAAATCCCTAAATTCCTTGCAATAGCTGGTTGAAAAAGGTTTTTCTTAAACTGTTCAACAATTTGCTCACGCATTTGTTGACAAAGTGGTGACCCTCGCCCCATCCTTGTTTGTGAATGACTGAGCATTTCATGGAATCTACTTTTATACCCAATCATGGCACCCACCTGTTCCCAATTTGCCTGTTCACCTGTGGGATGTTCCAAATAAGTGTTTGATGAGCAGTCCTCAACTTTAGCAGTATTTATTGCCACATTTCCCAACTTCTTTGTCACGTGTTGCTGGCATCAAATTCTAAAGGTAATGATTATTTGCAAAATATGCTTATGTAGCATATTCAACTGAATATGGTTTGAAAATGATTTGCAAATTATTGTATTCCGTTTATATTGACATCTAACACAATTTCCCAACTCATATGGAAACCGGGTTTGTAAACAAATAGTATTCAAAATGTAAATTGGCAGTCAAAAATAACAATTAGCAGTCAAAAAAATGTTTTTGTTTAAATAGTGAGAATAGTAAAAATAAAAAAATCTGTTTATTTTGTTACTACTAACAGAAATGTCCTCATGTTTCTGTTTCCTGAATGTATTTTCTGACATGTTTCTGTTGCTCCTTTAGGGACCGAGACCACCATTTGAAAACGTTTAAATCTGTGGTGCCTGCTTGCAAACTCATTGACTGGCTCCTCTCACAGGTACTATCTAAAATTGTATAGTATTGTAATATGTATATATATTTTTTTATTGATGCCATTATAAATATAATACAGTAAAAATATAAGAAAATATTTTTACTGTATTATATTTATTATATAACTTTTAAAATATTCACTTTATTTATATTATATTTGTATTACATATTTAATTCAGTATATTATGTTTTAATACTTTTTACTATACTTAATTTTATTTTTTAATCCATGTATTAATATTTTATTTATTGTATATTCTATCTATTTTTATTGTATTTATTGTGTTTTATATACTTTTAATGTATTGTATTTATTACATACATTTTCAAACAAAATAATATGATGACAATAACATCAAAAAATAGTAACCGATCTTCTCCATATCCAAAAATGTGAAATAAATTAGTTTATATATTTATTTAACATTGAAACTAACCTTTGTAATAAAGTGATATTAATTCAAGTAAATCACATGATATGTTTGAATCATTAACTTATTAACGTGTTTACTGTTTGTACTCCAGCATTATTATTATTATTAATTTCACATCCTCATCTACATATTTATAATATTCACCCGCATGCGGCTGAGTGCCCCACACACACACGCACACACACACACACACACACACACACACACGCACCCACGCACACCTGGATGCGCAGCAAACAACGCTGCTGGGCTTCAGGTGTGTGTGTGTGTGTGTGTGTGTGTGTGTGTGTGTGTGTGTGTGTGTGTGTGTGTGTGTGTGTGTGTGTGTGTGTGTGTGTGTGTGTGTGTGAGTGTGTGTGTGTGTGTGTGTGTGTGTGTGTTTGTTATGTGTGTGTGTGTGTGTCAAACAGGCGTTGATGCTGAATGACAGTGTGCGTCATGCTTGTGTTTCCCAGGGAGACTGTTCCACCAGAGACGATGCTGTGACGCTGGGCGTGGGTCTCTGCAACAATGGCTTCATGCATCACGGTCAGTGAACATAAACATACGTCAACATAAACATACGTCAACATAAACACACGTCAACATAAACATGTCAACATAAACATACGTGAACATAAACATATGTGAATATAAACATATGTTAACATAAAAATGAACATTGTTAATATGTGAATATTAACATATGTGAACATGAACATACGTGAACATGAACCGACGTGAACATAAACATATGTGAATATTAACATATGTGACCATAAACATACGTGAACATAAACATAAGTTAACATGAACATACGTGAACAGAAACATATGTAAACATTAACATATGTGAACATAAGCATACGTGAACATGAACATAGGTGAACATACATCAACATAAACACATGTGAACATGAACATATGTCAATATATACATACGTCAACATAAACATAAGTCAACATGAACATATGTGAACATAAACATATGTCAACATAAACATACGTGAACATGAACATATGTGAATACAAACAAACATGAACACAAACATATGTGAACATAAATATATGCGAAAATTAACATATGTGACCATAAACATATGTGAACATAAACATACGTGAACATGAATATACATCAACATAAACATACGTGAACATAAACATATGTGAAAATAAACATACGTGAACATGAATATATATCAACATAAACATATGTGAACATAAACATATATGAAAATAAACATATGTGAAAATAAACATATGTGAACATTAACATACGTGAACATGAACTTATGTCAACATAAACATATGTGAACATAAACATACGTGAACATGAACATAGGTAAACATGAACATACGTCAACATAAACATATGTGAACATAAACATAAGTGAACATTAACATATGTCAACATTAACATATGTCAACATAAACATACGTCATCATAAACATAAGTGAACATTAACATACGTCAACATTAACATGTGTCAATATAAACATACATCAACATAAACAAAACTTACTTAAACATTACCACACGTGAACATAAATAAACATGAACATAGGTGAACATTAACATGCATAAACATCCATGAACATGATTATACATGAAATAAACATTATAAACATATGTGAACATGAACACACATATAATAAATATGCATAAACATACGTGAAGATGAACACACATACAGTATAATAAACATGCATAAACATACATAAAGATGAACACACATACAGTATAATTATCATGCATAAACATACGTGAACATGAACATGCAAAAACAAAAACATGCATAAACATATGTGAACATGAACACACATACAATAAACATGCACACACATACAATAAACATGCACAAATATATGTGAACATGCATAAACATACGTGAACATGAATACACATATAATAAACATGCATAAACATATGTGAACATGAACACACATACAATAAACATGCACACACATACAATAAACATGCACAAACATATGTGAACATGCATAAACATACGTGAACATGAATACACATATAATAAACATGCATAAACATATGTGAACATGAACACATACAATAAACATGCACAAACATACGTGAACATGCATAAACATACGTGAACATGAACATGCAAAAACAAAAACATGCATAAACATATGTGAACATGAACACACATACAATAAACATGCACACACATACAATAAACATGCACAAACATATGTGAACATGCATAAACATACGTGAACATGAATACACATATAATAAACATGCATAAACATATGTGAACATGAACACATACAATAAACATGCACACACATACAATAAACATGCACAAACATACGTGAACATGCATAAACATACGTGAACATGAACACATAATAAACATGCATAAACATATGTGAACATGAACACTTACAATAAACATGCATAAACATAACATGAACAAACCTATAATAAACATACATGAACATGTGTGAACATGTACATTTGTGAAAATGAACAAGCATGAACATACACATGCATAAAAATAAACACATGTGATCATGAACATACATGAACATGAACATGCATGAACATGTACATATGTGAATATGAACATAAACACACATGAACATGCATGAACATAAACACACGTTAACATGAACATAAAGGAACATAAACATGCATGAACATAAACAGGCATACACATGAACATATGTGAACATGAACAGACATGAACATAAACATACTTGAACATGAACATATGTGAACATAAACATATATAATCATACGTGACCATGAATATACATTAACATAAACGTGCATGAACAGACGTGAACATGAATATACATTAACATAAACATACATGAACATAAACACACATGAACATGCATGAACATAAACATGCATAAACATGCATAGACATACAAATATATGAATATACATGAACATACATAAACATAAACATACGTGAGCATGAACATGCATAAACATGTATAAACATAAACAGACAGTATTTGAACATACACGAACATGCATAAACAAACATATGTGAAATAAACACAAACATACATGAACATGCTTAATATAAACATATGTGAATATAAACATATATTATGAACACAAACATGCATGAACATATTTGAACATTAATATGCATAAACATAAAGATACGTGAATATGAGCATATGTGAACATAAACATGCATAAACATACATAAATGTGAACATACATAAACATATGTGAATATAAACACATATGAACATAAACGTGCACAAACATTAACATATGTGAAAATGAACATGTACATATGTGAACATACGTGAACATGAACATGCATAAACATAAACATACGTGAATATGAACATATGTGAACATAAACATATGTGTATGTGAACATACATGAACATGGATAAACATAAACATCTGTGAATATAAACATGTATGAACATAAACATGCACAAACATTAACATATGTGAAAATGAACATGTACATACGTGAACATGAACATGCATAAACATAAACATCTGTGAATATAAACATATATGAACATAAACCTGCACAAACACAATTGAACATGAACATGCATAAACATAAATATCTGTGAATATAAACAACATATATGAACATAAGCCTGCACAAACACACGTGAACATGAACATGCATAAACATAAACATCTGTGAATATAAACACATATGAACATAAACATGCACAAACATGTGAACATTGACATGCATAAACATATGTGAACATATATGAACATGCATACACATAAACATCTGTGAATATAAACATATATGAAAATAAACATGCACAAACACACGTGAACATGAACATGCATAAACATGAACATCTGTGAACATGAACACGCATAAGCATAAACATCTGTAAATACAAACATATATGAACATAAACATGCACAAACACACTTGAACATGAACATGCATAAACATAAACATCTGTGAATATAAACATATATGAACATAAAAATGCACAAACACACGTGAACATGAACATATATGAAGAATGGTTACATCCTTTAGCAGGACGTGACACAAACCTGACACGTTTTAGGGGAATACTTGAGAATGTAAAATATCTTATACTGTATATAAATATTGGGGCTGTCAAACGATTAAACTATTTAACCACGATTAATCACAATTTTGTCCATAGTTAACTAACTTAATCGCAATGATCGCAACTGGATAGAAGTTTGTCACAAACCGAAATGTCTTTTTCTGGTGATGGCATCCGCTCGTCTTGAGCTCAGTTATCTTTTACCCCAGGCGGTCATGTGACCTCATAATCATGTTGAACGTGAACATCAGAGCTGGCTTATCTTTGCCGCGCGACGCTGCATGTTCTCGCACTGACCCACGACAGTCGTCTCCACCCACCACATGTCAGAAAGTCCCACTTTGAATGTTCTTCACCATCATCTGCTCCATCCTCACTTGTTGCCCGTGACCTCCTTCAGGGAGGGGGACGTTTTCTCCTTGCAGTTTTCTACTTGGTTAGCACTTCTGTTGCTCTTCATCTTCTTCATTGTCACATTCCTGCTCTTGTTCTGGCGACAAACCGGATTTCTAAAGGATCATCTTGAAATCAGGCCTTAGTTTCTTCATGTTCACTTTTAAAAGACGATGCACGACCTCCGCCAAGGCTCGTTAATCACCTGTGAAATCAGTGCTTAAACAACGGTACAATTGAAATATGTTTATTTAAATGATGTATTTTTCATTTATTAAATAAGAAAAAAATCACATTAAAATATAATTAATTATAATAATAAAAGCATAATAGTATAGTAATTATACAATTAAAATAAATATAAATAAAACACACGTTCAAATAAAATAAAATAAATGTTCAATTAAAACAGGATTAGGTCAAATTAAGGTTTATATTGAATTAGACCACATTTAATTTCAATAAAATTTTATAATAATGTACATTTATTAAACAAAAACATTGCATTAAATTAAAAAATATATATATAACTTCATTAAAATGTATTTTTGAATACATTTATAAATAAACTGTGACATTGAAATACAATTTGATAAAATATATTTGTCTTGAATTAAATCGTGCAATTGAACATGATTCAACATGCTGTGTACACATTATTTTCAATGAAATATAATAAAAATAATAAAGTGCAAATAAAATATAATTTTATATAAATCACCTTTAAAGTAAATATTCAGTTAAAACATCACTGACTTAAATTAAGGTTTAATTTCAATCAAGCAACTTTCTTTTCTTTTTTTTAAAGTGAAATAGAAATATAATGACACAAATACATTTAATTAAATAAATACAAATATATATATACTTACAAAACATAAAATATTAAATTAAATAAAAGTAAAATATAATTCAAAGAAAATAAAATGTTTGGTTAAATTAAACACATAGTTTAATACCATTTAATATAATATAACTACAAATTTGAAAAAGTCATTAAGAAAAAAAATATTTTAATACAACTCCTAAAAAACAACTAGAACATCATTTTTGCTCGTGATTTCATGCTGATTGTAAGAAGTCAATGATAAATATATACATGTAAATAAATAAACACTGGTAATTGTCATGCCAGTGCAAAATCGTTTAGGAAAGTACATCTTAAAAACAATACCAACAAGTATCGCAGACATAAGTTGTTTAAATAATACTTTTTTTTAGAAGATCTGTCATCATCCATACCATTTTATATATATATATATATATATATATATATATATATATATATATATATATATATATATATATATATATATATATATATATATATATATATATATATATATATATATATATATATGTATATATATATGTCATCTGTCATCATCCATACCATTTTTTTCTCCAGATAGTCATCCATGATGCCCTTTTAGATGTGTAGAGAAGACTAAAATCCCCCGTAAAAACAGCAACAAGAGACTGAGAGATGAGGAAGTGATAAAGATCTGCTGTTCTGGATTCTTTCTGGAGTTTAACCTCATATTTTTCTCACAATGAGGACACGTGAGATGAATTTGCGCATCACAAAAGGGAGAAAAGATTGTGCAGACAGCTGAAAAAACATTAATTACTTTCTTATATTTGCCTTTTTAGTTGGTGCCTAATAGAAATAAGGCAGTTATTTGCAGTAATTGATAAGTTTGTGTAACATTGTTCTGTGCTTGAATTAAAAATGGTTGAATGTTTACCCTGTGATGAGGTGGCAACTTGTCCAGGGTGTACCCCGCCTTCCGCCCGAATGCAGCTGAGATAGGCTCCAGCGACCCCCCGCGACCCCGAAAGGGACAAGCGGTAGGAAATGGATGGATGGATGGAATGTTTGTCCTGATGAGGCCCGCAGCCTGCGTGACTCAGAGGAAATAACACACATTGGTCCATGTGTGTGTGCGAGTGTGTGTGTGTGTGCAAGTGCGTGTGTGCATGTTTAATCAGTTTATGGAATTCAGGGTGCCAGATGCTCTTTAAAAAGCTCTTGACAGCTGAGTACCTTTGGCTGCTTGTTGTCTTTTACATCTGTACGTTTGTTACGCATTCTTACACCTGAACACACACAAATATGCTTCTAAATGTATCAAAAGCACACAAATCTTGTCATTCTGTGAATATATGGATCAGGGGTGTCCAAACTTTTTGACTTGTGTATATATATATACTGTATGTGTATGTATATATATATATATATATATGTATATATGTATGTATGTATGTATGTATGTATGTATGTATGTATGTATATGTATGTATGTATGTATGTATATATACATGTGTATGTATGTATGTATATATATATATATATATATATATGTACTGTATATATACATGTGTATGTATGTATGTATGTATATATATATATATATGTACTGTATATATACATGTGTATGTATGTATACAGACGGCGTGGCGAAGTTGGTAGAGTGGCTGTGCCAGCAATCGGAAGGTTGCTGGTTACTGGAGTTCAATCCCCACCTTCTACCATCCTAGTCACGTCCGTTGTGTCCTTGGGCAAGACACTTCACCCTTGCTCCTGATGGCTGCTGGTTAGCGCCTTGCATGGCAGCTCCCGCCATCAGTGTGTGAATGTGTGTGTGAATGGGTGAATGTGGAAATACTGTCAAAGCGCTTTGAGTACCTTGAAGGTAGAAAAGCGCTATACAAGTATAACCCATTTATCATTTATTTATCATTTATGTGTGTGTATATATATGTATAAATGTATGTATATATATATATATATATATATATATATATATATATATATATATATATATATATATATATATATATATATATATATATATATATATATATATATATATATATATATATATATATATATATTAGGGGTGTAATGGTACACAAAAATTTTGGTTCGGTACGTACCTCAGTTTAGAGGTCACGGTTCGGTTCATTTTCGGTACAGTAAGAAAACAACAAAATATACATTTTTGGGTTATTTATTTACCAAATTTGCCAAACCTTCCACCAAAAATATTTTTTTAGTGGAATATTTGATGTGAAGTAATCGGAATCTTGGATAGGTCAATAATTCATAATAACATTGATTTTGATTCAATATTATGTTTTGAGCAATGACAGTTTGAAAGAAAAAAAAACAGCTTTGTTTTATTAGTCAACATTGCAACTTTTTCTAAATTACATTTCACCTTTAAGCTTTTTTATTTCACTTTTGTTATGTATTTGTTTATTTTAATAGTATTTTTAGAATGTGCCATGGGCCTTTAAAACATTAGCTGTGGGCCGCAAATGGCCTCCGGGGCACACTTTTGACACCCCTGCTATAGATAATAAAAAATTAAATCTGATAAATCTATGGATAAAAAGCCGAGCCTTGCGACGCATCTCGCTATCTTTGTCTCTGCCCCTCCCTCACGAATGCTGCCGCGCGCACAATTTGTTTTGTTTTTAACCCCTTCTTAACCCTGAACGTATATTGAAAATACATGTAACCCTAACTCAAAATGCCGGACATTTGAGGCATTTAAGAAACTCCGCCCTGACAGCTCCGCAAAAGAGGACATGTCCGGTGAAAAGAGGACGTTTGGTCAGTCTATCGTAGTCCGTTAGCTGCTAGCATGCCGTGTGTTGTGCCTCGGTGTGCATTGTTTACACAACGTACGTTACGCTACTTAATATGTCCGTGTGGAAACTCGTTCGGTACACCTCCGAACCGAACCGGAACCCCCGTACCGAAACGGTGTGATGCAAATACACGTACCGTTACACCCCTAATATATGTATATATATATATATATATATATATATATATATATATATATATATATATATATATATATATATATATATATATATATATATACATACATATATATATATATATATATATATATATATATATACATACATATATATATATATATATATATATATATATATATATATATATATATATATATATATATATATATATATATATATATATATATATATATATATATAATGAATATATATGTACAAAACCCAAAACCAGTGAAGTTGGCACGTTGTGTAAATGGTAAATAAAAGCAGAATACAATGATTTGCAAATCCTTTTCAACTTATATTCAATTGAATGGACTGCAAAAACAAGATATTTAATGTTCACACTGAGAAACTTCATACTTTTTTGCAAATAATCATTAACTTAGAATTTAATGGCAGCAACACATTGCAAAACAGTTGTCACAGGGGCATTTTTTCCACTGTGTTACATGGCCTTTGCTTTTAACAACACTCAGTAAACGTTTGGGAACTGAGGAGACAAATTTTTGAAGTGGAATTCTTTCCCATTCTTGCTTGATGTACAGCTTAAGTTGTTCAACAGTCCGGGGGTCTCCGTTGTGCTATTTTAGGCTTCATAATACGCCACACATTTTCAGTGAGGGACAGGTCTGGACTACAGGCAGGCCAGTCTAGTACCCGCACTCTTTTACTATGAAGCCACGCTGTTGTAACACGTGGCTTGGCATTGTCTTGATGAAACAAGCAGGGGCGTCCATGATAACGTTGTTTGGATGGCAACATATGTTGTTCCAAAACCTGTATGTACCTTTCAGCATTAATGGTGCCTTCACAGATGTGTAAGTTACCCATGCCTTGGGCACTAATACACCCCCATACCATCACAGATGCTGGCTTTTCAACTTTGCGCCTATAACAATCCGGATGGTTCTTTTCCTCTTTGGTCCGGAGGACACGGCGTTCCAAAAACAATTTAAAATGTGGACTCGTCAAACCACATAACACTTTTCCACTTTGCATCGGTCCATCTTAGATGAGCTCGGGCCGTGCGAAGCCTTTCTGGGTGTTGTTGATAAATGGCTTTCGCTTTGTATAGTAAAGTTTTAACTTGCACTTACAGAGGTAGCGACCAACTGTAGTTACTTACTGGCAGTGATTT
>NC_084731.1:68407255-68494755 GCF_033978785.1 Entelurus aequoreus
AAGTAAGCTTCAAAATAAAAGCATTGCAGACTGAGCCTGTATCGTCGGTATCTCGTCAGTAGTTATAGGTTGTATCGAGACACCCCTGGTGTGGACCACTTCATGAAGTCCTGGTCTGTCATGTTCTTCTTACCAAAAAGTGCTCGCTTAAGTCGACGTACATGGTCGACCGATTCTGTCCACATCAAAAATGGAAAAATAGTATTTTTGGGGAAAAAAAATTCCATTTTTGTCGACATATACATCGTTAACGTCCTCGTTATCGCTAATAATCGCAAAACGACAACAGCCGCAGAGATACTGTCTCGCAATAAAAACACACACACACATTGGTTTCCTGTTTGGTGCAAAGTAAGCTTCAAAATAAAAGCATTGCAGAATAAACCTGGATCGTCTGTATCTTATCAGAAGTGAACAAGTTGTATCAGGACGCCCCTGGTGTGGACCGCTTCATGAAGTCCTGGTCCGTCATGTTCTTCTTACTAAAAAGTGCTCGCTTAAGTTGACGTACATGGTCGACCGCTTTTGTCGACATAAAATACGAAACCCAACATGATCGTTTTTAGTAAAAAAAACATCCATTTATGCCGACATGAGCTGTCGTTTATCGTTAACGTCCTGTTTCTATTCTCAGTTCCATTTCGAAAGTAATGGAGAAAATAGTTTATGAACAGGTCGATAGTTACCTTGCCACTAATAAACTCATGTACAAATTCCAATCCGGCTTCAGAACTAACCACTCCACTGACACATGCCTTCTGTATCTGACCGACCACATCAAACATGAGGTGGACGCGGGCAAATACTGCGGCATGGTCATGCTGGACCTTCAGCAGTCCTTTGACAGCGTTAACCACGCTATACTGTTGGATAAGCTCAGAGCAATCGGATTTAACAAAACCTCATGGAGCTGGATGTAATCTTACTTGGAGGGGAGGGAGCAGGTGGTAGAGGTGAACGGCACCGTGTCCCCCCCCCTCTTGGTGAGCTGTGGAGTCCCCCAAGGCAGTATATTGGGACCTTTACTGTTCCTAATATACATAAACGACATGTCATCGGCATGCGACTGTGAATTGTTTTTGTTTGCGGATGACTCGGCCCTGCTGGTATCCGACAAGGACAAGTCACAGGTGGAGAAAATCCTCAGTGCTGAGCTCTGTAGAACTTGCACCTGGCTCGCTGACAACAAGCTATCCATACACTTGGGTAAAACAGAATCCATCCTGTTTGGGTCCCACATTAACCTTAAGAAAGTCAATGACTTCACCATAAAAGTGGGTGACATTGTTATCACCAGGAAAGATGAGGTCACCTACCTAGGTTCCATTCTAGAGGCTAACCTTTCCTGTGATAAAATGGCAACCAAGGTAATCAGAAAGGTTAACCAACGAACGAGATTTCTCTACAGAATCTCCTCTCTGGTCAACAAAAGCACCTTGAGGATTCTGGCGGGAACTCTCGTTCAACCATTTTTCGATTACGCATGCACCTCCTGGTACCCTAGCACCTCCAAAACCCTCAAATCTAAACTCCAAACATCTCAGAACAAGCTAGTCAGGTTACTTCTAGACCTCCACCCCAGAGCCCACCTCACCCCTACCCACTTCTCTAAAGTGGGCTGGCTCAAGGTGGAGGACAGAGTTAAACAACTTGCACTGAGCCTAGTCTATAAAATCCACTATACCTCCCTGATACCGAAGTACATGTCAAACTACTTCCTTAACGTAAATAACCGCCATAACCACAACACCAGGGGGACCTCCACTAACCACGTTAAACCCAGATTCCGAACTAACAAAGGTCTTAACTCATTCTCTTTCTATGCCACATCAATGTGGAATGCGCTCCCAACAGGTATAAAAGAAAGGGCATCTCTATCCTCCTTCAAAACCGCAATAAAAGTTCACCTCCAGGCAGCTACAACCCTAAACTAACACCCTCCCCGGATTGCTAATAATCAAATGTAAACAATCAAATGCAGATACATTTTCTTATGCCTTCTGATCTCTCTCTCTCTCTCTCTCTTTCTCTCTCTTTCTCTCTCTCTCTCTCTCTCTATGTCCACTACTTGCTGCCCATATCCTACCCCCCCCCCCCATCCACACCCCTGAATGTAAATAATGTAAATAATTCAATGTGATTATCTTGTGTGATGACTGTATTATGATGATAGTATATATGATAGTAAATAACTGTATCATGAATCGATTTAAGTGGACCCCGACTTAAACAAGTTGAAAAACTTATTCGGGTGTTACCATTTAGTGGTCAATTGTACGGAATATGTACTTCACTGTGCAACCTACTAATAAAAGTCTCAATCAATCAATCAATCAATCGTTATAACTTATTGACGTGAAACGTCAACATCTCGCAATAAAAGGCGTACACAGTGATTTCCTGTTCGGTGCAAAGTAAGCTTCAAAATAAAAGCATTGCAGAATGAACCTGTATCGTCGATCTTTCGTCAGTAGTTATTGGTTGTATCGGGACACCGCTAGTGTGGACCACTTCATGAAGTCCTGGTCCGTCATGTTCTTCTTATCAAAAAGTGCTCGCTTAAGTCGACGTACATGGTCGACCGCTTTTGTCGACATAAAATACGAAACCCAACATGATCGTTTTTAGGAAAAAACTGGTCCATTTATGTCGACATGTATGTCGTTAGCGTCCTCGTTATAACTTATCGGGGCAAGAAGACAACAGAGGCAGAACTACGGTCTCGCAATAAAACGCACACACAGTGGTTTCCTGTTCGGCGCAAAGTAAGCTTCAAAATAAAAGCATTGCGGAATGAACCTGGGTCGTAGGTGTCTTATCGGAAGTGAACGAGTTCTATCGGGATGCCCCGAACTGACCATGTGTCCCAATACTTTTGTCCATTTATGTACCGTATTGACACGTGAAGTGGCATTATTTATGCCCTCGCCCCCTTGAAAGTGCCACGCAATTCTGATTGGTCAACCGAGCACAGTTGGTACAAAAGGTGATTAAATTACATACAATTACAAGAAGGCAAAAAAAATGAATGTAAAATAAACATGATTAAAATAAAATATGTTAATATTATTAATTATACATATTATTGTATCAAATGTATTTGTTATTAGTGTTATAATGAATTAATTCACAAAACATCTCCAATAATAAGTACATTTCTGTGGTATATTTATAATATTGGACACAACAAATGTTATCACAGCGAGTGGGAGGCCTTATCTGATTCTCCACCCCGAGTGGGAAACCTTTTCTTTGCGAGTGGACGTCTGTGGAATTCCATCTTGCTCCCAATCATCTTATCAGCGCCGCGCAGCAGGAAGATGGCCGCCGCTGCTGGCGCGGCTAACGTGTTCGCTAACGATAACATTGCAAACTATTATAAATAATACATTATTATTATTGTTAATTTTGTAGTATCTTAAAATATATATGACAAGTAGCTAATATGTAAGAATACATCAAAAAACAACATTATAACAGAAAGTTGCTGGATTATGAATAAATTATTATAATGTTTGTAATAAAATACAAACTGATGTTATTTTCTTGCATTAGCCAAAACAATCCAGTCAATCACAGCAGCCGTGATTATTGCCACCAGTGGTGTACCTGATGAAGTGACTTTTGGTCAATCATTTCCTTTTGGTTGTCGTCAGATTGACCCTGAGGAGGAAGACTACGGCTTTGACATCGAGGAGAAGAACAAAGCCATCGTGGTCAAGTCTGTCACCAGAGGCTCACACGCTGAGGTAACACACGCACACACACACACACACACTCACACACACACACACACACACACACACACACATATTCTTGTATTTGTTACCTTCTAGAGACCTCCGATTAATGCCTCCCTCTTTAGGACCAGCCTTTCTAGATATAAAAGATGTGTATTTACAACGTTAATAATATATACATACTATGCAAATATAAAACAGCTTGTTGTGAAAAATTAGTTGGAATTTCACAGGAAAAAGGTCACAATTTCACAAGAAAAACTGAAAATGTTGGCAGTATTATAATAAAAGTCGTAATTTTACTCAACGCAAGTCAAAATTTTACAAGAAAATCTGAACATTTTTGCAATATTATGCTAAGAGTTGGAATTTTACTCAATAACAGTCGCAATTTTACAAGAAAAAGCTTAAATTTTGGGCTATTTTATAAAAAGAGTCATAAATTTACTCGACAAAAGTCACAATTTTATAAGAAAACTTTACATTTTTGGCAATATAATAATAATAATTGGAATTTTACTTGGCAAAATTATGACAAAAGTCATAATTTTACTCAAAAAATTTCACTATTTTACAAGAACAACAAAAAAAGTGTCAATATTGTGATAAAGGTCAGAAATTTATGACAAATGTCGCCATTTTGCAAAAAAAAGTAATAATTTTACATTAAAAAATAATCATTTTACGAGAAAATATTGCCATATTACAGAAACAGAAAGAATATGAGAAATTGTTCTCAATTTTATAAGAAAGAAGTCGACACATTGTGAGAAAAACACTTGTATTTTTTTTTTTTTTAATGTTTTGTTTGTAATTGTTTTTTAATCTTCATTATCTACTTCAAGTTATTACAGTCTCTATATACATATTTATTTAATTAAAAAAAAATCATATTTTGGCGCATTTCAATTTCTTACACACTTGTTATTTCCTATGTTGACCAGACGGGAGCACTTTTAAAAGTGACACACAGTCAATTATAAAAATCCCTCCGTTTTGGGACCACCCTCATTTTGACCAGCAGGGGTGCAAATGAGACATTGTCTATTAGATGCAATGTTATTGGGACCATGATTTATGTCATCACTTGTTCACACCTCCTCATATGGAAGCTACTTTTCCTTCTTCATGTCTCAAGAAGGGTAGAAATACTAGAACACACACACACACAAACACACACACTATGTGTGATCCCCCTGCATTATCTCCTGTGGGTAATGGCTGTCTAATATTTAGACGGCTGCTGTCCGTCATCCTCCCCTCCCTCACGAAGGAGCTTGGTTGTGATTGGCTGTCGAGACATTTAGACACGCCCACTCACAACAGCCTCCACCAAAATAGACGACGCACACGACGACTCAATCGCAACTGAAGGCCGTGACCGTGAAACGACTCTGGACAGAGGCGTTCTTGCTCGTCTTTCTTCCCCGTGACTTCCACCAGGGGGTGCCACCTGCAGGGCCGTAAGCTGGTTCGCAAAAAAAAAAAAAAACACACGACGCAAATAGCCGCCATCGCTCTGAGTAACGACACCTCATGGTCACACACATTCACAAAGTTAAATCATGACGCAGTCAATGGAATGATGCGGACACGTTTCTTACTGGATACTGTCTAATACGTTGGAGGCTTTGTATGTGTAAATAATACGCAACTATATTTATTTGATTCATGTCGGTAAATTTTTCAGTGATTATGACCTAAGTCTAGCTTGTGTGCTATTGTGTGCTTACCTGTTGGGTAGCTTTAGCCTAGCATGTTTACCTTTTGTAAATGCCTTAGATGTTAACTAATATCAGATTGGTGCACCGATATTGATATAAAATATAAGGGGTAGGTTAAAACGGCTTCTAGTGTGTCGTAGTTACGCAAATCATGTTTTGAAAAATCCAACAAAAAGTCGTAATTCTAAAGAGAAAAAAGCAAATAAGTTAATATTCACATGTCACAAAATTCAACTTTGTTTTAAAGTGTTACAAAAAAGCACATTCTTTAAAATGTCTCCTGATATTTAAAATTGTTGTCAATGATTTGTTAATACATAAACAATAATTAATTTATAATTAATATTTATACAACAATAAAAAGTGAGGAAAATAAATAATACATATTTTGAAGGAATTAAACATTTCTCGAGACTTTGTTTCAAGAAAAATGTATAAAAAAATACAAAAAAATTCATATTTTTTATGTTGAAAAAAAATATATTCACAGAATTAATCTTTATTTTAGGAAATAAATGTTTTTTAAATGCAAAAAAAAAAAAGCATATTATAATTTTGGATTTTTTTTAATTAAACCGCTGCCTTGTTTTTTATGATTATTTAAGCCTACTATGCTGCTGTATCTTAATGTTGGTTCAGTAGTACATTCTGGCAGAGATAACACAAATCATGTTTTTAAATATTTAACAAAAAGTGTTATTTCTCAAGAGAAAACAATAAATAAGTTAATATTCACACATCACAAAATTCTGTTTTGTTTTAAATGTTACAAGAAAGAGAATATTCTTTAAAATGTTTCTTTATATTTTAGATATTATTAATTAATCAATAAATAAACAATAATAAATTAATGAATTCATATTTATGTCATAAAAACAATTTTAAAAAAGTGAGGAAAAGAAATAATAAAGAAAATAAACATTTGAAAAAAAAAGTTTGAAGAAATACAAAAAAAGTCTGATATTAAAAAAATACTTTAAATACAAAAAAGTAAAATATTTTGATGGCAGTTAAAAAAAGCATATTATAATTTAGGATTTTTTTTTTTTTTTTTGGTAATCTTAGGGTGGTGATTCTACCACTAGTGGTACGCAGGCTCCATCTAGTGGTATGCCAAAGAATCACTTAATTAAATATTCATACACAGTGTTACTGTTCAAACTGTGAGTAACATTACAGTGGCCAAAATGTATAATTTACTTGTTAAATCAAACATTTGCCTTGTTTTTAATGATTATTTAAGCCTATTATGCTATTGTATCTTAATGTTGGTTCTAGTATATAGTAGTGGATTCTGGCAGAGATAACACAAATAATGTTTTTAAATATTGAACAAAAAGTCATATTTCTTAGAGAAAAAAGTAAATGAGTTAATATTTTCACAAAATTCTGTTTGTTTTAAAGACATTTTATTCAACATTTCTTGAAAATGTCTCTTCATATTTCAATTTTTTTTTTAATAGAAAACAGTAATCTTTAAGGAATTAATAATTGATTAAGCCTCAATGCTGTTTTAATATTCATATAATAAAAACAAGAAAAAACTGGTGGAAATAAATCATATTTATTTTCAAGAAATACATCTTTTTTCGAAACTTTGTTTAAAGAAAATGTTTAAAGTAATACAAAAAAGGCATATATTTTTTTAGGTATAAATGTAAAAAGTAATTTACGGAATGAAACTTTGTTTTAAGGAAAATAACTTTACCTAAAAATCCTTTGTTTTAAGAAATACAATATTATTATTTTTTGTTTATATTTTCTTTTTTTTAATAGGAAGGAGTCATCTTTAGGGAATACATAATTGAGTAAGCCTCAATGTTATAGGTGATATTCATGTGATAAAAGCAAAGAAAATAGTGAGGAATATGAATAATCTTTTTTTTTAAAGAAATGTTAATTTTTTCGCAACTTTGTTCGAAGGAAATTGTTTTTAAAAAATACAAAAAAAAGTAATTTTTCTACAAAAAAAAAATTAATAATAAAATATTTCTCAATAACAAAGCTAATCAAGCTACGCTACGCAACATTTTAGCGTCCTAATTGAGGTTTTGTGTTCATATGTACTATTGTGGGTTTTTTCCTGGTCTCAAACTGAGCCCCCCCCAGACTGTACTTTTAAAAAGCAGTGACATAAAGTTCTGTTGGACCTATCGATATTAATCCTAATAATAATGTGTGTGTGCGTGCAGATGGCAGGTCTGCAGGCGGGCAGGAAAATTCACACCATCAACGAGGATCTGTTGTTCCTCAGACCTTTTTCTGAGGTGGAGGCCATGATCCACCAGGCCTTCTGCATGCGACGATCCCTGCGCCTGCTGGTCGCCACCAAGGCCAAGGAGTGAGTCAACACACACACACACACACACACACACACACACACACACACACACACACACACACACACACACACACACAGTGTTCCGTGGTCTAAGCGTGGGTCTGTCACTCAGGATGGTGAAGGTCCCTGACAACCCAGACGAGCTGTCCTTCAGACTCGCTGGCTCTGCCCCTCCTCACGTCCACGCTGTAAGAAAAGGTGAGCGACACGTCCCGGCAGGTTTTGTTGCAGGATGACATACCCTTCCACACGAGTGTTTCATGGTGGAAACACAGCCCTCGCTTGTCCAAAGATCACATTGCCATCCCCAACATTAGGAAGAAGGTCAAAAAATATACATCATAATAATTTGACCCCAATTTTGTTTCTGCAAAATAAAAAAAAATCTGAAAAACATGAAAAAAAAAATCCCCCAAAATCTAGTTTCGTTTAAATAATATTGTATTATTACTTAAATTATATATATTTATTTTAAAATGTATTTTAAATATTTATTTTACTTACCTTTACATTAAATATAATGACATCTTTTTCATGAAAATGTAAAAGCATGACTTAAAAATAGTTGTGAAATGTTTTTTGTTTTTTTTTCAAGAAATTAATGTATATATATATATATATATATATATATATATATATATATATATATATATATATATATATATATATATATATATATATATATATATATATATATATATATATATATATATATATATATATATATATCGAATTACTTTAAATAAAAAAAGTGTACCACTGTTATTTTCAGTGGAAAAATCTGGCAACTGAACTACCATTTTTTCTACTGTAAATTGTACAGTTATTTTTTTTACAGTGCATGACTTAAAAGGAATTCTCAAAAATCAAGTTTTTTTTTAAATTGTATTAAATATTTTCTCAAAAATGTTTTTTTCCTGAAAGATTTGTGAGATCGTTTTCATCAGAATATTCTTTGAATTCTGAAAAGTCCACCATTTTCTCTTAAATAAGAACATTTGTCTTACAAATATATATTTTTTTAAATGTGCGATTTGACACATTATTTTTTTCTTGATAGTTATTAATTCCCCCATGTTTTTTCTTCTTCTTAACAATGTACACTTAAAAAAAAAATACATTTTTTTGCCAAAACCAATACAAGTCAATTCTAAAACAAAAAATTCAGAAAAAAAACCTGAATACTTTTTTAAATCTTTTTTTACCACTAAATTCATACAAATAGTGGTTTTTTTTCTTAGCATGCTGACTAAATAAAAACATAGTGTCTAAATTATGCAGATAAATGTTTATATACTATACTTGCTGCAGAGTAGATAAATGTACATTTCCTCAATTCAATGATTTTTAATGATCTGATCGTTAGGTTTCCATATTTTTGCTCCTATTTCAGCGAGCATGTCCTTGGGGCGGCAACATCAGAGCGGCTTTGTGCTTTGAAATCGTTTTTAGTGTCAAAAAAATTGTGCCTGCAAGGCAGAGATGAGGTAACATTAGCCTGTGACCACCTGTTACTTTTTCTGCTCTTAACAAGCTTTTATTGTTTTTTTATGACCACCTGTACAAGGGTCAAAGTTCAAAACCCCCAAAACTGTTGTAATGATGTCATTTCCTGCACATTACAGCCTTGATCACAAGTGCAAAACAACAATTACTTTTTTATTTCATGAAACCCAACATAAAACAGCTCAATGCTCATAATGAACAAACAAAGCAGACGATTCTAAAGGTGTTCTTCTTGTTTATACCTCTGTACTTTGTACGCTTGGTGAATGTGCCCATAAATAATGAGAATGATAATAATAATAATAATGACAATGTGACTGTTATTTACATGTTTTTCCTCTCAAAAACATGTAAACAAGTTTAACCTTTTTCATTTTAATGAGAGAAAGGGCATGCTTCTTTTTGCATGATTTGTCTAAAAAATATGTATTAATATATACCTTTTCTAGAAAATGTTCTGTTTCTCAAAAAAATAACGACCAAATTTACATTAAAAATGTAAATTGTTTGTTTGCCTGGAAAATATGACTTTTTGTAATTTGTGTTTATATGTATGCATATATGTATACTTTATTGCTATAGTATGCAGTATATTTTATTATTTTTACTCAAATAATATTCAACCTAAAATGATATATATACATACATATATGTATGTATATATGTATATGTATATATGTGCTTATGTATACATATTTATGTGTGTATATGTATATATATGTGTATGTATATATATTTATATATGTATGTATATACTGTATATACATATATATTTATATATGTACTGTATGTATATACTGTATGGACATATATATGTATATGTATGTTTTTTCTTTATATATATATATTAAATGTTTTTAAAAGTACTTTTTCTCAAAAATACACACACTTAAAATATATATATATATATATATATATATATATATATATATATATATATATATATATATATATGTATATATTAATATGTATATACAGTATATATGTGTATTTTTAAATTGTTAATATTCAATGTCTTTTCTTGGGGGGAAAATATCCAACTTTTGTTTTATTTTTAGAATAAACCGTCCCTCGAAAATGTGATTTATTTTTTCTTATATTTCTTTTACTTTTTAAATGTAGGACTTAAAATTAAAATTCAATAATGTTTTTTTTAAATTGAATACATACGATTGATTTATTTACAAATAATAATGATTATTATTACAATGATAATTCTTGCTTATCCTTTTTGTTATAATAATGATGATAACTATATACATATTAATTATATAGTTAAATGTATAGTAATAATAATAATAATAATAATAATAATGATGATTGGTATTCTATAATGAAAAACTAGTGTCCCTGTGGGGTGTCCACTCCAGGGCCCTGTGTGGTCGGGTGATTGTGTGACTCAAGAGGCCCCCCCATCTGACCTTTGACCTCTCCTGTTGGCACGCACACAGGCTGGGAGGCGGCGGGGGCGGGGCTTCAGCCCGGTCAGGTCATCCTGAAGGTCAACTGCAACAATGTCAATGGCGGCGACCACCAAGACGTCCTGGAACACTTTAGTGCGCAACACACACACCTCCGCCATCCTCAAGTGGTGAGAACGAACGCACACACACGCACACGCACACACACACACACACACACAAACACACACCCACCCACACAAAATTATTTATTTTCCAAATGCTGTACGTATGAATAAATCATCTGCTGATGATAAAGTTATGGAAAACTGCTGCTATATATTTATATGTATGTTTTTCCAAACTTAGCAGCATAACTATGAAGCACAGTAGGGACATCCTGACACATATATGTATGTATATGTGTATGTATATATATGTGTATGTATGTATATGTGTATGTATATATATATATGTGTATGTATGTATATATATGAACCTCAGGAACGACCTCTTGATGTTTCATTTGGCGAAGATTTTTCATTGGCTGTGGAGCAAAGAGACGAAGAAAGCCAACAAAAGTTTGCTTCATGCGTGTCGTAAAAACGTCACACTTCTGTCCCACCGCCAGCGAAAAAGGGTCCTGGCACCGCTCACTTCCTGTTAGCGTGCGTTGCCGTGGAGACTGGCTCCATTCAAACATTACTAAATGTATTATTATTATTATTATATACCGGTACATATATATCTGTGTATGTATATATATGTATGTACTGTATATATATGTATATGTACATTTATGTATATGTGCACATATGTAGTAGGGCTGTGAATCTTTGGGTGTCCCACGATTCGATTCAATATCGATTCTTGGGGTCACGATTCGATTCAAAATCGATTTTTTTTTTTTCAATTCAACACGATTCTCGATTCAAAAACGATTTTTTTCCCGATTCAAAAGGATTCTCTATTCATTCAATACATAGGATTTCAGCAGGATCTACCCCAGTCTGCTGACATGCAAGCAGAGTAGTAGATTTTTGTAAAAAGCTTTTATAATTGTAAAGGACAATGTTTTATCAACTGATTGCAATAATGTAAATTTGTTTTAACTATTAATTGAACCAAAAATATGACTTATTTTATCTTTGTGAAAATATTGGACACAGTGTGTTGTCAAGCTTATGAGATGCGATGCAAGTGTAAGCCACTGTGACACTATTGTTCTTTTTTCTTTTTTTTATAAATGTCTAATGATAATGTCAATGATGGATTTTTAATCACTGCTATGTTGAAATTGTAACTAATATTGATACTGTTGTTGATAATATTAATTTTTGTTTGACTACTTTTGGTTTGTTCTGTGTCGTGTTTGTGTCTCCTATCAATTGCTCTCTTTTTTGCAGTTCTGAGTGTTGCTGGGTCGGGTTTGGTTTTGGAATTAGATTGCATTGTTATGGTATTGCTGTGTATTGTTTTGTTGGATTGATTAATTTTTTTTTAAAATAATAAAAAAACATAAATAAAAAAATTGATTTTTTAAAAATGAGAATCGATTCTGAATCGCACAACGTGAGAATCGCGATTCGAATTGGAATCGATTTTTTCCCACACCCCTAATATTTATATATATATATATATATATATATATATATATATATATATATATATATATATATATATATATATATATATATATATACAGGCACGTGCACACATAGGGCCCTATGGGTGCCTGAGCCCCTGCCCTTTTTTGCCTCGTCTTAAAAAGTGCCCTCTGCCTGTGTGTGTGTGTTTTTTTTTTCTTTAAACAACATTAATAAATTCCTGTCAGGGATGTAAAAAAAAAAAAAAAAAAAAACAGCGGTACAAAAACTCCACGTTTTCTTGTAATACCGGGTTGTTTGAGCCTGCCGCTTCCTTTAAACGTTTAGCCCCTCCTCGATCTGCGGGCTGCAGCCAGGGTTACTCAAACGTGACAGTGGAGCAACTTGAACCTATGACATGTTTTTCATGAAAATGTAAAAGAATGACTTAAAGGCCTACTGAAATGAATTTTTTTTATTTAAACGGGGATAGCAGATCTATTCTATGTGTCATACTTGATCATTTCGCGATATTGCCATATTTTTGCTGAAAGGATTTAGTATAGAACAACGACGATAAAGATTGCAACTTTTGGTATCTGATGAAAAAAAGGCTTGCCCCTACCGGAAGTAGCGTGACGTATGTGAGTTGAACATATACGCAAAGTTCCCTATTGTTTACAATGATGGCCGCATGAAGTGAGAGAGATTCGGACCGAGAAAGCGACAATTTCCCCATTAATTTGAGCGAGGATGAAAGATTTGTGGATGAGTAAAGTGCAAGTGAAGGACTAGTGGGGAGTTGAAGCTATTCAGATAGGGAAGATGCTGTGAGAGCCGGGGTGACCTGATATTCAGCTGGGAATGACTACAACAGTAAATAAACACAAGACATATATATACTCTATTAGCCACAACACAACCAGGCTTATATTTAATATGCCACAAATTAATCCTGCATAAAAACACCTACGTGTTTGTTATGCTAGCTCCTAGCTCCTCTGCTAGCTCCTAGCTCCATAGAACACGCCAATACAATTCAAACACCTGATCAACACACACAATCACTCAGCCCAAAAGACCGTTCACCTAACCCAAGGTTCATAAAGCTTATATATTTTAAAAAAGTTGCGCACATACGGTCAAGCGATCAAATGTTTAGAAGCCAAAGCTGCATACTCACAGTAGCACGTCTGCGTCTTTGTCATCCAAATCAAAGTAATCCTGGTAAGAGTCTGTGTTGTCCCAGTTCTCTACAGGCGTCTGTGTATCGAAGTCAAAAGTCCTCCTGGTTAGAGTCTCTGTTATCCGAGTTCTTCCATCTTGACTGCATCTTTCGGGAATGTAAACAAAGAAGCGCCGGCTGTGTACTGTTGTTGCTGACTACGTTCGAAAAATACGTCCATTTCGCACCGACAACTTTCTTCTGTGCTTGCTCAGCTTCTTTCTCCATAATGCAATGAACATGATTGCAACAGATTCACGAACACAGATGTCCAGAATACTGTGGAATTATGAAATGAAAACAGAGCTTTTTCGTATTGGCTTCAATGTGGAAGGCATACCCGTGTTCCCCGGGCTACGTCACGCGCATACGTCATCCTCAGAGGCGTTTCGAACCGGAAGTTTAGCGGCAAATTTAAAATGTCACTTTATAAGTTAACCCGGCCGTATTGGCATGTGTTATAATGTTAAGATTTCATCATTGATATATAAACTATCAGACTGCGTGGTCGGTAGTAGTGGGTTTCAGTAGGCCTTTAATAATTGTTTAGAAAAAAACATATATGTTTAAAAAAAAATAAAAAATTAAAAACTTATATATATATATATATATATATATATATATATATATATATATATATATATATATATATATGCATACAAGACTTGGTATGAAAAATATATATAAATATAGAAAATATATAAAAAGAGCAGACCCCCATCAAGGAACAACAATAAAAGGAGTTTCACCTAACAGACAGATGGTGACATCATAGATCATGAGTGTGGGCGTGTCCATCATGAGTGTGGGCGTGTCCATTGAGGTCAGAGTGAGTTAAAAAATATATATCATATTTTGCACCTTTATCCAGATCTTCATCACAAAGTAATTGGGTTATTTTTCGGCCGACACAACATATTTCTACCAAAATAAAATGTGGAATTGTTTTTTTTTTACGCATAATTCTGCTGAATTTGTGTTTAGAGGGGGTTTTTTTCTGTTAAAAAATGGGGATTAAAATAATACGAAATACAAATAAATAATATTGATAATATAAGAGTAAACATAACACATGTATTAATACATATAATAACATAATAATGCATATGATAATTATTATAATGTAAATACAAATAATAATAAAATACATACAAGAAATAATAATACAAATAGATAAAAATAACCAATAATAATAATTCAATACAACAACAAAAAATAAAAATAAATAAATAAATAAATATTCAATAATAATAATTATATCGCTTTTCAAAATATGTTTTTGTTGTTGAAAAAAAAAACATTTGACATTATATCATATCGTATGTGTTATTCTAATATTTTATGGTCCTGTTTTCCTCCATCTAAGCTTTTAAAATCAAAACCATGGCAACCTGGAGTACCGAACTAAAACAAATTGTCAATATTTATTTTAACACTCGAACCAACTGGAGCTAAAATGTCAGTCCAGCATGCAATATGAAATAAATCAAATAAATGTGTTTTTTTCCCACTTGAACTCCTGTTTTCTAATTCACTGCACCCTCTGCTGGCTGCAGCCCGCTACTGCAGTAGACCGTTCCCCGTTAGAAGTGATGAAATGAGTAAATATTTGCGCATATTCATGTTTGGCTGCAGTGTCAGTGGGTTTACCGCACCTTCGAAGATGTGGAGGAGCTGCGGCACAAGCAGACCACGTCTGAGGAGGAGGAGGACGGGTTCAGGAAGTACGACACTGACCACGAGGAGGAGAACGGCACCAATGGAACCGGTGAGAAGGATTGCTGTATGCAAGCAATGATCACTTATATGATACTTCAGAGGAGGCTGCTGCCATCTTGTGACGTCATCAATATATCATCTACATCAGGGGGTTGCCTACAGCCACAGCCGTACCACGTACAAACAGCATTACATCGCCATTGTGCGACGGGAAGACCAGACGGTTGTTTTGAAAAATCCTACCTTTGATGAGAACGTATTGTGGCAATGCTGCATTCAAGGAACCTGGGAAGTTAGGAAATATGGAGGAAAGTGCGACGAAAGATTACTCGTTTAAAGTTGGACTTCATCCTTGCAGACGCCAAAATTATTTTAAAATCTAAATCCAAATACACGTTATTTATATAGCACTATTGACAAACTGTTTCCAGAGTGCTGCACATTAAAAAACAATAGAAAAAATATTTCAATTACAAGCATTTAAAAAAACAATAGCTACAATAATAACATGAATTAAAGATAAATAATAATAATAATAAAATAAAATGTATAATAAAATAATAAATATATAAATGTCATATACATACGTATTGTGTACATATACATACATACAACATATCGTTTAAAATAACAATAGATAAAATACTAAAATTAATTAAAAAATGATAATGATAAAAAAAATACAATAATTATAATAATATATATGTATATAATATAATAATAATACATAATATAACATTTTATATATATATATATATATATATGTATAGAGAGAGATGCACATATATGTATATAATACAATAATAATAATAAATACAAATAAATATAGCACTATTAACAGTTTCCAGATTGCTGCACATAAAAAACTAAATAAAGTATATAAATTATATGTATTTAAAATAACAATATATAAAATATTAACATTAATTTAAAAAATAATAATAATTATAATACTAATAAAATAAAATGTATAATACAGTATAATTGTATACTGTACACTGTATCTATATGTATATGTAGTATCATAATAAAAAATAATAATGATAGAAAAAAATGATACAATAATAATATTAACATAATAGTAATAATTATGTATAATAATGCAATTATAAATATATAAATAATATATATTAATACAAATATACGTATATAAATACTGTGTGTGTATATACACACACGCACACATACATATATGTCTGCGTGTGTCTCCTATATATACATATATAAACATATATGTATATATATATATACAGTATATATATACGTAAATGCATATATATATATATATATATATATATATATATATATAAATATATATATATATATATATATATATATATATATATATATATATATATATATATATATATATATGAATGAAAATAAATATAGTACTATTAACAAACCAACTCTTTCCAGAGTGCTCCACATAAAAAATATAAAATCTTTCAATTACAAGCATTGAAAATAACAATAGATAAAATAATGAAAGCAATTAAAAGGAAATAGATAACGATGATAATAATAAAATATGTGTAATATAATGATAACAAATAATAATTAACCTAAAGACATTTTGGTCATGTCTTTGTGGACAGATTACCGACTAAGAAGCCTGTCGCTGTCCGACGACACACCGCTGGTCAACTTGACCGTGGACAACGTCCACCTGGAGCACGGCGTCTTCTACGAGTACGTCAGCACCGCGGGGATCAAGAGTCACGTCCTGGAGAAGATGGTGGAGCCCAAAGGCTGCTTCGGCCTGGCCGCCAAGGTAGCGCCTCGTGGTGTTTGTCAGCAGGTGGGAAACAGCACCTCCTACAGTTCCTCCCTGTCTGCAGATCCTGGAGGCCTTTTGCAGCGACGACCGGCTCTTTGTCAGCAACTGCAGCCAGCTCATCTCCCAGGGCCACAAGGTGGTCACCATGCCCCAGTACGAGTTTCGACACATATGCGACACCAAGCTGGACAGCATCCGACGGCGCATCAGCAGCTACCAGCAGGTACCTCCCAAAGCAAGATGGCGCCCGCCGGCGGAAGTAATCGCCGTGCTTTCTGTCCAGTTCTCCCTGGAGCTACGGAACACGGCCTGGCCCTCCTTCAGGCAGGCCGGCGTGCCACCTCACCCGCTGGGCTGCATGGACTTTGTGCCCACCAACTGTCACGTCAACCTCATGCAGGTCTCCTATCCCAAAAGTGCTACCTCGGCCGGCAGGACCTTCAGCATCCGCTTTGGACGCAAGAACTCCTTGTTTGGTCTGGACCCGGACCAAGGTACACTTTTGTCTAGTGTTCATGTTGGAAATGTGATCAAATGTTTCATCCAGCAAAGAAAAAACCTGACATAGTGAAAATACTCTGTTTATAGTTTATATTCATTAAAATCAAGTAAAATTGGAGAGAAACTCATTAAATATAACATCTTAATTATTTATGTAAATTATATATTTTTATATGATATTCTTCAGCGACCCCCCGCCACCCCAAAAGGAACAAGTGGTAGAAAATGGATGGATTATATATTTTTATAAATGTATTTAATTTATTACATAATTATCATAATATTAATTTAATTGTATATATTGTGAATATATGTATTTATTTTTATGTTAATATATATTACATATTGCACAAATATCGTACTATGAATGTAATTGTATCATTTATATTTTTCTAATAATATTACACATTTATTGTATTATTCATTTAATTGTTTCCTTTATAATTTTATATTAACATATATTATATTATTCATTTATTGTATGATATTTGTATAATAATTTATATTATATAATATACAAGTGTTATCCATTAAATTGTATAATTTGTATTTTGTATAATGTATATTATATATTAGACATTTATCATACTGTTAATTGAATTGCATTTTTTATATACTTTATAATGTATATTATATATGCGTCATGTTATCAATTTAATTATATAATACATATATTTTTACAACTTTTATTTGAATGTCAGTTTTTCTATATTATATGTTTTATTTAAATTAAATTATTCATTTAGTTTCATGATCTATACATTTTTGATAATACTGTATGTATATTATACATTTATCATATTAATACAATGTTATATTTAAATACTTTAATAATCATTTGGATTTAATTGATCAAATATGTGTTACATATGTATCATAATATTATTTTAATTGTATATATTGTGTATAAGTATATTATTTTAATGATAATGTATATTATATATTGCACAAATATCATACTATAAATGTAATTGTATCATTTATATTTATCTAATGAATATTTTATAATACACATTTTTGGTATTATTTATTTAATTGTGTCATTTATATTTTTATAATAACATATATTGTACTTGTATCATATTATTAATTTATTGTGTGATATTTTTTATAATAATGTATATTATATAATATACATGTATTTTCCATTAAATTGTATATTTTGTTTTGTATAATGTATATTATATATTAGACATTTATTATACTGTTAATTTAATTGTACTGTTTGTATATTTTATAATGTATATTATGTATTTATCATATTATCAATTTAATTATATAACATATATATTTTTACAACATTTATTTGAATGTTATATTTTTTATATTATATGTTGTATTTATATTCAATTATTAATTTAGTTTCATGATCTCTACGTTTTTCAATAATATATATATATTTTATACATTCATCTTATTAATTCAATTTTATATTTAATATTTTGGTAACTTGAATAACCATTTGGATTTAATGTATTAAATATGTATTAACTAATTATCATAATATTAATTTAGTTGTGTATATGTGGAATATTTTTTAGATAATGTATATTACATATTGCACAAATATACTATAAATGTAATTGTATCATTTGTTTTTCTAATAATATTTAAAAACGCATGCTGAGGTAAATAAAGTTGCTTTATTTGTTTAAAAGTAGCTACCGCCATCTTGTTCAGTTAAAATATACCAAAAAAAAAACTTCTGGAGGTTGCCTATAGCCACAGTCCGACAGCGGATCAGCAAAATTGTAAAGCGTATGTAGAGGTAGATAATGCTCTCATAACGCAATCAGGAGGTTGCCTACAGCCACAGCATTATGTCATCACTGTATTGTACACGGTGCTGCATTCAAGAAAGTGGACATTTCAGACTCGTAGCGAGAATTGCGTGATGGCTCTAGAAAAGACGTTTCCAAAGTTGTCTTCCCTGGAATGCAGTCGTCAACACCGTCGGCGGCCATCTTTTTTGTTTACCATTTTGCATTCCTCCCCGTGCTCAGTGGTTGTGTCATGAAAGATGTCTAGACGGTCTCCTGGAGGCTTTGGTCTCACATCTGCTCAGCAGTTGTTCCAAGCAGATGTTGGCGCTCATGTGTCCACACATCTCCAAAAACACATTTTTAAATATCCCACAGTCCGATCCCTGCCATTTTGTGGACGACGTGAGCAGATCCAGTCAACGAGCATGAATTGTATTTTGAAACTAACAAGGCACAGCATATACTTAATTGACCCAATCTAAACAACCTTCCTTAGTCATGTCGCAAAGAAAAATAAAAAATGTGGTCAACACACACGGTCACACGCAACACAACCTGATCACTGAACTTTGTGAATATTATAAAAAAATGTCCAACCACCGTAAAAAACCCCCTCAAAATTACACCCATTTAAATCCATTGCAATGCATGATGGGAAAAATGCTAAACACTCCACACTTATCCATGTTTGGCACATTTTAGCGTCTTGATATTTCTGATTGATTACAAAACTTTAAGGTGGTCATCACGGAAGTAAACAATGTGGGAGTCAAACATTAAAAATACTCTATCCAATTATATTAATTATTAATTATATATCCATTATATTGCAATAATATAATATGTGTATACATTATATATATATTCATATTTATATATGTATATACAGTATATATTCGACTCCTACAGGGACGTGAAAAAAAATGGCTGTAACCTGGGGGTGGTGGTGCAGAAAAATGTCTTTCCCCCAAGGGGGAAGGGGGTGTGGGAAAATGGCTGTCCCCAAGGGGGAGCGTGAAAAATTGTCTATGTCCTCGGTGGTCTGTGAAATATTCCTCTGTCTTATGTGGAGGAGAGCGTGAAAAATGCATGTTTTCTATGCGGAAGAGTGCATAGAAAATGGTCTGTCCACTAGGGGGAGCGTGAAAATATGTCTGTCCCCTAGGTGGTCTGTGAAATGTTCCTCTGTCTTATGTGAAGGAGTGCGTGGACAAAATGTCTGTCCCCAAAGGGGAGCGTGAAAAAAATTCATGTTTTCTATGTGGAAGAGTGCATACAAATGTCTCTTTCCCCTGTGGGCGGTTAATAACAAGTCTGTACCCTAGGGGGAGGGTGAAAAAATATCTGTGCCCTAGGGGTCCATTAAAAAATGTCTGTTCCCAAGAGGGAGTGTGGAAAATGCATGTTTTCTATGTGGAAGAGTGGATAGAAAATTGTCGGTCTCCTAGAGGGGACTTGAAAAATGTCTGTGTCCTATGTGGAAGACTGCATAGAAATGTCTCTGTCCCCTGTGGGCGGTTTATAAAATGTCTGACCCCTAGGGGAAGGGTGAAAAAATGTCTGTGCCCAAGGGGTCCATTAAAAAATGTCCGTCTCCTAGGGGGAGCATGAAAAATGCATGTATTATGCAAATGTGGAAGAGTGCATAGAAAATTGTCTGTCTCCTATGAGGGGCGTGAAAAATGCATGTCCCCTATGTGGAAGAGTGCGTAGAAAAATGTCATGCCCCTAAGTGGGGTGTGAAAAATGCATGTCTCCTATGTGAAAGATGCGTAGAAAAATGTCTCTGTCCCTAGGGGGAGCGTGAAAAATGCATGTACCCTATGTGAAAAATGTGTAAACACCCCGTGGGGGAAGTACAGAAAAAAATGAAGAACCACTGCTGCCACTTAACACATTCTACTGTGCTCCACCTTAATAATCTACTAGGCCTCATAATATTAATTATAGTATTATTAATAATAATAATAATAATGATGATAATAATAACAATTTTAATAATGATAATATTAATAATAATAATAATATAAAAAACTAACAATAATAGTAATATAAATAATAATATTGTAATAATAATAATAATAAAAAAGTAATAATAATATAATAATAATGATATTAATAAAAAAGTAATAATAATAATATGATAATAATAATGATCCATCCATCCATTTTCTACTGCTTGATAATTAAAAAGTAATAATAATAATATAGTAATCATGATCATATTAAAAAAGTAATAATATAATAATACTAATGATAATAATAAAAAATTAATAATAATAATATGATAACAATAATGATAATAATGAAAAAGTAATAATACAAATAATATAATGATAATAATACAAAAGTAATAATAATAATTAATGATAAAAATAAAAAAGTAATAATATAATAAGAATGATATTAAAAATGTAATAATATAATAATAATAATGTTAATAATAAAACAATAATAATGATAATAATAAAAAGTAGTAATAATATAATAATAATAATGATAATTATAATAAAGTAATAATAATAATACAGTAATAGCAATGATATTAATAAAAAAGTGATAATAATAATGAGATTAAAAAAGTAATAATAATAATCCTATTCTGCCCACCAGCCCAGCTGAACCCCATGTCACACACGCAGCACTGCGTGACCAGCATGGGTGCCCCCTCCTGGAATTCGACGGGCTTGGACGGCGAGGACAGCGAGGAGTCCCCCAACGGAGTGGAGGGCCCGACGGAGGGCGGCTTGAGCTTCCTGCTCAAACAGGAAGACACGGAGACGCAGGACGCCTACCTTCACCTGTACAGCCGGCTGGACGTGGCCGTGAGGGAGATGAAGCAATACGTGGCACAGATCAACGTGTGAGTCCTCACCATTCTAGTCTAGATCTTCTCGGCTAAACTCGGACACTGCTGGCTGTTCTCAAGCAGACGTTCTAGAAAAGGTAAACAAATGTGGGAAAATGTTGGGAGTTGTCAGGATTATGTCATCAGTTTGGCCAAATAAGTACATTCCTTAGGGCCCAAATATTTATGGCGCGGTGCAAGAATAGAGAGGAGAGAAAGTTCCTGCCAGAGACACTCAACGGGACAGTGGGACAACGAGGGGCTTGAAAATAGGTCTGTCACCCTGGGTCTACGGTGTGGGGGCATGTGGGTTGAGGGAAGGGTGGTAGAAAAATGTATGACCCTTGTGAAGACAATAATAAAAAATGACTGTGACGGGGGTGTAGAAAAATGTCTGTCCCCAGTGGAAGGTAAAAAATATGTCCCTTGTGGGGGGGCGTGAAAAGTTCTGTTACCTGCGGTGGGCGGGAAAAATGTGTCTCACCGAGTTGGTGGGTGGTGGCGGGGAGGGCGAGGGAGGGGGGAAATGTCCGACGCCTACGGGGATGTGAGAAAAATGGCGGTCACCCTAGGGGGGCGTGAAAAATGTCTGTGTCGTAGGTGGAAGAGTGTGTAGAAAAATGCCTGTAACCCTAGGGGGCGTGAAAAATGCCTGTCACCCTATGGGTGAGTGAAAAATGCCAGTCACCCTGGGCGGGCGTGAAAAATGCCCGCCCCCTTTGTGGAAGAGTGCATGGAAAAATGCCTGTCACCCTAGGGGGCGTGAAAAATGCCTGTCACCCTAGGGGGGCGTGAAAAATGCCTGTCACCCTGAGGGGGGGGGGGGGGCGTGAAAAGTGCCTGCCTGCTATGTGGAAGAATGCGTAGAAAAATGGCTGTCACCCTAGGGGGGGGCGTGAAAAATGCCTGTCACCCTAGAGAGGGCGTGAAAAAAGTCTGTGTCGTAGGTGGAAGAGTGCGTAGAAAAATGCCTGTCACCCTAGGGGGGCGTGAAAAATGCCTGCCCCCTATGTGGAAGAGTGTAGAAAAATGCCTGCCATCCTAGGGAGCGTGAAAGATGCCTGTCACCCTATGTAAAGGAGTGCGTCCAAAGAGGTCTGTCCCTTATGGGGGGCGTGAAAAAGTGTTCAGGGACAAACTGGTAAAAGAGACTCTCTTGCGTTTCAGCCTGCTGTCCTCCATCACAGAGCCCACTCAGCCCCAAGTGGAAGGAGGGGCGGAGCCACCCGTGTACGAGGCAGGTCAGCCGCCCTCGCTGGGCCCCTGCGAGGACCCCTGTGAGCAGGACAAGGTGGAGCCCGGGGGCATCAAGAGGGTGTGCTTCAAGGTGAACGAGGAGGACCAGGAGGACTCGGGTCATGACACCATGAGCTACAGGGACTCGTACAGGTGACGCCATCTTTTCACGAGTCCATCATTGTCACATCAGAGCTGACTTATTCAGGCGTGAATATTTATTTGAATATGTCGCTACTTTTACATTTAGATTTCACCAAAATATATAAATACTCAACTCACTTTTCACTTTTTGAATAACAAAATTACCTTAGTTCTCCCAAGAAATTATAATGAATCAAACCTGTTTTTTTAATATAAAAAAATATACAAATGTATAATTAACACTATATATGTGTATATATATATATATATATATATATATATATATATATATATATATATATATATATATATATATATATATATATATATATATATATATATATATATATATATATATATATGTATATATATGTATATATATATGTATATATACACATACATATATGTGTGTGTGTGCGTGTGGGATCGAAGGTCACGGGCTTAGCTGCTTACGTGCAGTGATTTCTCCAGAGATGATATTACGGACCGTAGATGGTGAAATCCCTAAATTCTTTGCAATAGCTGGTTGAGAAAGGTTTTTCTTAAACTGTTCAACAATTTGCTCACTCATTTGTTGAGAAGGGGTGACCCTCGCCCCATCCTTGTTTGTGAATGACTGAGCATTTCATGGAATCTACTTTTATACCCAATCATGGCACCCACCTGTTCCCAATTTGCCTGTTCACCTGTGGGATGTTCCAAATAAGTGTTTGATGAGCATTCCTCAACTTAATCAGTATTTATTGCCACCTTTCCCAACTTCTTTGTCACGTGTTGCTGGCATCAAATTCTAAAGTTAATGATTATTTGCAAAAAAAAAAAAAAAAGTTTATCAGTTTGAACATCAAATATGTTGTCTTTGTAGCATATCCAACTGAATATGGGTTGAAAAGGATTTGCAAATCATTGTATTCCGTTTATATTTACATCTAACACAATTTCCCAACTAATATGGAAACGGGGTTTGTATATTCTTATAAAATATATCAAGTTTTTTGCTGCAATATTACAAATTTGTTCGTGTTACTTTTCCAAAGCAAGACTTTTTGTTGCCATCTAACACCTTTGAGTCGTGTATTAACGTTTTTCTTGTAGAATGTTGACTTTTATTCTAATAATACATATTTTACAGTGAAATTTAACTTTAATTAGATTTTTTAAAATATTTTATAATATTGCATTTTTTTCTTGTAATATAAAACGTTTAGTCTTCTAATATTTTGCCTTTGTTCCTATAAATACATATATTTTTAAATTCATGTAATAAATATTTTAATCAGAAAAAAATAAAATTGTATACTTCTAAAATTGCAATTTTATTTTTGTAAAATAACTTTTTTCTTGTATTACCTTTAGTCTTGTACCATTTTGCCTATTTTCTTGTAGAATTAAGACATTTTGTTGTTGTTAATAACTTTCTTTCATGTTTTTTTTAAATATTACATATTTTCCAGTGAAACTAAAACTTTTTAATGAGATTTGTATTTCATTCTTGTGAAATTGCAACTTTTTTCTAGTAATACCACGCCTTTAATGTTGTAATATTTGGTCTTTATTCTTATAAAATTTTACAACATTGTTCTTGTTATACAGTTTTTTTAATCAGAAAAAATTACAATTTGTTTCTTGTAAAATTGCAACTTTTATTTTTGTAAAATAACTTTTTTCTTGTATTACCTTTAATCTTGTAATATTTTGCCTATTTTCTTGTAGAATTAAGACATTTGGTTAACAATTTGTTAATAATTTGTCTTTATTCTTGTAAAATGTTGACATTTTTTAAAATATTACAAATTTTACAGTGAAAGTAAAACTTATTTTAGTTTTCTTTAAATTCATGTGATATCACAATTTTATTTCTAGTAATATCACACCTTTAGTGTTGTAAAATTTGGTCTTTATTCTTATAAAAATTTTCAAAATTTTTCTTGTAATACATGTTTTTAATCAGAAAAAATACAATTTGTTTCTTGTAAAATTGCAACCTTATTTTTGTAAAATAACTTTTTTCCTGTCTTACCTTTAGTCTTGTAACATTTTCCCTATTTTCTTGTTGAATGAAGACATTTTGTCGCAATGTTACAACTTTTGCCATAAAATAAAAAATGTTATGACCATTTTCTATACAAATAACTTTCCAATTTTATTTTGTATTTTTTTCTCAACCTTTTTTCTTTAAAAAAATATTTTTGTATTTGAATATTGTAACACATTTTTCTTCTTAAATTTCAACTTTTTTCCGTGGTTAATACTGATACTGCTCCTTGACCTTGTGACCTAATACTGATACTGCTCCTTGACCTTGTGACTTTGGCATGTGACCAGAAGTGAAGCGCACCAGAGTTCACATACTTACAGGCGTGTCAAAAGCAGACTTATTGAAGAGAACACAAGCCAGTCTTTCAAAGTCATAATGCCCCCCCCCCCCCTAACTGCTTCCACGTGTTAGCGTTTTCATCAAACATGCAGGAGCTAAAAATGACTTCAAAATGTTTTTTGGGGGTCTGAATAGGTTGTGTGTGTCTGTGTGTGTGTGTGTGTGTGTGTGTGTGTGTGTGTGTGTGTGTGTGTGTGTGTGTGTGTGTGTGTGTGTGCGTGTGTTTGTGTCAGGCTCCACCCCCACCCGCGAGGACCTACTTATTGGAGGTTGCTGCACCATAATAGAGTTGAGGTTTTTTGGGGCGCGTCCTCCATCCCGCCCAAGCTAACATTAAGTTTTGATGTGCTTGACCACCTCGTCACCATAAGACGTGTGTGTCTGCTCGCGGAAGGCGGGGTACACCCTGGACAAGTCGCCACCTCATCATAAGGCCAACCCAGATAGACAGACAACATTCACACTCACATTCACACACTAGGATTTTTATTTTTACTTTCAACGCTTAAGTCTCTCGATCAACTCCAGATCTAAATTTGTATTTATTGTTTATCGAAATATTTTATAAATTTTGATTTATTCTTATTAGGTGTATTATTATTTTTTTTCATGTTCTATATTTTTTATATAATTATTATTATTTTTTTTTTTCTCCGTTTTTTTTAATATATTTTTTTTATCAAACAAACAAAATACATTTTTAAAAATAACCACTAACATTTTCAGGGATCCAAAAGCGTCCCATTCATAAAACTGTAAAAAATAAGTGTTTTAATTTTTTTTGTTACTTTCAACGCTTAAGTCTTTCGATCTGTTATTTATTTATTTATCGAAATATTTTGAGATTTTTTTATTATGTTTATTATTTTATTTTTTTCATGTTTTATGCCATTTTTCTCACAAAAACTTAGATTTTTTTTTTTTTTTTAATCAAACAGACACAATATGCAATATTTTACCCCCAAAATATTTCAAAGTGTAATATTTGATGTGAAGTAATTGGAACCTTAATTACCTCAATAACTCATAACATTTTATTCTTTATATATATATACACTACCGTTCAAAAGTTTGGGGTCACATTGAAATGTCCCTATTTTTGAAGGAAAAGCACTGTACTTTTCAATGAAGATAACTTTAAACTAATCTTAACTTTAAAGAAATACACTCTATACATTGCTAATGTGGTAAATGAGTATTCTAGCTGCAAATGTCTGGTTTTTGGTGCAATATCTACATAAGTGTATAGAGGCCCATTTCCAGCAACTATCACTCCAGTGTTCTAATGGTACAATGTGTTTGCTCATTGGCTCAGAAGGCTAATTGATGATTAGAAAACCCTTGTGCAATCATGTTCACACATCTGAAAACAGTTTAGCTCGTTACAGAAGCTACAAAACTGACCTTCCTTTGAGCAGATTGAGTTTCTGGAGCATCACATTTGTGGGGTCAATTAAACGCTCAAAATGGCCAGAAAAAGAGAACTTTCATCTGAAACTCGTTCTTAGAAATGAAGGCTATTCCACAAAATTGTTGGGTGACCCCAAACTTTTGAACGGTAGTATATATATATATATATATATATATATATATATATATATATATATATATATATATATATATATATATATATATATATATATATATATATATATATATATATATATATATATATATATATGTTTATGTATGTATACATTCATACATACAGTCGTGGTCAAAAGTTTACATACACTTGTGAAGGACATAATGTCATGGCTGTCTTGAGTTTCCAATCATTTCTACAACTCTTATTTTTTTGTGATAGAGTGATTGGAGCACATACTTGTTGGTCACAAAAAACATTCATGAAGTTTGGTTCTTTTATGAATTTATTATTGGTCTACTGAAAATGTGAGCAAATCTGCTGGGTCAAAAGTATACATACAGCAATGTTAATATTTGCTTACATGTCCCTTGGCAAGTTTCACTGCAATGTGTTCTATATGGCTCGTCCATATTAAACTGTCATTTTAATTAGGGGTGGGTTTAGCCGGACCCTATCCCAGCTTACGTCCCAACTGGTGAGAGGCGGGGTCACCCTATACAAATGTTTTTGTAATTTTAAATTTAAAAACTTTTTTTTTCCCAGTAAAAATATTTTTTGTAAAATATTAAAATGCTATTTTTAATATTATTTTTCTAAAATAACGTAATAATTCTAGTTTTTTAATATTTAGCCTTTATTCTTGTAAAAAAAAATATATTTCTTGTATTTTTACAACATTTTCTGTCAAATTAAAAAAAAAAAGTTTTTGTCAATAAATTTTTTTTTTCCTGTAATAAATTGCAATTTTTTTTTCTAAAATAGTTTGTCATCATGTAAATTTGTGCTTTTATTCTTGTCAAAAATATGACTTTTTCTTCTTTTTTACACAATTTCTTGTCAAATGTAAAATCTCGGGTGAGAGGCAGAGTCACCCTAAACTGGTCACCAAATGTTCTTGTAATTTTACACAATTTCTTGTCAAACTTTTTTTATAGAAAAGTAAAATAAAATTTTTAGAATATTTTAACGTTATCTTAATGTTATATATTTTTTAATAACATAATACTTTTTGTCTTGTAATATTTTGCTTTTATTCTTGTCAAATTGTGTTTTTTGTTGTAATTTTACACAATTTCTTGTCAAATTTAAAAACTTTTTTTTTTCAATAAAAAAATATTTTTTGGGAACAATATTTAAAATGTTATTTTTTATGTTATTTTTCTTAAATAATATGTAACATTTTGTAATATTTTGCTTTTATTCTTGTCAAATTGACTTTTTTGTTGTAATTTTACACAATTTCTCGTCAAATTTAAAAAAGGTTTTTCCCCCAAATTTTTTTTCTAGAATATTGAAATGTTATTTTTAATGTTTTTTTTCATATGTAATATTTTGTAATATTTTTTTATTGTAATTTTACACAATTTCTTGTAACATTTAAAAACGTTTTTAGAAGTAATAAATGTATAAGTTTTTTGTTAAATAGTGAAGTGTTTTTTTTTCTTTAAATAACATTAAATATTTTGAGTCTTATAGTATTTTTGCCTTTGTTCTTGTTAAATTAGGACTTTTATGTTGTAATCTTACAACACTCAGATTAAAAAAAACGTTTTTGTTGGTAGAAAATATAAATTTTTGTACTACATTGGAATTGTATTTTGTCACAAATAATTTGTTGCCATGTAATATTTTCAGTCTTGTAATATTTTGCATTTATTCTTGTTAAATTATGACTTTTTTGGTTGCAATTTTACACAATTTCTTGTCAAATGTAAAAACTTTTTTATAAATAAAAAAATTATAAGTTTTTCATTGAATTTTTTATGTTATTTTTTTTTAAATAACGTAATATTTTTAGTCTTGTAATATTTTGCATTTATTCTTGTCAAATTGTTTTTTTAGTGTAACACAAAAAAAACGTTTTGTCGGTAGAAGTATTTTTGTAATATATTAAGCAGAGGGGTTAGTTCGTCTGCCTCACAATACGAAGGTCCTGGGTAGTCCTGGGTTCAATCCCGGGCTCGGGATCTTTCTGTGTGGAGTTTGCATGTTCTCCCCGTGACTGCGTGGGTTCCCTCCGGGTACTCCGGCTTCCTCCCACTTCCAAAGACATGCACCTGGGGATAGGTTGATTGGCAACACTAAATTGGCCCTAGTGTGTGAATGTGAGTGTGAATGTTGTCTATCTGTGTCGGCCTTCCGCCCGATTGTAGCTGAGATAGGCTCCAGCGCCCCTCGCGACCCCGAAGGGAACAAGCGGTAGTAAATGGATGGATTATACTTTCCCAAAATCCCTTGTTGGCATGTAAAAAAAATGTTTTTTTAATCTTGTCAAATCATGACTCTTTGTTGTAATTTGTTGTAAAAAACAAAAAACACATTTTTGTTAATAGAATTTTTTTAAATTATTTTATTTCTTAACATATTTTGCCTTTATTTTGTAATTTTTTTGTGTAATGTAGGCATGTCCTCAAATCCATACCTGTCCCCGCTGCCATTTCCCCCTGTATTTTTGCCCCTCTTTACAGTGGCGCACTCCCTTTTCCCTAAATTCCTATATTAGAACCTGCATGAACAAAATCCTGCCCTACACGACTACTTTCTGTCCACTCGGCATAACACTTCCTGTTGCCCCTAAAAAGCCTGGTCTTCAAAATAAAAGCATGCCAGTAAAATAACAGTGTTGATGGAGTCTTCCACCAATAAAAAATAGATGCTACACCCTTTAAAATAAAATATTTTAGAAGTTTTGTTGTAATCTAAGCCGGTAGAAACGACTAAAATAAAAAAATAAATGTGGTGTTCAACCCAGAAGATGGTGTTTTGCTTTGAAATATTGGACTTGCTCTCCAATCTTGTCGTTGTTACTAAATGTCGTAAAACCCAACCTACTTCCTGGTCCTGCCTGCAGAGCTAAGCCTTCTGGGTAATGTCATATACAAACATTTACTTCCTAGTTTATTTGTAGTCAACATTTATTCATCCAGGATAAGACGATTAAGAACATATTTTCATTTGCGATGCCGACCTAGCAAAGAGGCAGCAGCTAATGTTAGAGATGTTGAAGTGTGATGATAATTCTTAAAGTTAGCACTATCAACAGTTGGCAAACGTGCTCTGCTTCTAATGCTATCTGTAGTCATATGTGAACTTTGAACTATTATGTTGCATTTGAACTGTGTTTTCTGTTTTTTTTTACCCGTCAGTGAATGCAACAGCAACCGGGATTCCGTGCTGTCCTACACAAGCGTGCGGAGTAACAGCTCCTACCTGGGGAGTGACGAGATGGGCTCAGGTAGCCAAGTCATTTTACTCTTTGCACTCACACACTACCAGCCCTTTTTTCAAAATAAAATACTGGGCTCGTTACCACATTTTACTTTGTGTGCCATGGACCACCACAGAAAGCTTGTCTGCCATTTTCTACGCAAGAAATACGAAATCAAAGATGAGCTCAAGCAGCTAATTTTTTAAAGGCATGTTTTAAATTAACTATTACAAACTAAAAAAGGGGAAGAAAAGAGCAAACAGGTGAAAATTTAAGGATAAAAAGTTGCAATGTCGACTCTAATAACACAAAACTGTCTTTGCTCAAAAAATAATAATGAATCAAAATCAATGTTGTTATGAATGATTGACTTATATTAAGGCTCCATTTACTTCACATCAATTGTTACACTTTGATACAATTTTGGGGGTAAAATATTTCATAATTTTTGTGTTTGCCATAAAAAGTTTTTGTGACAAAAAGGGAATTAAAAATATAAAAATAAAAATGAATTAGTATTAAAATAATTTGATAAAAAAATTTATAATAAATAAAAACTTAGATCTGAAGTTGATCAAGAGACTTAAGCGTTGAAAGTAAAAATACAAAACAAAACAAATATATTTTTAACACTTTTATGAGTGGGATCATTTTGGATCCCTAAAATATTTAGTAGTTATTTTTAAACTGTCATTTTTTTTAAAGAATAAAATGTTATGAGTTATTGAGGTAGTTAAGTTCCAATTACTTCACATCAAATATTACACTTTGAAATATTTTGGGAGTAAAATATTGCATATTTTGTCTGTTTGATAAAAAAAAAATCTAATTTTTTGTGAAAAAAAGGGCATAAAACATGAAAAAATAAAATAACAAACATAATAACGCGCCGTTATTATTTTGATGAATAAATAAATAAGTTGGAGTTGATCGAGAGACTTAAGCGTTGAAAGTAACAAAAACAATTTAAATACTTATTTTTAACAGTTTTATGCGTGGGGCGCTTTTGGATCCCTGAAAATGTTAGTGGTTATTTTTTTAAATGTATTTTGTTTGTTTGATTAAAACAAAACAAAAACAAAAACGGAGAAAAAAAGAAAAAAATTATTATATAAAAAATATAGAACATGAAAAAACAAAATAATACACCTCCATCCATCCATCCATCCATTTTCTAGGCTCCAGCACCCCCCGCGACCCCTAAGGGGATAAGAAGAATAATACACCTAATAAGAATAAATCAAAATGTATAAAATGTTTCGATAAATAGATAAATAATAAATACAAATTTAGATCTGGAATTGATCGAGAGACTTAAGCGTTGAAAGTAAAAAAAATATTTAAAAAACTAGTGTGTGAATGTGAGTGTGAATGTTGTCTGTCTATCTGTGTTGGCCCTGTGCTGAGGTGGCGACTTGTCCAGGGTGTGCCCCGCCTTCCGCCCGATTGTAGCTGAGATAGGCTCCAGCGCCCCCCGTGACCCCGAAGGGAATAAGTGGTAGAAAATGGATGGATGGATGGATTTAAAAAAACAAAAAATAATAAAATATTTAGATAAATAAATAAATAAGTTGGAGTTGATCGTGAGACTTAAAAGCGTTAAAAGTAAAAAAAGAAATAAAATAAATGTAAAATAAATTTAAAAAACAACAACTTAGTTTTAGCACTTTAATGAGTGGGACCCTTTTGGATCCCCAATAATTGTAGTGGTTATTTTTAAAATTTCATTATTTAAAAAATACAATGTTGTTATGAATTATTGACGTATTTAAGGTTCCAAATACTTCACATCAAATATTACACTTTGAAAATCTTTTTTAGAGGGTAAATATTGCATATTTTGTGTTTTTGCCATTTAAAACAATTCAAAGTTTTTGTGACAAAAAGAGCCTTAAAAAATAAATAATAAAATAATAAATGTAACAAATAAATATTTAAATAATTAAGTAATAAGTAAAAACGTATAATCGACAAATAGATCTGAAGTCAATCCAGACACTTAAGTGTTTAAAGTAAAAAAAAAAAAAACAGAAAAGAAAAGAAAAGAAAAAATTGTTTTACTTATTTCTTTTTATTTAAGTGTGGCCCTTTTGGATTTTTTTAAACCGTCATAGCTAAAAAAAAAATAATGAATTAAAATCAATGTCATAAATTATTGACTTCTTTAAGGCTCCAATTACTTCACGTCAAATATTTAAAAAACATTTTTTTTATCTTTTATGCTGTTTTTGTTTAAGAAAACCGTGTTTTTATTGCAAAAATGGTTAATAATATCCCTAAAAAATATTTCAAAGTGTAATATTTAATGTGAAGTAATTGGAGCCTTAAATATGTCAATAATTCATGACAACATTGATTTTGATTCATTCTTTTTTTTTTTTTGGTCAGTTTTTAATAATAAAAAAAAATCCGGCTAAAATTACAAGGAATCTAAAAGGGCCTCATTCATAAAAGTGTTAAAAATAAGTCATATATGTATTTTTTTTACTTTTAACTCCTACATCTCTAGATCAACTTAAAATCTTGTTGTCGATTATTACTTGTTCTTTTTTTTTTGTTTGTTTGGTTTTTTGTCATAAAAGCAATTTGTGTTATTAAAGTAAACATTGCAACTTATTCTTGTAACATTTCACATTTGCTTTTTTCCCCCACTTTTTATTGACTTTATTTGTAAGGATAGTATTTTCAGAATGTGCAACGGGCCCCTTAAAACATTTTAAAAAAAAAGTTTTTTAAAAAGTAAAGGTAAAGGTAAATAGTTTTTTAAGTTTTCCAAAAAAGTAAAAAAAAATAATAATAATAAAAAAAACTACAAGAAAGTTTTTAAAAAAGTAAAAAACTAATAAAAATAAAAGTTTAAAGAAAAGTATGGTTTAACATTTGGGGGCCCTTTTTGACCCCTGAAAATTTTAGTGAGATTTTTTTTTTTTAATTGTCTTTGCTCAAAATTGTTTTTATAAAAAAATAAAAATAATAATAATGTATATATATATATATATATATATATATATATATATATATATATATATATATATATATATATATATATATATATATATATATATATATATATATATATATAAAATTTAAATAATTTTGTTGTAATGAAATATTGACCTACAGTAGAAAGGGGATTCATATTTGTTTGTGGTTTACCTGACACATCCACTTTAGCCGCCAGACGGCAGTAGAGTGTTTAATATCCTAAAATGTGTTTTGTGGCAATTCCAACTTTGACCACGGCGTCAGTTGCTAAGCAGAATGACGCTTTCCATCCCCCCTCTTCCTCTCACACGAGATCCACCCAGCAATGGGTTCCATAAGAATCCCTTCCCTACTCTATTTACTTCACATCAAATATTCCACTTAGAAAGTTTAGTTGGGGGAAATGTTTTATATTTTGTGTGTTTGCCATAAAAACAGGGCAAAAAGCATAAAAAAGAACGTTTTATATGGACAGATAAATGTGAAGTTGATCCAGAGATTTAAGCGTTGAAAATAAAAATTAATTAATTTTTAAAAATGATGACTAAGATCATTCTGGGTCAAACTTGAGGGGAGCTCTAAAGATTAAAAAAAAAAAAAGGAAATATTGTATTGGTTTTGAAAAAGAAAAATATCAAAATGGCCGCCGCATGTTTTGTTTTTAGTGTGAAAAAGTTTGTGGAGGAGATATAACAATTGATGTTCCTGTTGCTAGGAGACGAGTTGCCGTGCGACATGAGGATCCCCTCAGACAAGCAAGACAAGTTACACGGTTGTCTAGAGCATCTGTTCAACCAGGTAGGGTGTGTGTGTGTGTGTGTGTGTGTGTGTGTGTGTGTGTGTGTGTGTGTGTGTGTGTGTGTGTGTGTGTGTGTGTGTGTGTGTGTGTGTGTGTGTGTGTGTGTGTGTGTGTGTGTGTGTGTGTGTGTGTGTTTGGCAGTGTTGTCATGATTTTGTGAGTGTGTTAAAAAAATAAAATAATAATAAAATATTTCAATAAATAAATAAGTTGGAGTTCATCGAGAGACTTAAGCGTTGAAAGTAAAAAAAAAAAATTCAAATACTTATTTTTAACAGTTTTATGAATGGGACGCTTTTGGATCCCTGAAAATTTTAGTGGTTATTTTTAAATATATATTTTGTGTGTTTGATTAAAAAAAAAAAAAGGGCATAGAACATGAAAAAACTAAATAATAACCCAATAAGAATAATTCTAAATTAATCAAATGTGTCGATAAATAGATAAATAATCAATAAAAACTTAGATCTGGAGTTGATCAAGAGACTTAATTAATTGCTTTACAAGATGGCGCCCCCGTGGCTGACGTCTTTTGCGTCGTCCTCCCGACAACAACTACGTTTTTTATTTCTCAGTCCTAATTTGCATCCTAAATGCAAAGTTATTGCACGCAACAGTGAGATATAACAGAGATGCACTTCTGGACATCGGAAAAGCTCACCATGAGCTCACTTATAGTCTGACGGACTTCAACTTTTTGCTACGACGAGACCCCGCTAACCACAGCCAGACCAAAACAACAATAAGGCAGCGAGGCAATAGAGCGGGGCTACATGCTAGACTAAAGGCTAGAGCTACACGACCACCACTACCTAGCCTGCTGCTAGCTAACGTGTGCTCGCTCGACAACAAGCTGGATGAGCTGAGAACTAGGATTACATCCCAGCATGAACTGAGAGAATGCTGTGCTCTTATTTTCACGGAAACATGGCTTTCGCACAGCATCCCAGACTCTACCATCCAGCTAGCAACGCACTCAGTCTACCGTGGAGACCGGACTATGGCTTCACGAAAGGCGAGAGGCGGCGGCGTCTGTGTTTACGTGAATAACATCTGGTGCTCGGACGTACAGGTGGTTGAAAGACACTGCTCGGACAACATTGAGTTTTTGATGGTGAAATGCAGACCCTTTTACCTGCCAAGGGAGTTCAGTGCAGTGTTTATACTTTCTGTTTACATCCCGCCACGGGCAGACTCCACAACAGCGCTGGGGCTGCTGCATGACGTCATCAGTAAACAAGAGACCGCACACCCCGATGCTGCCTTCACGGTAGCTGGGGATTTTAACCACCGCAACCTAAAGAGTCTCCTCCCGAAATACCATCAGTATGTGAACTTTCCTATGAGGGAGAAAAACACTCTGGACCAGGTGTACTGAAATGTGAGGGGAGCCTACAAGGCTGTACCCAGACCACACTTTGGACTATCTGATCACATCTCAGCTTTTCTATATCCAGCGTACAGACAGCGCCTCAAGCAAGCCCCCCCAGTGAGTAAAACTGTTAGTGTGGAATGAAGACACTGAACTAGTGCTTCAGGACTGCTTTGGGAGTACAGACTGGGACATGTTCAAAACTGCTGCTCAGAGGGATGACGGTACAGTGGACATAGAGGAATATGCTTCTAGTGTAACTGGCTACATCAGCATATGTGTGGAAAACATTGTGCCCACAAAACAATACAAGATATACCCAAACCAAAAACCCTGGATTAACTGTAATGTTCGGTCCAAGCTACATGCGCGCTCCACTGCATTTGTCTCAGGCAACGCTGAGGACTACAAGAAGGCCAGATATGACCTGCGTAAATCCATCAGCGAGGCCAAGGGACAATACAGACTAAAGCTGGAGGGATTCTACACCACCACAGATTCCCGGCGCATGTGGCAAGGCCTGCAACACATCACAGACTACAAGCAGGGGAGCAGGGGGGTCACAAAAAGCCAACCCTCACTGCCAGATAAGCTGAATAAGTTCTATGCCCGCTTCGAGGTCCTCAACACCAACCAACAGAGAGGGGTTCTGACCACGGAGCGCACGCAGGACCCACCACTCACTGTGACAACAGCAGAGGTACGTACAGTTCTGAGGAGAACAATCCCATGGAAGGCAGTCGGCCCAGACAACATCCCTGGCCGGGCCCACGGGGTCAATTCATCAGAGCTTGCTGACGTACTTGCTGACATATACAACTTGTCACTAGCACAAGCTGTTGTGCCCAACTGCTTCAAGACCACCACCATCGTGCCCCTGCCAAATAAAAACACTGTGACCTGTTTGAATGACTATCGCCCCGTTGCACTCACCCCAATAGTGATGAAGTGCTTCAAGAGGATAGTCATGTCACACATCAAGAAGACCATCCCAGACACACTGGACCCTCTACAGTTTGCCTACAGGCAGAACCGGTCCACTGAGAATGCAGTCAACACCGTCATCCACACCACCCTCACCCACTTGGAGGGCAAGGACACCTATGTCAGGCTATTATTCATCGACTACAGCTCTGCTTTTAACACGGTCATCCCACAAAAACTCACTGCTAAACTCCTCCCTGTTGGTCTGACACCGGCTCTCTGTGACTGGTTGGTGAACTTTCTCACAAACCGACCCCAGTCAGTCAGAATCGGCAACCAGACATCAGGCACAAAGGTTCTTAGCACAGGGACCCCCCTAAGGCTGCATGCTGAGCCCCCTGTTGTACACCCTCTTCACACACAACTGTGTGGCCTCCCAGAACAACACCAGTATCATCAAGTTTGCAGATGATACTACGGTCGTCGGACTGATCACCGGGGGAGCTGAGGCAGCGTACAGAAGGGAGGTAGCGGAACGGGTGGCCTGGTGTCAGGATAATAATCTCTCCTTGAACACAGACAAGACCAAGGAGATGATTATTGACCCACGGAGAAGGAGTGCACAGTACACACCTCTGTACATAGGGGGGACAGAGGTGGACAGGGTGAAAACCTTTAAATTCCTCGGGACCCACATCAGTGAGGACCTCACCTTGGCTCACAACACCCAACAAACGAAGAAAGCCCAGCAGCGACTGTACTTCCTAAGAAGGCTGAGAAAATTTGGCATGCCACCCAAAATTCTCAGCAACTTCTATAGAAGTACGGTTGAGAGTGTCCTTACCAGCTCAATCACGGTCTGGTATGGAAACTGCGCTGCTAAGGACAGGAAGGCACTCCAGCGAGTGATTAAAACTGCTCAGTACATATCAGGAGCAGCCTTCCCCTCACTACAGGACATGTACTCTACCACGGCCACCAGGAGAGCACACAACATCATAAAGGACAGTACACACCCCCAGCACAGTCTCTTCAGGCTCCTACCATCAGGCAGACGATACAGGAGCCTGAAAGCCAGGACTACGAGACTGACAAACAGTTTCTACCCACAGGCCATCAGGCTTGTGAATGCTAACTTGTGAATGCTAGCTCCCCCAGCTACCCCCACCCCCCTTTTTACTTGTATCTTTTGAACAAAAGACAGCTAACATGACCACCCCCGAACTGTGAACCATCACTGTAGACACTTTTCACCTTTGATCACTAAAGACACTTTTAACTTCTGCTGTGACCCAATGTCACCTCCATATTTATACTGTTGACTGTCAATCAGAATGTGCAATAATAGATAGATAGATAGATAGATAGATAGATAGATAGATAGATAGATAGATAGATAGATAGATAGATATAGATAGATAGATAGATAGATAGATAGATAGATAGATAGATAGATAGATAGATAGATAGATAGATAGATAGATAGATAGATAGATAGATAGATAGATAGTACTTTATTGATTCCTTCAGGAGAGTTCCCTCAGGAAAATTTAAATGTAATGTTACTTACTGTGCCTTGTATATAACATTTATTTTATTTTATTTTATTTTAGCTAAGTACCGTGTGACTTGTTGAAGGGTGGACTAGCAAAGTAAGATTTTCATTGTACGGCAAACTGTCTGTTTAACTGTGCATATGACAATAAACAATCTTGAATCTTGAATCTTAAGCGTTGAAAGTAAAAAAAATTCAAAATACTTATTTTTAAAACTTTTATAAGTGGGACCCTTTTGGATATCCCAATAATTGTTGTGGTTATTTTTAAACTGTCATTGTTTAAAAAATAAAATGTCATGAATTATTGAAATATTTAAGGTTCCAATTACTTCACATCAAATATTACACTTTGAAATATTTTTTTGGGGTAAAATATTGCATTATTTGTGTGTTTGATAAAATAAAAAAAATAAAAAAAGTTTTTGCGGGGGAAAAAGGGCACAAAACATGAAAAAATAAAATAACAAACATATTAAAAAAATAATAAAATATTTCCATAAATAAAGAAGTTGGAGTTGATCAAGAGACTTAAAAGCGTTAAAAGTAATAAAAAAAAAGAGTGGAACCCTTTTTGGATCCCCAATATTGTAGTGGTTATTTTTAAAATGTTATTATTTAAAAAAAAAAAAAAAAGTTGTTATGAATTATTGACGTATCTAAGGTTCCAAATACGTGTGTGACAAGCAGTGTTGTAATGAATGTGAATGTGTGTGTGCGTATGCGTGTGTGTGTGACAATCAGTGTTGTCATGATTGTGTGTGTGTGTGTGTGTGTGTGTGTGTGTGTGTGTGTGTGTGTGTGTGTGCGTGTGTGTGTGTGTGTGTGTGTGCGTGCGTGCGTGCGTGCGTGCGTGTGTGTGTGTGTGTGTGTGACAAGCAGTGTTGTAATGAATGTGTGTGCGTGTGTGTGACATGCAGTGTTGTCATGATTGTGTGTGTGTGTGCAGGTGGACGCCATCAACACTCTGCTCAAAGGCAGCGTCATGACCAAGGCCTGCGAGCAGACCAAGCACTTTCACGCTGACCACAGCCAACCAGGTGTGTGTGTGTGTGTGTGTGTGTGTGTGTGTGTGTGTGTGTGTGTGTGTGTGTGTGTGTGTGTGTGTGTGTGTGTGTGTGTGTGTGTGTGTGCGTGTGTGCGTGTGGGTGTGTGTGTGTGTGTGTGTCAGCCACAAAGTCATGGCTGGTGTTGTGTGGGCAGAGTTTGGACAAATGGAGGACTGGACAGTTGGCTGTCGTTACATTATACACAAGAACATCCAGGAGGACCCTTGGAACCTTCCCAGTGCCATCAAGACTCTGGTGGAGAGCCTGCAGACTTTTGTGGATGGTTTGTTCAACACACGCACACACACACACACACACACACACACGTCTAATTAACACGTCCATAAAATTCACTCACACAATTAATCCCTGATGTCAGCTTCCCAAAAACATATTTATTATAATTATTATTTATATTATAATTATTATAATTATGATAAAGGAGTTTTTATTGTTTTTATTATTATTTTATTTTATAATTGTTTGTATTATTATTGGTATAATTATTATTATGACTGCTATTGATATTAATACTATTATTATTATAATAAATACAAAAATACTATTATTATTATTACTGCATGATTATTGCTATTATTATCACTATTGTTTGTTAGTTATTGTTCTTTATTATTATTATTATTATTATTAATAGGCAGAAAAATTGATTTTCACACATTTCCTTTTTATCTTGATTTTTAAATTTGTTAAAAAAAACTCACAATATAGGCCCAAAGGAGGAAAATTGGCAGCTTTCCAAAAATTACTGTCTTTATTATTATTATTATTATTATTATTATTATTATTATTAGGCAGAAACATTGATTTTCACACAGTTCCTTTTTTTCTTCATTTTTAAATTTGTTACAAAAACTCACACTGTAGGAAAAATGGCAGCTTCTCCAAATTTCTGTCTTTTTTATTATTATTAATATTGCTTAATTATTATTATTAATATCAAGCAGCAACATAGGTTTTCACACGTTTCATTTTTTCCTGCATTTTTTTAGTTTGTTACAAAAACTCACACTATAAAGACGGAAAATTGCAGCTTCCCAAAAATTGCTGCCTTTATTATTATTATTATTATTATTATTATATATTGTAATTATTTGGCAGCAAAATAGATTTGTATGCATTGTTATTTTTCCTACATTTTTTTATTTGTAACAAAACATCATTCAAGGTCCTCTGGTTGAAAAATGTTAGCTTCCCAAAAACTGCTGTTAATATTATTGTATAATGATTAATAATATTATTATTATAATTTGTACGCAGGGGCAGCATGGTGGCACAGGGGTTAGTGCATCTGCCTCACAATATGAAGGTCCTGAGTAGTCCTGAGTTAAATCCCGGGGTCGGGATCTTTCTGTGTGGAGTTTGCATGTTCTCCCCGTGACTGCGTGTGACCGGCTTCCTCCCACCTCCAAAGACATGCACCTGGGGATAGGTTGATTGGCAACACTAAATTGGCCCTAGTGTGTGAATGTTGTCTGTCTATCTGTGTTGGCCCTGTAATGAGGTGGCGACTTGTCCAGGGTGTACACCGCCTTCCGCCCTAATGCAGCTGGGATAGGCTCCAGCACCCCCAGCGACCCCAAAAGGGACAAGCGGTAGAAAATGGATGGATGGATGTTTTTATTTTCAACTAGTCAGTCATATAAAACTACTTCAGCCTGAAATGTAAATACTAATAATATACATTAGGATTGTAAACATCAAATACTAATAATATACATTAAGATTGTAAACATCAAATACTAATAATATACATTTAATGTAAACATTAAATACTAATAATATACATTATGATTGTAAACATCAAATACTAATAATATACATTAAATGTAAACATCAAATACTAATAATATACATGAGGATTGTAAACATCTAATAATAATAATATACATTAAATGTAAACATTAAATACTAATAATATACACTAGGATTGTAAACATCAAATACTAATAATATACATTAAATGTAAACATCAAATACTAATAATATACATGAGGATTGTAAACATCAAATACTAATAATATACATTAAATGTAAACATTAAATACTAATAATAGGTTGATTGGCAACACTAAATGGTCCCTAGTGTGTGAATGTGAGTGTGAATGTTGTCTGTCTATCTGTGTTGGCCCTGTGATGAGGTGGCGACTTGTCCAGGGTGTACCCCGCCTACTGCCTGAATGCAGCTGAGATACTGTATGTTTCAGCACCCCCCGCGACCCCGAAAGGGACAAGCGGTACAAAATAGATAGATGGATGGAATATACATTAGGATTGTAAACATCAAATACTAATAATATACATTAAATGTAAACATCAAATACTAATAATATACATTAGGATTGTAAACATGAAATACTAATATTATACTGTACACTAAATGTAAACGTAAAATACTAATAATCTACATTAGGATTGTAAACATCAAATACTAATAATGTACATTAGGATTGTAAACATCAAATACTAGTAATATACATTAAATGTAAACATCAAATACTAATAACATACATTAGGATTGTAAACATCAAATACTAATAATATACATTAAATGTAAACATCAAATACTAATAACATACATTAGGATTGTAAACATCAAATACTAATAATATACATTTAAATGTAAACATCAAATACTAACAATATACATTAGGATTGTATATATCAAATACTTATTATATACATTAAATGTAAATATCAAATGCTACCGTATTTTTCGGACTATAAGTCGCAGTTTTTTTCATAGTTTGGCCGGGGGTGCGATTTATACTCAGGAGCGACTTATGTGTGAAATTATTAACACATTACCGTAAAATATCAAATAATATTATTTAGCTCATTCACGTAAGAGACTAGACGTATAAGATTTCATGGGATTTAGCGATTAGGAGTGACAGATTGTTTGGTAAACGTATAGCATGTTCTATATGTTATAGTGATTTGAATGACTCTTACCATAATATGTTACGTTAACATACCAGGCACGTTTTCAGTTGGTTATTTATGCGTCGTATAACGTACACTTATTCAGCCTGTTGTTCACTATTCTTTATTTATTTTAAATTGCCTTTCAAATGTCTATTCTTGGTGTTGGGTTTTATCAAATAAATTTCCCCCTAAAATGCGACTTATACTCCAGTGCGACTTATATATGTTTTTTTCCTTCTTTATTATGCATTTTCGGCCGGTGCGACTTATACTCCGGAGTGACTTATACTCCGAAAAATACGGTAATAATATACATTAGGATTGTATACATAAAATACTAATAATATACATTAAATGTAAACATCAATCAATCAATCAATGTTTATTTATATAGCCCTAAATCACAAGTGTCTCAAAGGGCTGTCAAATACTAATAACATACATTAGGATTGTAAACATCAAATACTAATAATATACATTAAATGTAAACATCAAATACTAATAATATACATGAGGATTGTAAACATCAAATAATAATAATATACATTAAATGTAAACATTAAATACTAATAATATACATTAGGAAACCCTTTTATAGCACAACACATACACATCACAATGAATACACGACTAATACATAACAAATACACAACTAATACATAACAACAAATACACAACACAACAAATACATAACACAACACAACAAATACACAACACAACAAGAAAGAGAAAGAAAAAAAAATCGGTCTAAGCCTGGGCTCGTGGAAAGGGGGTCCAGACTGAGGCCAAGGGAAAAAAACAACTCATAGCCATCGCACACATCCCTCTTACATGTGTGTAAGAGGGAAACATCAAAGAACACGGCGTGGCGAAGTTGGTAGAGTGGCTGTGCCAGCAATCGGAGTGTTGCTGGTTACTGGGGTTCAATCCCGACCGTCTACCATCCTAGTCACGTCCGTTGTGTCCTTGGGCAAGACACTTCACCCTTGCTCCTGATGGCTGCTGGTTAGCGCCTTGCATGGCAGCTCCCGCCATCAGTGTGTGAATGTGTGTGTGAATGGGTGAATGTGGAAATAGTGTCAAAGCGCTTTGAGTACTTTGAAGGTAGAAAAGCGCTATACAAGTATAACCCATTTATCATTTATTTATTAACACAAAGGACATTAAATACATTTAAAAGAGCAGAGCTGATGTAACCAGCCACTTCTACATACAGCTATGAATAAAAAGTAAAAGAAACATATACACTGTGGTGGCCTCTGCGGTGTTCCACGCCATCGTCTGCTGGGGTGGGGGGAGTATGGCCAGAGACAGGAGCAGACCCAACAAAGCAACCAAGAGAGCCGATTCCACTCTCGGCCGCCCACTAACTCGGCCAGTGTCCAGTCGGCTGCACAAGCCAGAACGACATCCTCGGTTCAGATCCCACATCAGGGCAAGGAAAAACTCAACCCAGTGGGATGCGTCTAAGGCAGACCTGGGCATTGTGCGGCCCGCGGGCCGCATCCGGCCCTTTGTACGTCCCTGTCCGGCCCGCGTGAGGCCAATTATAAATTACAAAATACATTTTAAAAAGCATCTATTTCGAGTGTGCAATACAACGGTGCTGCTTTTGTTTTGAAAAGCGTTATCTGTATTACTTCCGTGTGGACGTATGCTCGTGTGCACAGCGGCAATCTCAAATTACAAAATAAATTTTAAAAAACATCTTTGTCGTGCGTGCAATACAACTGTGCTGCTTTTATTTTGAAAAGTGTTATATGTGCGTATGTCCTGTGAGGGAAGGCGCACAGCGACAAGTGATGCCCGGTTATCCCCGAGACGCTAAAAAGAGAAAAGTTGATGACGAATGGCGTGTTTTCAACAAGACATGGACTGCCAAGTAAAGATAAAGCTGTGTGCTTATTTGTGGTACACACGTTGCTGTGTTTAAAGAATATAGTGTAACGACCTGCTGAAGTAGATGTTGTCTTCTTGAGTTGCGTAAATGAGGAGTGAGGAGACGTGCGTGTGGAAGGAACGAGATATGTTGAGCTGTGTTAGTATAGCTTGCTCAATAAAAGTTTAAAAAGAGCGTCAGACTTGATGTGCACTTCTGGACACTACAATTGGTGGCAGAAGTAAAACTTTGCGCATACTGCACTGTTTGTGTGCTACGTCATCGGGAGGTACGTGCCACGTGAGGAGCTCGCCGCAAAGAGAGAGAGAGAGAGAGAGAGAGAGAGGGAGCGTTTACAGGTGCAGCCACGCTGCTTGCCACGGGGGGAATTCCGCCCTCAATGAAAACTCCCAGGTTTGATGGCAAGGCGAACTGGGAGGCATTTCATCCCACTTCTGACATCAATTGTAGCGTCCAGAAGAAGTGCACACCAAATCTGATGCACTTTTTAAACTTTTATTGAGCATGCTATACTAACACAGCTCAACTTATCTCGTTCTTTCCAAAAGGAAAACCAATTCTCACTCCTCATTTCCGCAACAGCAACGCTTCCTCCTTCTTCGCCAATCACCTTACAGGCGTGCTACGTTCACAACGTTTTCTTATCTGGTTAAATAAAGGTTCTACAACAAAGAGGATGCAGGATAAAGTGACAGAAATTGAAATTTTTGTATTGTAATATACATCAGGAAGTGTTGTGTAAAAAAGTGTTAAAAATAAAACCATCAAAAGTCATCTGCTTTTGTATAAAGATAAGTTAGATTAAATTAAAATATTATTATTATTATTATCTATCTTACGGTATATCAAAAATAATTTGAGCAAAATTTAATTGAAATATTGTCAGTGTGGCCCTCCAGCAGTGATCGGGTTGCTCATGCGGCCCCCGGTAAAAATTAATTGCCCACCCCTGGTCTAAGGAGACTGAGGTGTCCAATACCTGCTCATTCAGCCAAGACACTGTGAAGCTCGTCCGTCCCGGCGCTCAGTGATAGCTCCGCAGCCCTGTCTCTTCATCTGAATCTCCTCCAGTCTCTCCAAATGGACTCTGGTGTGGCAGAGACCCAGCAGCTGGTCTCCATGGCCAAAAGGCTCCCGGGAGGCAGATCCAGAAGTCCACAAAAAAGCACCGCAGAAGTCACGAAACTGCCACCCCTTGTCACACAGTCCCAAAGGGTCCTGAACCAAAAGGCAAAATATATATATATATAATATCACATACAAACAAAAGGGAAACACAAAAGGATGACACAAGAGCACAGTGCTCCCGCCAACAGCAGCCACTACAGCGGCGCCATCTTGGAAAAAAGACACACAAAAAAAACACACAACATAACAAATACACGACACAATGCAACAAATATACAACACAACAAATACACAATGCAACAAATATTCATCACAGCAAATACACAACACAACAATTACACAACACGACAATTACACAAAACAACAAATACACAACACAATAAATATACACAACACAATAAATACACAACACAACAAATACAGGTACACACCTTATCAGAACTTCGTGCTGCATGCTTTAAATGGTCAACAGTGGCGCCATGTAGTGGACAAATATAAGATCCATGTGGTTTGTGTTTTTTCTTCAACAGACGGGAAGAACCAGCTTCTACTGGCCTTGCTCAAGTGCACAGGTAGTGGAATGTTGTTATTATTAATAACATATAGATAAATTATTGTTAATAACTTATATTGTTATTATTCATAACTTACATATATATTATTATTCATAACGTATAGATATATTGTCATTATTATTTACATATAAATATATTGTTATTGTTAATAACTTATGGATATATTATTATTTATAACATATAAATATATTGTTATTATTAATAACTTATAGATATGTTATTATTAATAACCTATAAATATATTATTATTAATAACTTATAGCTATATTGGTATTATTAATAACGTATAGTTATGTTGTTATTGTTAATAACATATATATATTGTTATTATTAATAACTTATAGATATTGTGTTAATATTGATAACTTATATATATCTTGTTATTCATAATATATAGATATATTGTTATTAGTAATAACCTATATATATATTGTTAATATTAATAACGTATAGATATGTTGTTATTATTAATAACCTGTAGATATATTATTATTGATAACTTATAGATACATTATTATTAATAATAACCTATAGATATATTTTTATTATTATTAATAACCTATGGATATATTGTTATGATTAATAACTTACAGATATATTGGAATTATTGATAACTTATACATATATTGTTATTAATAATAACGTATAGATATATTATTATTAATAACTTTACGATATATTGATCTATCGATCTTAAAAGAGTTTCTATTCCCGTCAGACACGTCGCTGCAGCTGCGACGCGACGTCATATTTTGCCAGGTCGCCACGTCGGCCGTGTGCACGCTGACCGAGCAGCTGCTGGCGGCGTTACGATGCCGCTTCAACAACGCCGGCGAGTACCAGGAGGACGGCAAGGAGACCAGCAGGAAGTGGCTGGAGCAGGTGTCCGCCATTGGCGTGCTCATGCACTTCCAGTCCACGCTAGCACCCCATGTGGTGAGGACATGTATTACACCTTATGTACTTGAATTCATACATTATATTACACTAGTGCCCCATGTGGTGATGACATGTATTACACCTTATGTACATGAATTCATACATATTACACACTAATGCCCCATGTGGTGAGGACATGTATTACACCTTATGTACTTGAATTCATACATCATATTACACACTAGCGCCCCATGTGGTGATGACATGTATTACATCTTATATGTACTTGAATTCATACATCATATTACATTAGTGCCCCATGTGGTGATGACATGTATTAAACCTTATTTACATGAATTCATACATCATATTACACTCTAGTGCCCCATGTGGTGAGGAAATGTATTACACCTTATGTACTTGAATTCATACATTATATTACACTAGTGCCCCATGTGGTGATGACATGTATTACACCTTATGTACATGAATTCATACATATTACACACTAATGCCCCATGTGGTGAGGACATGTATTACACCTTATGTACTTGAATTCATACATCATATTACACACTAGCGCCCCATGTGGTGATGACATGTATTACATCTTATATGTACTTGAATTCATACATCATATTACATTAGTGCCCCATGTGGTGATGACATGTATTAAACCTTATTTACATGAATTCATACATCATATTACACTCTAGTGCCCCATGTGGTGAGGAAATGTATTACACCTTATGTACTTGAATTCATACATTATATTACACTAGTGCCCCATGTGGTGATGACATGTATTACACCTTATGTACTGTTATGTCATCGTCGTCGTCGCCCCCAACCCCCCCCCTGTGCTCCAGCGGGAGGAGAGGACCATGCTGGAGGACACCAAGGCGTGTCTGTGGGACTTGGACAAAGTGAGCGTGTTCTTCAGGCCGCTGGAGGACGAGTATCTGCTGGCCAGTGAGTGACAAACAACGTTCAGAGGAAACTTTCAGGCACATTTTTATGTTTGCTTTAACACACTTTAGAGTAGTCAGTGTGCAGCTTGCATATATTCACTAGCTACCCCCCGAGAACCACACCACGCACAGCCATTATTGGTGTGGTGTCGTTACTCGGGGCTGCATGAGTGCCGCCTGCACTGGGGCGCTGCGGTTCACGTGCACATCCACTCGTGCTTGCTCGGGGAAGAAATCCGCTTTCACTCGTGTGAACCGCATCTCCCCATGGCCAGCACTGTGGCTGACTGTTGGCAAGAATGTGTAGCCAGATATAGTTGTGTAGTGAATTGTTTTTCAATTGATAGTTGTAAACTGTACACTGACTACTCTAAAGTACACCTTTACTAGTATATATCAGGTAGATAAGGTTAACATCAGGGTTTTTTACTTTTTTGTGTTAGTAAAGAAGTATCGTTACCATCTTGACTTGTACAGATCAAAATAATAGTTATTCATGATTTTTGTAATAATAATACAAGGGCTAGCATTTATTGTTTTTAATCAATAATATTCATTGTAATGTTATTAATAATACAAGTGCTTGTATGTTATTTTAAATAATATTACAAGTGCTGGATTTTGTTAATATTTTTTAAATAATAAAAATGCTAGCATTTAATATTGTTTTTATTCATATTAATACAAATGGTAGCATTTATTATTATTTGTATTATTACAAATACAATTGCTTGCTTGCATTAATATTTTTTATTAGTAATTAGAGCTAGCATTTATTTACTTTATGAATAATGAAAATGCTAGAACGTATTATTGTTTATTATTAATAATAAATTATTAGTTATAAGTTATTGTAACTAATTATTAGTTATAAGTTATTGTAACTAATTATTAGTTATTTTTATGTATACAAATTTAAGTGCTTGCATTTATTATTTGTATAAGTAATAAGAGCTAGCATTTATTTTATGAATATTGAAAGTGCTAAAAGTTATTTTTTGTTGTTCATTATAAATGTGCAAAACGTTACTATTTTATTTATAAAAATCAAAGTGCCATCATTTATTATTATTTGTATTAGTAATAATTGCTGTTTTTTTTAAATAAATAATGAAAGTGCTAGCATTTATTATTATTTTTATTAATAATAAGAGCTAGCATTTATTTATTTTATGAATAATTACAGTGCTAGAATTTATTATTGTTTATTGTTAATAATAAATGTGCAATTTATTTATTCTTATTTATAAAAATCGAAGTGCTAGCATGTATTATTTGAGACTTTTGTGATTTAGGGCTATATAAATAAACATTGATTGATTGAATGATTGATTATTAGTAAAAAGAGCTAGTTTTTTTTAAAGAAATAATAAAAGTGCTAGCATTTATTATTTTTATGAATAATATTAATAAAAGGTCTAGCTTTATTTATTATTAATAATAATATTAATGGCATTCATTGTTTTTGTACATTTGAGAATCTTTGCGGACGCTACAAAATACAATACAACTAAAACAAGAAATACATTCTTATCAATACATGTACTGTAGTATTAATATTAATATTGAAGAATTCTTATATCATTCTGTACTACATATATAGGTCTGTGTTACCTGGTGGTGGTTTGAGCACACTGCAGCTAGCCCTGGATAGTCCCACTCCTTAATGCTGCAGGATTCTCACAGGAATACCACCTTACTTACTTTAGGACGCTGTTTTTCTGTTGAATTGATGTCTTGTGGGGTACGTTGTGGGCGTCTCCAGCGATGCAATTTGTACTTTTTCAGTGAACCTTTGTTTTGTTTTGGGTTTTTGTCTGATCGAGTGCTTTGTGTCGGCCGCAGACTCTCCCGTGTGCTACCAGGTGGAAGGCAGCCGCCAGGCACTGAAGGTAACCCTCCACCTGGACAGCTGCCTCTTCAGCGAGCTGCCAAGTCGGCTGCAGAACGGAGGAAGCCTCAAACTTCACACGGTTCTTTTCACCAGAGGTACGAAATGCTGGCAGGTTCAACAAGAGGATGTGCGCTGTACTTCCCCCTACTGGGGAACTGTCTTTACTACAGAGGAGGATGTGCTGCACTAACCCCTACTGGAGAACTGTCTTTACTACAGAGAGGCGATTTTTCATAAGGAGGAACAATTAATAGTTCAACTAGATGAGTTCTTTGTATTATGTATACATGTCGTTTAAATAATACGGAAATAATCTGTATACATGTATTTTTTACACAATATTTTATGAATACAATATGTATTATGTATTATTGTTGAATTAGGTAATAAAATAAATACATGCCATTTCAAATTATTTTAAAAAGTAATCCTAAATATTCTGATTCGATATTTTTGGTTGTACAAATCAGGAATTTTGGCAAAAATTAATATATTTGGACAAAAATGTTGTGAGTGACATTTATATTATTTATATATTATATATATAATATACTATATATGTTATACTATTTATTATTATTATTGTCTATTGTGAGCGAACTGTGGTGCTGAATTTCCCCCAGGGATCAATGAAGTACTTTCTATTCTATTCTATTCTATTTTAAGTAAATAATTAGATGTTGTACTAGTTGTTCCTATTGTATATGAATTTTAATTTTGATAATAATAAAATAATGTGTATAAAATAATTTGCACACAATATTTGATGAATAAAATAATTTAATTATGAATACAAACAAAATATTTATCAAATACATACACACGTGTTAATCATATATTACAAGTTAAAATTAATAAGCATATTTTAAAAATATTTGCGCAGGGTCTTCATTATTAGAATGCAGGATTTATTTTAATTTAGGGATTTATGGCAAAACTCCAAATGTTCAAACAAAAATATGATGAAGAAAAACTATTCAAAATTTAGATATTTTTTTTATTTTAGTCAAAATTGAACTGTTTTTTGTTTTTTCCCATTGTGTTTTCACATAATTTAAAATATTGCATATATTATGTGTGAAATAATTGTAACCATTATATTTTAGGATACAAATGGTGTTTATTAATTTGATTATGAGTATAATCATCAGATTAATTGTTAAATAAAGTAATAAAATAATTACGATATTTACCATAGAATAACATGTCAAATTTATTTTTAACAGCGCATTAATATCGTAATTAAGAGTTTATGGTTGTAAATTTGTTAATAAATCAAGATTTTATGCAACTAAAAGTCATATATTTGGACAAAAATTATGTATTGATGAGGATGGGGGGAAATAATTAATAAATTGATTTGAGTTCAAATAGATTTTGTATTTTTTTCTCATTATATATATATATATATATATATATATATATATATATATATATATATATATATATATATATATATATATATATATATATATATATATATATATATATATATATATATAAATAACTGAAATAATATTACAATATGTATAAAATAATTCTATAAATTTAGTATTATTTTTTTATTTGATTATGAATATAATTGTTATAGTTAAAATAATTAATGAAATACATACATGCGCGTTAACCATAGAAGACAATTGAAAATGAATACATTAAAAAAATAATAGTGCAATAATATTCCAATGCAGGATTTAGGATTGGACATTTGTGAATAAATCAGGGATTTATAGCAAAATCCCATAAATTTAGACAAAAATATGCAGTATTGACTACGTGAGGAGGATAAATAATTTAGATTTTTATAATAAATTTTCATCCAAATAGATTTAGATTATCGTTTTTCCCATTGTACGTAAATATAATCTAAATATTAGATATGATGAAATGTATGACATTTTTTTATACATGCTAATATGATCAAAATGTTATTTATTAATTTGATCATGAATGATTAATTTTTTAATCAAATAATTACAATATTTACCATAGAATAACATTTCAAATGTATCATATCCATAAAAAAATATCACACATTAATATTGGACTTAAGGATTTATTGTTGAACATTTGTAAATAAATCAGCAACTTACGGCAAAAAATCTTATATTTGGACAAAAATATGCAGTATTGAGGATTATTATTATTATTATTATTATTATTATATATTAGTCATTTGAGTTCAAATAAATTTTGTATTAGTTTGTCCTATTATGCATAATTTTATTAAAATAATATGCATACAACAATTGTATACATATTATTGTATGCATAAAATATTTTATTTTTTAATATAGTTATAAATATAATTATTATTGTTAAAATTATTAATGAAATACACACATACGCGTTAACCCTAGAATACAAATTAAATAAATAATAATGATGATAGTGCAAGGTCTTTAATATTGGAATAAAAATAAATGAATAATATATTTGGACAAAAATGTGTAATTAAAGGAATATCAGGTTGGATGAATTTGTTTGTCAATAATTCAAATGTATAATTATCATTTCTATGCACTTGCCATGGAAAAATACAGCAAATAATGAACATAGATGCCAAACATATTCCAAAGGAATCCATTTGAAAAATATCAAAAGTTGTTATTAAAGTACTTTTACCCCAAACTAGCAGGAAATAGGAAAAAACTCCATTGTGCTGATCTTGCGTGTTTTTGTGGCGCAGCCCTGGAGCGTGCGGAGGGCGTGTCCCAGCAGGACTTGGCCGCCATGGAAGAGCTGCAGCAGCGCACTGACGCCGTGTCCTTGGAGAAGGTCAAGGCCTACTACCGCAAACTCAGGTCAACAGAAGACATCACTTTATGTTGGCCAGAGACCCCACTGGGAACAATCATATCTCTGACGTTAGCACTTCATTAGCCCGAGTTAGCACTTCATTCATTTGTAGCTACGTTTGACATAAACACTGTAATAGATACGTTGAAAATGTTAACTCACGTTTTAAAAGAAGCATCGTGCTACAGGTAGGTTAGCCTATTTAACCGTAATGTTAGCACTTTAGCTCATATAGATATGCTAGTGTTGCTAACGTTACCTTCCTACCACATGTGCCACTCCTTAATGTTACACTGCTGAATTTCAGTAATCTCTACTGGCAACACGTTGTTTTGTGTGTTTGTAGCTTTAATGCTATATATCTATTATTATAGCGCTATTTAGCACTTTAGCATTTTATTAATTTGTATACTTTATCTACCTTTTACAAACCCCGTTTCCATATGAGTTGGGAAATTGTGTTAGATGTAAATATAAACGGAATACAATGATTTGCTAATCATTTTCAACCCATAGTCAATTGAATGCACTACAAAGACAAGATATTTAAAGTTCAAACTCATAAACTTTTTTTTTTTCCGCAAATAATAATTAACTTAGAATTTCATGGCTGCAACACGTGCCAAAGTAGTTGGGAAAGGGCATGTTCACCACTGTGTTACATGGCCTTTCCTTTTAACAACACTCAGTAAACGTTTGGGAACTGAGGAGACACATTTTTTAAGCTTCTCAGGTGGAATTCTTTCCCATTCTTGCTTGATGTACAGCTTAAGTTGTTCAACAGTCCGGGGGTCTCCGTTGTGGTGGTTGGGGGCGTGGTTATTTACAGCTAGAATTCACCAACTCGAGTATTTCATATATATTTCATATATATATATATATATATATATATATATATATATATATATATATATATATATATATATATATATATATATATATATATATATATATATATGAAATACTTGACTTTCAGTGAATTCTAGCTTTATATATATATATATATATATATATATATATATATATGTATATATATATATATATATACATATATATATATACATATATATATATATATATATATATATATATATATATATATATATATATATGTATATATATATATATATATATATATATATATATATATATATATATATATAAAGCTAGAATTCACTGAAAGTCAAGTATTTCATACATATATATATATATATATATATATATATATATATATATATATATATATATATATATATATATATATATATATATATATATATATATATATATATATATATATATATTTATTTTATTTACATATAAATAAAATAAATACTTAAATTTCAGTCTTCCGGTGGCTATCCATTAGATGGCAGTATTGTCCTGTTTAACTTCTCCGTTCATGATGAGTATATCATTTCGGCCACCGTGTTCAATGGAGAAGTCTGTTCTACAAAATTTAAAGGCAACATACACCTTCCCCTTCGAACTGTCCTGGATGAACTGAAATTCTTGTTTCCATTCGTTTTGGAACTTGCAAGCGTATTTCTTCATCTTGCTCGTCGACGGCGTCACCATGTCTGTAATTTCCTCGTTCTTCTGCTTCGTTTCCTTGTTGTGTGCGCAGTTGTGCACTCTACTAGATATTATGACGTCATTGGGCAGGCAAGCTGTTTATATTGTGGGAAAGCGGACGTGAGAACAGGCTGTCCCCACTCAGTCTCAGGTCCGCATTGAGCTGGAGGGGGCGTGGCCTCCAGCTACGGCTGAATACCGGGAGTTTGTCGGGAGAAGCGCTGAATACCGGGATTCTCCCGCTAAAAATGGGAGGGTTGGCAAGTGTCCTGAGCCCATGTGGTGATATCCTTTACACACTGATGTCGCTTGTTGATATATATATTTACGTATATATATATATATATGTATGTATATATACACATACATATATGTGTGTGTGTGCGTATGGGATCGAAGGTCACGGGCTTAGCTGCTTACGTGCAGTGATTTCTCCAGATTCTCTGAACCCTTTGATGATATTACGGACCGTAGATGGTGAAATCCCTAAATTCCTTGCAATAGCTGGTTGAGAAAGGTTTCAAATAATTTTCAACCCATATTCAATTGAATGCACTACAAAAACAAGATATTTGATGTTCAAACTCATAAACTTTATTTTTTTTTTTGCAAATAATAATTAACTTAGAATTTCATGGCTGCAACACGTGCCAAAGTAGTTGGGAAAGGGCATGTTCACAACTGTGTTACATGGCCTTTCCTTTTAACAACACTCCGTAAACGTTTGGGAACTGAGGAGACACATTTTTTAAGCTTCTCAAAGTTCGCAAAGTGCAGGTGGAATTCTTTCCCATTCTTGCTTGATGTACAGCTTAAGTTGTTCAATAGTCCGGGGGTCTCTGTTGTGGTATTTTAGGCTTCATAATGCGCCACACATTTTCAATGGGAGACAGGTCTGGACTACAGGCAGGCCAGTCTAGTACCCGCACTCTTTTACTATGAAGCCACGTTGATGTAACACGTGGCTTGGCATTGTCTTGCTGAAATAAGCAGGGGCGTCCATGGTAACGTTGCTTGGATGGCAACATATGTTGCTTCAAAACCTGTATGTACCTTTCAGCATTAATGGCGCCTTCACAGATGTGTAAGTTACTCATGTCTTGGGCACTAATACACCCCCATACCATCACAGATGCTGGCTTTTCAACTTTGCGCCTATAACAATCCAGATGGTTCTTTTCCTCTTTGGTCCGAAAGACAACGTCCACAGTTTCCAAAAAATATTTGAAATGTGGACTCGTCAGACCACAGAACACTTTTCCACTTTGTATCAGTCCATCTTAGATGAGCTCAGGCCCAGCGAAGCCGACGGCGTTTCTGGGTGTTGTTGATAAACGGTTTTCGCTTTGCATAGGAGAGTTTTAACTTGCACTTACAGATGTAGCGACCAAATGTAGTTACTGACAGTGGGTTTCTGAAGTGTTCCTGAGCCCATGTGGTGATATCCTTTACACACTGATGTCGCTTGTTGATGCAGTACAGCCTGAGGGATCAAAGGTCACGGGCTTAGCTGCTTACGTGCAGTGATTTCTCCAGATTCTCTGAACCCTTTGATGATATTACGGACCGTAGATGGTGAAATCCCTAAATTCCTTGCAATAGCTGGTTGAGAAAGGTTTTTCTTAAACTGTTCAACAATTTGCTCAAGCATTTGTTGACAAAGTGGTGACCCTCGCCCCATCCTTGTTTGTGAATGACTGAGCATTTCATAGAATCTACTTTTATACCCAATCATGGCACCCACCTGTTCCCAATTAGCCTGTTCACCTGTGGGATGTTCCAAATAAGTGTTTGATGAGCTTTCCTCAACTTTATCAGTATTTATTGCCACCTTTCCCAACTTCTTTGTCATGTGTTGCTGGCATCAAATTCTAAAGTTAATGATTATTTGCAAAAAAAATTTTTTTTATCAGTTTGAACATCAAATATGTTGTCTTTGTAGCATATTCAACTGAATATGGGTTGAAAATGATTTGCAAATCATTGTATTCCGTTTATATTTACATCTAACACAATTTCCCAACTCATATGAAAACGGGGTTTGTACATAAACACTGTAAAAGTTTGCTTGCTACGTTGGACAATTACATTCACATTTTAAAAGAAGCATCATGCTACAGGTAGGTTAATCTATTTAAATGTAATGTTAGCATTTTACCTCATATAGCTATGCCAGTGTTGCTAACGTTAGCTTCCTTCCACATGTCTCACTCCTTAATGGTACACTGCTGAATTTCAGTAATCTCTACTGGCAACACGTATTGTGTGTCTCTAGCTTTAGTGCTATCTATCTGTTATTGTAGTGCTATTTAGCACTTTAGCGATTCATTTATTGTGCACTTTATATACTTTTTACATAAAGACTGTAACTTTGCACTTGTCCAACATAATATATGTCAAATATAACATACAACAACGTACCATGAAGGAGTGGGGCGGGAGGAGAAAAACATTAGCAACACTAGCATAGTTACCTGAGCTAAAATGTTAACACTACACTCACGCTTTAACAGCAACATCTTGCTAGGTTAGCTTAGTCGCTGAAAAAAAATTAAATGATCATACTTAGTAGTGTTTGTTTAAAAAAATCAATCAATAAATCCCTGAAAATTTTATTTATATAGCACTTTTTTACACAAGCTAGCTCTCCAATCAGCTAAACAGACTAGATAAGTCCTCTGTGACATTTTAGTGAATTTACGACACTGAAACAATACAAAAAGAATGCCATTGTAAGTTAATAATACTAACACAAACACTTGTAAACGTGTTAGCATGTAATGCTAATGACACTGGCTTCATTACATTACGATAGCATGTACAAATATGCATGAAAACACTCCTACAGACATCACACATGGGACAGTTTAGTAAGTAAGAATTGCTTTAGGTATATTGCAAAACTTACAAACGTTGCTTGCAGTGATGAATAAAGAATCCTTTCGAGTAGAAACGTTATGGACATTTGTACTTCCGGTTCAAGTCACGGAACAGGAAGTACTTTTTAAACTTGAAGCACCTGCAGTGAGTGAACTGGTCCGAAAGATGGCGCGGTAGCACAAACCATAACACGCCATTTCAGTGCCTGTCGAAAACTCTTTGTTATGGCCATTAGCAAATACGAATCCAATAATTAGCCGCAGCGTTGGAAAAAAGTAGCGGCTTGTAAAATAAGCTATTTAAAAATGAATTATGAATAAAATGCTGAGAAGAATAACAATACATAAAATAGCGGGACACAAATTTAAAAAAATGTCAGTAAAAAACCTGACAAAAAATATGTGCCGTTTAAGATGTGTAGCGAAGCCTAGTTTTTTTGTTGTTGTTTTTTTATAAACAAAAAACGTTTTTTGCAACATCACTTTAAAAAAAAAAGTCAAAAGGCAGCTTTGCAAGATCAATAAATATTGACAATGTTTTACATTTTGATCTTTTTTCAAAAACAGGGCTTTTTATTTGGAGAAGTCCAACCTCCCCACGGACTCCAACACCACGGCCATGAAGATCGACCAGGTAAACATGTTGTTATACATTTAGGTTTATGTTGGGACTGACTGCATTCAACGCGAGCGCAGATTCTGGGCCTCGAAGTCAGAGATCTCCGACCCAACATCGCCAAAGTAAGAGCTAGCTAGCCGGCCTGCTCCTTCGTTAGCTCGTCCGGACGTCGCCATTAACCTCGACTAACATGGTCCCTGTAGCTGCTAGACCACAGCACTGACACCTAGTCTGCTCTAGAATACTTCCTCCTAGCACCTCGGTTTCAAAGTAGGACTGGTTAGCGGGTGAGTAACTTTATGGTCCACACAAAAGGAACAAAAAATAATAAATACTCGGTTAAAAAAAAACTCGGGAAACCTTGCAGCTTTGTCGCCGGAATTTTAATTTCAGATTTTTCTTTATTTTCTACTTTCTCATGTACTCTACATGATTATGTAAGTTTTTACTTCTCATAAATCCCCCCCTTTCTCCTTTCTCATGCATTCCAGATGATTGTTAAAGTTAAAAAGGACTTTTCACATTTCGGAAATGGCATTTTTTCTCTCTACTTTTTCATGGACTCCAGATTATTATCTAAGTTAAAATGTGAGTTGTCACCTTTCAAAAATTTAGATTGTTTTTCCTCTTATACTTTGTCATGCACTCTAGATCCTTATTTAAGTTAAGTTTTTGCATTTTAGAAATTGCATTTTTTTCCTTTTCTACTTTCTCATGTACTCCACGTGGTTATCTATCCATCTATCCATTTTCCATTGCTTGTCTCTTTCGGGGTCCACGTGATTATTTACGTTAAAAATAAGAATTTTCACATTTTGAGAATTTATTTTTTTTCTTTCTCATGTACTCCACATAGCCATCAAACTTAAAAATATAAATTTTTGCATTTCAGAAATTGTATTTTCTTTCCTATTCCACTTTCTCATGTACTCCATATGATTATTTAAGTAAAAAATATGAGTTTTTGCTTTTCAGAAACTGCGTTTTTTTTTTCTTTTTAACTTTCTCATGTACTCCACATGATGATTTAAGTAAAAAAAAAAAGAAAGAATTTTCACATTTTGGAAATGGCCTGCTTCCAATTAAGGGCTAGTTGTCTTTGCATTTTAGTTGATTCAACTCCTCGGCTAAAATTAAAGCATTGATACTATTTCATAAATAACAAGTTATTATGATGTTGTTATTATTATTATTATTATTATTATTATTATTATTATTATTATTATTATTATTATTATATTATTAATATTATTTTTATTGTATCATTAGATTATTATTATTTGTATCATATATTATTGTTATTATCATTATTATAATATTGCTATTATTAATGTTATTATTATAATATAATTTATATTATTATTATTATATTACTATTATTATTATTATTATTATATTACTATATTGTTATATTATTAATGTTATTATTATTATATTGTTATTAATATGATTACATTATTACTATTATTATCATTATTATTATTATTATATTACTATTATTAGTAGTACATTATTACTATTATATCATTATTATCATTAGTATGCTTATTATATTATTACTATTAACATTGTTATTGTTATTATTATTATTATTATTATAATACTATTATCATTATTATTATTATATTATTCCTATTAGTATTATCATTATTATAGTATTACTATAATTGCTATGATATTATTACTATTATTATTATGATATTATTATTATAATATTATTACTGTTTTAATTATTATTACTATTATTATCATTGTCATTATTGCTGTTATAATATTATTATTATCATATTATTAATATTATTTTATGGTATTAGATTATTATTATTATTATTTGTATCATATATTATTGTTATTATCATTATTATAATAGTACTATTATTAATGTTATTATTATTATATAATTTCTATTAATATTATTATTATTACATTATTATTACTATTATTAGTATTATATTACTATATTGTTATATTATTACTGTTATTATTATATTATTATTTATATTATTATCATTATTATTATTATTACTATATTATTACTATTATTAGTAGTACATTATTACTATTATATGATTATTATCATTAGTATGCTTATTATATTATTACTATTGACATTGTTATTATTATTAATATTATTATTATTATTTTTATATTACTATTATCAGTATTATTATAATTATTATCATTATTATAGTATTACTATAATTACCATTATATTATTATTATTAATATTATGATATTATTATTATATTATTACTATTTTATTATTATTACTATTATTATCATTATCATTATTACTGTTATTATATTATTATTATTATTATTATTATTATTATTATTATTATTGTATTATTACTATTTGTATCATTATTATTATATAATTAGTATTATCATTACTATATTATTACTGTAATTATTGTTACATTACTATTATTATTATAGTAGTATTACTATTATTACATTATTTGTATTATTATATTGTTGCATTATTATTACATTATTACTATTATTATCATTATCATTAATAATTATATGATATAAGCATTATTATTATTTATTAATATTGTTATATTATTACATTATTACTATTTTTATCATAATAATAATAATAATTATTATTATCATAATAATAATTATTATTACTATCATTATTATTATATTATAATTATTATATATTACTGTTATTATTATTATAGTAGTATTATTGTATCATTATTATTATATTATAATTATTATGATTATATTTTACTATTATTATTGTTATTATTATAGTAGTATTATTATATAATTATTATTATTATTATTATTTACCATGTATTTCCCCCCAGCTCCTGCGCCCCCTCAACACATTGGACGACCTGTGCCGCCTGATGCAGTCCTACGTCAACGTGCGCCCGGGCTCCCAGGGACACCCGTCGGGCGTCAGCGTGCTGTGCGTGTCATCGGAGCTGTGCAACCGCCTGGGGGCGTGTCATCTCACCATGTGTGCCACGGGCCTGCACAGGTCAGTGTCGCACGCTAACTGGCCCCTGAGTAGGCGGGGGGAGGGGTGACCTTTGCCGTGCGCTTGTTGCAGGAGCACTTTGAGTGTGACACTGGAGCAAGCCATGATCCTCGCCAGGAACCACGGACTCATGCCGCGATGCATCATGCAGACCATGGACATCATGCGCAAACAGGTACATGATTTGAGAAAAGAGTCTTTCTCACATTCTTTATCAAGTTAAGTTAAAGTTAAGTTAAAGTACCAATGATTGTCACACACACACTTGGTGTGGTGAAATTTGTCCTCTGCATTTGACCCATCTCCATACTTGCCAACCCTAGCGGGAGAATCCCGTTATTCAGCGCCTCTCCCGACAACCTCCCGGCAGAGATTTTCTCCCGACAAACTCTCGGTATTCAGCCGGAGCTGGAGGCCACGCCCCCTTCAGCTCAATGCGGACCTGAGACTGAGTGGGGACAGCCTATTCTCACGTCCGCTTTCCCACAATATAAATACGCTTGCAAGTTCCAAAACGAATGGAAACAAGAATTTCAGTTCATCCAGGACAGTTCGAAGGGGAAGGTGTATGTTGCCTGTAAATTTTGTAGAACAGACTTCTCCATTGAACACGGTGGCCGAAATGATATACTCATCATGAACGGAGAAGTTAAACAGGACAATACTGCCATCTAATGGATAGATAATTCAAGTATTTCTTTTATGTAAATAAAATAAATATATATATATAGCTAGAATTCACTGAAAGTCAAGTATTTCATACATATATATATATACATATATATATATATATATATATATATATATATATATATATATATATATATATATATATATATATATATATATATATATATATATATATATATGAAATACTCGAGTTGGTGAATTCTAGCGGTAAATAACCACGCCCCCCCCCCCTGCCCCCCTCACCCCACCCCGGACTGCCAAGTGCCCTGCCGCCCAGCTCACAATGCACCCGACCTTTATGGCCCCTGGGAGGTGAGGGGAGCAGTGGGCAACAGCGGTGGCCGCGCCCAGGAATCAAAGTGCCACTTGTCCACGAATGCAAAACAACAACCAGGCATCAAGCGCCATGTTAGCCATAATTCTTATATATATATATATATATATATATATATATATATATATATATATATATATATATATATATATATATATATATATATATATATATATATACAAATATGTATAAATACATCCATCCATCTTCTTCCGCTTATCCGAGGTCGGGATGCGGGGGCAGCAGCCTAAGCAGGGAAGCCCAGACTTTCCTCTCCCCAGCCACTTCGTCCAGCCCCTCCTGGCAGATCCCTAGGCGTTCCCAGGCCAGCCGGGAGACATAGTCTTCCCAACGTGTCCTGGGTCTTCCCCATGGCCTTCTACTGGTTGGACGTGTCCTAAACTCCTCCCTAGGGAGGCGTCCGGGTGGCATCCTGACCAGATGCCCAAACCACCTCATCTGGCTCCTCTCGATGTGGAGGAGCAGCGGCTTTACTTTGAGCTCCTCCTGGATGACAGAGCTTCTCACCCTATCTCTAAGGGAGAGCCCCTCCACTCGGCGGAAGAAACTCATTTCGGCCGCTTGTACCCGTGATCTTGTCCTTTAAGTCATACCCCAAAGTTCATGACCATAGGTGAGGATGGGAACGTAGATCGACTAGTAAATTGAGAGCTTTGCCTTCCGGCTCAGTTCCTTCTTTACTACAATAGATCGATACAGCATCCGCATTACTGAAGACGCCGCACCGATCCGCCTGTCGATCTCACGATCCACTCTTCCCTCACTCGTGAACAAGACTCCGAGGTACTTGAACTCCTCCACTTGGGGCAAGCTCTCCTCCCCAACCCGGAGATGGCACTCCACCCTTTTCCGGGCGAGAACCATGGACTCGGACTTGGAGGTGCTGATTCCCATACCAGTTGCTTCACACTTGGCTGCAAACCAATCCAGTGAGAGCTGAAGATCCTGGCCAGATGAAGCCATCAGGACCACATCATCTGCAAAAAGCAGAGACCTATTCCTGCAGCCACCAAACCGGATCTCAACGCCCTGACTGCGCCTAGAAATTCTGTCCATAAAAGTTATGAACAGAATCGGTGACAAAGGGCAGCCTTGGCGGAGTCCAACCCTCACTGGAAATGGGTCCGACTTATTGCCGGCAATGCGGACCAAGCTCTGGCACTGATCATAAAGGAAGCGGACCGCCACAATCAGACAGTCTGATACCCCATATTCTCTGAGCACTCACCACAGGACTTCCCGGGGGACACGGCCGAATGCCTTCTCCAAGTCCACAAAGCACATGTAGACTGTTTGGGCTAATTCCCATGCACCCTCAAGGACCCTAACGAGAGTATAGAGCTGGTCCACAGTTCCACGACCAGGACGAAAACCACACTGTTCCTCCTGAATCCGAAGTTCGACTATCCGGCGTAGCCTCCTCTCCAGTACACCTGAATAGACCTTACCAGGAAGGCTGAGGAGTGTGATCCCACGATAGTTGGAACACACCCTCTGGTTCCCCTTCATAAAGAGAGGAACCACCACCCCGGTCTGCCAATCCAGAGGTACCGCCCCCGATGTCCACGTGATGTTGCAGAGTCTTGTCAACCAAGACAGCCCCACAGCATCCAGAGCCTTAAGGAACTCCCGGCGAATCTCAGCCACCCTAGAAGCCTTGCTACCAAGGAGCTTTTTAACTACCTCGGCAACCTCAGCCTCAGAAATAGGAGAGCCTACCACAGATTCCCCAGGGACTGTTTCCTCATAGGAAGAAGTTTTGGTGGGATTGAGGAGGTCTTCGAAGTATTCCCTCCAACGATCCACAACATCCGCAGTCGAGGTCAGCAGAACAACATCCTCACCCTACACGGTGTTGACAGTGCACTGCTTCCCCTTCCTGAGGCGACAGATGGTGGTCCAGAATAGCTTCGAAGCCGTCCAGAAGTCCTTTTCCATGGCTTCCCTGTAATCGTCCCATGTCCGAGTTTTTGCCTCCGCGACCGCTGAAGCCGCACACCGCTTGGCCTGTCGGTACCTGACCGCTGCCTCCGGAGTCCCTTGAGCCAGAAAGACCCAATAGGACTCTTTCTTCAGCCTGATGGCATCCCTCACCTGGTGTCCACCAGCGGGTTCTAGGATTACCGCCACGACAGGCACAAACCACCTTGTGACCACAGCTCCAATCGGCCGCCTCGACAATAGAGGTACGGAACATGGTCCACTCGGACTTAATGTCCAGCACCTCCCTCGTGACATGTTCAAAGTTCTTCAGGAGATGGGAATTGAAACTGTCTCTGACAGGAGACTCTGCTAGACGTTCTAAGCAGACCCTCACAATGCGTTTGGGCCTGCCAGGTCTGTCCGGCATCCTCCCCCACCATCGCAGCCAACTCACCACCAGTGGACGGTGATCGGTAGAAAGCTCCGCCCCTCTCTTTACCCGAGTGTCCAAAACATGAGACCGCAAATCCGATGACACAACTACAAAGTCGATCATGGAACTGCGGCCTAGGGTGTCCTGGTGCCAAGTGCACATATGGAGACCCTTATGTTTGAACATGGTGTTTGTTATGGACAATCTGTGACGAGCACAAAAGTCCAATAACAAAACACCACTCGGGTTCAGATCCGGGCGGCCATTCTTCCCAATCACGCCTCTCCAGCTTTCACTGTCATTGCCAATATGAGCGTTGAAGTCCCCCAGTAGAACAAGGGAATCCCCCGGGGGAGCACTTTCCAGTACTACCTGGAGTGAATCCAAAAAGGGTGGGTACTCTGAGCTGCTGTTTGGTGCGTAAGCGCAAACAACAGTCAGGACCCGTCCCCCCACCCGAAGGCGGAAGGAAGCTACCCCCTACCCCCCCCCCCCACCCCGGACCGCCAAGTGCCCTGCCGCCCAGCTCACAATGCACCCGACCTTTATGGCCCCTCCATTGAGTGGTGAGCCAATTGGAGGGGAGACCCACGTTGCCTCTTCGGGCTGTGCCCGGCCTGGCCCCATGGGGACAGGCCCACCCACCAGGCGCTCGTCATCGTGCCCCACCTCCGAGCCTGGCTCCAGACGGGGGGCCCCGGTGACCCGGGCGAGGGAAATCTGGGTCCTTTGTTTTTATTTTACATTGACGTCTTTATACATGTATATGTATATATATATATACATATCTATACATATATATATGTATATATATATATATATATATATATATATATATATATATATATATATATATATATATATATATATATATATATATATATATGTATATAGAGCAAAATGAGCTACAAAAAAAAAAAGCTAGCATGCTAATAGTATTACGCTTACATGCTAACAATAGCATGCTTATAACGAGTGAAATACCAAAATATATGACATTGAAATGTCTGCGAAATTACCTTAAAAAAAATAAAAATTTAAAAAAAAGCTAACATTAGCATGCAAGCTTTTTTGGCTAGTAAAAAATGCTTATTTTAAGTAATTTAAAAATGTTGTAAATATATATATATATATATATATATATATATATAGAAAATGACTATATCGTGATATTTGAGTATACGTTCTCACGCAGTTGCTTTTAGCTGCGGGCATTACACTACAGGCGTTTCTCACTCTTTCTTGTCTCTCCTTCTCACAGAGACAAAAAACAAGCGCACCTTCTTACATACGTCACATACTGTCGTGCGTGCAAAGTCATACGCTCTCGCAGAGCAGAGAGGTAGCGGCATGGGTAACGTTAGCTGTGGTGCGAGTGGTAATACGAGAGAGAGAAGGTGCAAATCCGGTAACAAATGAAGGAAGAAGAATTCATTCCCAAGAAAAACAGCAGGGGGTCCATTGTCTGGCAGTGGTTTGGCTTCAAAGGGAAAGATATCGAACAGACAACCGTAATATGTCAAGTATGGGCCAAAAGTGTTGCTACAAAAAGTAGCGGCACTGCTAATTTGTAGCATCATTTGAAAAGTCACCCGCTAGAGAATGAAGAGTGCTTCAAACTCTGCATGTCAACTTCTCCATCTGGTGCCACACCAACAAAATGCCGAAGCAACAATTTCCACATCCACACCGTATGAAACAAATAGTCTAAAACTGAAGGAGATAACGTCTGCAGGAACCTACCACATAGCGAAGGACAAACACTATTTGATTTCCTGTTTTGCAGCTCATTTTTATTTGACACTTATTGAAATATCTTGTGTGACATCATGCACAAAAGCGCACTTTATTTGTTTTAAACTATTGTAGTGGCGTTCTGTACAAAAAGTGCACTTTAATTTAGTGTTGTTTTGATATGTCCTCTTAGTGACATCCAGAGGTGTGGACTCGAGTCACATGACTTGGACTCAAGTCAGACTCGAGTCATGAATTTGATGACTTTAGACTCGACTTGACAAAATGTAAAGAGACTTGCAACTCGACTTAGACTTTAACATCAATGACTTGTGACTTCACTTGGACTTGAGCCTTTTGACTTGACAAGACTTGCTACTTTCCCCAAAACCCAAAGATTAAAAAGTTATTCAGGAGCGCTCCGTATCTTTCATTGTGTACGTGTGTGTCTGTCAGCGTGTGTGCTGTCTGTCAGTACAGCATCCAATCAAATTAGATCCACGTTGTTTTCATCACACAGCATTCATCCAATCAAATTGCAGGACAACCAAAGAAGAAGAGCTGTCAAACAACGCGCCAGTGAGAAAAAATTATACCAAAGAAGTTTTGTTCGGTTATAAAAACTACGAGGTGGTCAACAAAAATGAATTGCAGTATGCAAAACATGCGGTTCGAAGATTACAGACGGAGACGCAACAACCCTAACCCTTTCTTTTTATGAATCAATTTTTTTTATAAGAACCAACATTTTTTGGGGGGGCATATTTTGGGTGTCTCCATCCAAACAGAAGGACTTTTTCTCAACTTTAACCTGTAGTTTCATGAGGAGTATATAACAATACATTGTGAGAATGGATGCGAAGTGAAGGGTGTGCAAAGATTGACTCCCCCAGCAAACACACACCTGGCTCACTTTGAGTCTTCCAAAGACAAAAGATTGACTCCTTCTTCTGCCACCAGGGGGCGAGAGTGGAGCTGTCCGCTAGAAACCTGAAGGTGATGGACCAGATGCCGCCGTCAGCCCCGAGGTAACTATAAGTGTGCATGGAACACCTTCCCCACGTCAACGTCACGCTAACCACATCATTCCCCACGTCAACGTAACGCCAACCTCATCCTTCTGCAGACTCTTCCGCCTGTGTCTGCCGCCCTCGGACGGGGAGCTGTAAGGAAAGACTTCCTGGTCGCCATGGAGACCGTTATTCACCTTTTAGGAAGAGCCGGATTAACCAAACTACCTGTTGTCCCTTGGACTGCACCTCCTTCTCCTCTTCTATTAAGACGGCAGGGCTCCACCCTAATGAACAGTGTTTGGGGGGCGGGTGCAATGAGTGTGCGAGTACTGTATGAAGGATGCTGACTTATTTATTGTTGAATCAGCACATTTTTAACCTCCAATAACATTCCAGCTGGCCCACACCAATCAGCTGATTTCAATTTATGCCTGGATGTGGACCACCTGCACTTTCAGGGATTTGAAGGCTGCCTTCACTCCATTCCCACTCCCACTCCACGGTTCCATTCAGAATCCATTCTTCATTCAAAGCGATTCTTGCAATGTATTATTTGGTATAACAGTTATTATTATTATTATTATTATTATTATTATTATTATTATTATTATTATTATTATTATTATAAAGCTCCTGTTTCCTAAAAATACAATTTAAAAAATCGATTCTTATTAAAAAAAAAATCCAATTTTTTTTTTTTTTAGACTTTTTTTTGTGTGAAAATTATTCATCTAGAATCTAAAAATGTTGTTTTTTTTCAATCGATTTTTTAAACAATTATTAATTTATTTGGAATCGGAATGAATAAGAATTGCAATTTGGATGTGAACCGTTTTTTTGTTGTTGTGTGCCCCGCTAGCGTTTACACTTGTGGTTCGGTGCGATTTGGTTTGGACCAAAAACGTCACAAAAGATGCAGCTTCCGGTTCTGATTCTCGGGGTGACGATTCGATTCAGAACGATTCTCGAGTCAAAGCGATTCTTACAATGTATTATTTGGTATAATAATAATTATAATACAACTTTGACAAAACAGGTTAGAAAAGCTCCTTATGGTTGCCTAAAAATGTATTTTTAAAAACGAATTATTTAAAAATAATAAATAATTATTATTTTTTTTTACACAAACATTTTATTATTATTGTTTTCGCATACATACATATATAGTTATATATATACATATATAGTTATATATGTATATTATTTTAGTCCGTCAAAAAATTTGGACACATTTTAAAATACTCTTCTGCCATCTGGCGGCGAAAGTCGTCACGTTTCGTGTGTCAGGTAAACTGCGACGAATCGGGCCCTCCCTACTTTGTGGCATTTTTTTTATTTTCTCTTACAAAATAAAAGCAAATATGAAAGTGTCCCCCACATACTTTACACTTTTACATTTTGTATTCAATTTTCAGCTTTTTTTCATTAGTTTACATCTTTTTTCTTACTTTTTTCCACACTTTTTTCTTACTTTTTTCTCAGTTTTTTCTTTTAACTTTTTTCTTACTTTTTTCTTTTTTCTCACTTTTTTTCTTACTTTTTTCTCACTTTTTTCTTTTAACTTTTTTCTTTTAACTTTTTTCTTTTAACTTTTTTCTTACTTTTTTCTTTTTCTCACTTTTTCCTTACTTTTTTCTTACTTTTTTCAGAACATTTTACGGGCCCAAAAAACTGGGGCTGCAAATGTATTCCGGCGACCAAACCACCTCGCAGCCCACTTCCTTTTTCTTGAAGCGCACCAAAGGTGACAAGTGTGAATGAGAGATGGCGCATAAAAGGAGAGGCCAAGTGGGCGGGGTCTTGAATCAATGCTAAATGGTGAATATGTACATATGTAGCAGCTGAAGGAGTGTTAGTACTGTAAAGAGTCGCTATAGGGCGCCAGACAAAGGGATGTTTGTTGTCTTACTTTTCATGCCAATTGTGTAACTGCCAGTGTCACACATTTCTACGCACCCGGACTTTGACCGTCTCCAATTGGGTTCCCGTATGAACGATGCAAAAGCCGCTAATTGCGTATTTGTCACATTTGACTAATGTACATATGATAAATATTTGTCCTGCTTGAACAACAACTGTATAAAGTATTTCTAAAGTGTAAATCTTAACACGCTAGCAAATAAAAGGTTCCCAGAATGAAACCTGCTTGGTTTGTCCTCAATATGTTCAGTCGTTAGCATGCTAATACTAGCTTTCTTTGCTCATTTTTCAGGTCTACACCGCCGCGTCAAATATTTTGTTACTTGACCTGTTACCGGGTAGCATGTTAGCTTTTTATTGTAGGTACAGGAGACACACACCTCAGGCTAATGTGGGTACTTGATGCTTGTTACAGTTAGCATTTTAGCATGCTAACATTAACATGGTAGATTGTTTTGGCTAAATTAGTTGGTATACACCTCAGTGTCAAATATTGTATTTGAAGAATGATACCTGTTAGCATTCTAATGTTAGCATGTTAGCTTTTATTTTTTGCTAATTTTTCAGGTATACACCTCAGCGTCAAATATTTTGTTACTTGACCAATATACCTGTTAGCGTTTTAATATTAGCATGCGAGCTATATTGCTAATTTTTCATGAATACAACTTAGCATCAAATATTTTGTTATTTGACCAATGATACCTGTTAGCGTCATAATATTTGCATGCTAGCTACACTATATTGCCAAAAGTATTTGGCCACCCATCCAAATGATGAGAATCAGGTGTCCTAATCACTTGGCCCGGCCACAGGTGTATAAAATCAAGCACTTAGACATGGAGACTGTTTCTACAAACATTTGTGAAAGAATGGGCCGCTCACAGGAGCTCAGTGATTTCCAGCGTGGAACTGTCATAGGATGCCACCAGTGCAACAAATTCAGTCGTGAAATTTCCTCACACCTAAATATTCCAAAGTCAACTGTCTGCTTTATTATAAGAAAATGAAAGAGTTTGGGAACAACAGCAACTCAGCCACCGAGTGGTAGGCCATGTCACGCCAATTTTCTTCCCATTTCAAAAACCTTCCTATCCCCCATTTACTTCCGGGGTCATTTCCTCTTACGTCATTTCCTCTTACTTACGTCATTTCCTCTAACGTCATTGACAGCGATCGATAGAATCCATCCATTTCTACCGCTTATTCCCTTTGGGGTGGCGGGGGGCGCTGGAGCCTATCTCAGCTACAATCGGGCGGAAGGCGGGGTACACCCTGGACAAGTCGCCACCTCATCGCAGGGCCAACACAGATAGACAGACAACATTCACACTCACATTCACACACTAGGGTCAATTTAGTGTTGCCAATCAACTTATCCCCAGGTGCATGTCTTTGGAGGTGGGAGGAAGCCGGAGTACCCGGAGGGAACCCACGCAGTCACGGGGAGAACATGCAAACTCCACACAGAAAGATCCCGAGCCCGGGATTGAACTCACGACTACTCGGGACCTTCGTATTGTGAGGCAGACGCACTAACCCCTCTACCACCGTGCTGCCCCGATAGAATCCAAATCTCCTGAAAATAGTGGTGTCACTGAGATAGAATCCACTTCTGTCTTCGTGGTAACGTGCAAAAAATATTAATTAATATATAATACTGTTAAATGTCTGTACTTTAAATCAAAATAATTGTTGAAACCATTTCACTAATATTAATTAATATATAATAATGTTAAATGTCATCTGACTTCACTGAGGTACATATGTGCACATAAATGTCATTTTAATTTAGTTCACTTACACAGAGAACTAAAAAAAAACTGAATTTAACGAATAAATTTAGTTTTAATAAAGTTTGATAATGTTGATTGATAATAAATTAACTTATTGTACACTGTTATTCATTTCCGCATATGTCCACGAGTCAAATGTACAGTCAGGAATATCCTCAAGTTAATTTGTCCGATTAATACAGACGTTTTGTTAACGCTATATTATAAAAAAAAAAAAAAACAGCGACGGGCAGTCAAAGCCGAAGTGCTATCGATCGTTGTCAATGACGTAAGAGGAAATGACGTAAGTAAGAGGAAATGACCCCGGAAGTCAATAGGGGATAGGAAGGTTTTTGTAATGGGAAGAAAATTGGCGTGACAGCCACGTAAACTGACAGAGAGGGTCAGCATAGTGCTAAGACTTTCTGCACAGTCCGTTGCTACAGAGCTCCAAACTTCATGTGACCTTCCAATTAGCCCACGTACAGTGTGCAGAGAACTTAATGGAATGGGTTTTTATGGCCAAGCAGCTGCATCTAAGCCATTCATCACCAAGTCCAATGCAAAGCATGGGATGCAGTGGTGTAAAGCACGTCGCCACTGGACTCTAGAGCAGTGGAGACGCCTTCTCTGGAGTGATGAATCATGCTTTTCCATCTGGCAATCTGATGGACGAGTCTGGGTTTGGAGGTTGCCAGGAGAACGGTACATTTCGGACTGTATTGTGCCGAGTGTGAAATTTGATGGAGGAGGATTTATGGTGTGGGGTTGTTTTTCAGGAGTTGGGCTTGGCCCCTTAGTTCCAGTGAAAGGAACTTTGAATGCTCCAAGATACCAAAACATTTTGGACAATTCCATGCTCCCAACTTTGTGGGAACAGTTTGGAGCGGGCCCCTTCCTCTTCCAACATGACTGTGCACCAGTGCACAAAGCAAGGTCCATAAAGACATGGATGACAGAGTCTGGTGTGGATGAACTTGACTGGCCTGCACAGAGTCCTGACCTGAACCCGATAGAACACCTTTGGGATGAATTAGAATGGAGCCTGAGAGCCAGGCCTTCTCGACCAACATCAGTGTGTGACCTCACCAATGCGCTTTTGGAAGAATGGTGGAAAATTCCTATAAACACACTCCGCAACCTTGTGGACAGCCTTCCCCGAAGAGTTGAAGCTGTAATAGCTGCAAAAGGTGGACCCACATCATATTGAACCCTATGGGTTAGGAATGAGATGGCACTTCAAGTTCATATGTGAGTCAAGTCAGGTGGCCAAATACTTTTGGCAATATAGTGTATGTTGCTACTTTTTCATGAATACACCTTAGCTTCAAATATTTTGTTATTTGACCAATGATACCTGTTAGCATGCTAGCTTTTCATTATTTTATTGTAGGTAAAGTATACACACACCTCAGTCTAATGTGGGTACTTGATGCCTGTTACAGTTAGCATTTTAGCATGCTAACATTAACAGATTTTTTTAGCTAAATTAGTTGGTATACACATCAGTGTCAAATATTTTATTTGACGAATGATACCTGTTAGCATTCTAATGTTAACATGTTAGCTTTTTTTTGGCAAATTTTTCGCAAATTTTTCAGGTATACACCTCAGCGTCAAATATTTTGTTACTTGACCAATATACTTGTTAGCATGCTAATATTAGCATGCTAGCTTTTTTTGGCCATTTTTTCAGGTATACACCTCTGCTTAGTTGTATTTTTTCAATGAAAATAAAAAGTGTTTCAGCATGTTTTTTAAAACAGTTTTCAGCATTTCTCTGCTGCACTTTTGAGGCGCAGTCGTGACTTTTTATTGCCGCAGTCTTTTTCATCTCGAACAATGAGCAGGAATCGAAAGAAAGAGCAAATTCATCCCCTAAAAGGCAGCATCGATCACTGCGCTAATTGCTGAGCTGGCAAAGTTTTCCCCTGCGCGCCGTCTGCCAGGCAGCCGGAAGTGGAGGAAGAGGAGGCTGAGCCGGGTGAGGAGGAAGAGGAGGCGGCGCAGGACCCTGAGTGCGTGTCGGCAGCGCGCACCCACACGAGAGATGCGTCTTGACGCCGTGGACCGCTCCTCGTCCCCGGACGTCCCCCGCCTTTGAAGCATGGTGCAGAAGTCCCTCAACGGCGGGCTCTACCCCGGTCAGGCCGGCGAGAGGAGGCACAAGGTGGGCTTTGTGGGGCTGGAGCCCCCCGGGGGTCCCGAGTCCAGCCGGGACGGGACGCTGCTCATCGCGGGCGCCAAGCGGGGCGGCAGAGCCCGGGGCAGCGCCTCCGCCAAGAAGAACGCCGGTTACCGGAAACTGCAGACTTTCCTCTATAACGCGCTGGAAAGACCTCGAGGATGGGCCTTCATCTACCACGCTTACGTGTGAGTCCTCATCGATTATTATTAGTATCCTTTACCTCACATCGATTATTAGTATCCTTTACCTCACATCGATTATTAGTATCCTTTACCTCACATAGATTATTAGTATCATTTACCTGACATCGATTATTAGTATCCTTTACCTCACATCGATTATTAGTATCCTTTACCTCACATAGATTATTAGTATCCTTTACCTGACATCGATTATTAGTATCCTTTACCTCACATCGATTATTAGTATTCTTTACCTCACATCGATTATTAGTATTCGTTTACATGTGAGTCATGACATCGATTATTGTTATTATTTGGCGTCACTCGTCTCTCTGCCTTCATTGCGACGTTTGCTGCTCCAACAACCTTCAACACTTCAATAATGAATATAACTTGTTCTAAACATTCATGTATATATCATCTTTGTTTAAAGTTACACTTCAAAACTACTAGTCAAAGATCCTCTCGTGATCACTTTACTGTTTTTAAAAACATACTGCAAAATATTAGTCAACAATCCTCTCTGACAGGAGTGCTTTGCTGTTTTTTAAAGCCCCTACTGCAAAATATTAGTCAAAGATCCTCTATATGACAAGAGTGCTTTGCTGTTTTTCAAAGACCTACTGCAAAAACACTAGTCAAAGATCCTCTATATGACAAGAGCGCTTTGCTGTTTTTTAAAGCCCTACTGCAAAATATGAGTAAAAGATCCTCTATATATAGGAGTGTTTGCTGTTCTTAAAATACCTACTGCATAATATTAGTCAAAGATCCTCTATATGACAAGAGTGCTTTGCTGTTTTTAAAGCCCTACTGCAAAATATTAGTCAGAGATCCTCTATATGACAGGAGTGCTTTGCTGTTTTTAAAGCCCTACTGCAAAATATTAGTCAAAGATCCTCTATATGACAGGAGTTCTTTGCTGTGTTTTAAAGCCCTACTGCAAAATATTAGTCAAAGATCCTCTGTATGACAATAGTGCTTTGCGGTTTTTTATAGCCTTACTGCAAATTATTAGTCAAAGATCCTCTATATAATAGGAGTGTTTGCTGTTTTTAAAAGACCTACAGCAAAATATTAGTCAAATATCCTCTATATGACAAGAATGTTTGCTGTTTTTAAAATACCTACTGCATAATATTAGTCAGAGATCCTCTATATGACAGGAGTGTTTTGCTGTGTTTTAAAGCCCTACTGCAAAATATTAGTCAAAGATCCTCTATATAATAGGATTGTTTGCTGTTTTTAAAAGACCTACTGCAAAATATTTGACAAAGATCCTCTATATGACAGGAGTGTTTGCTGTTTTTAAAAGACCTACTGCAAAATGTTAGTCAAAGATCCTCTATATGACAGGAGTGTTTGTTGTGTTTTAAAGCCCTACTGCAAAATATTAGTCAAAGATCCTCTATATGACAGGAGTGCTTTGCTGTTTTTTAAAGCCCTACTGCAAAATATTAGTCAAATCCGCCTTCCGCCCGATTGTAGCTGAGATAGGCTCCAGCACCCCCCGTGACCTCGAAAGGGATAAGCGGTAGAAAATGGATGGATGCATGGATCCTCTATATGACAGGAGTGCTTTGCTGTTTTTAAAGAACTACTGCAAAAACACTAGTCGAAAATCCTCTATATCAGTGGTACACAACCACCGGACCGATTGGTACCGGGCCGCACAAGAAATTAAAAAAAATTAAAAAATTAAAATTTTATTTTTATTTATTTTATTTATATGAAATCAACATAAAAAACACAATATATACATTATATATCAATATAGAGCAATACAGTCTGCAGGGATACAGTCCGTAAGCGCTTTGTATTTTTAAGGCCCTGATATGGACTCCAATCAAAGATTGTTTACGTGACAGGAGTGTTCAGCTATATTTAAAGACGTTCTTTAAGAAAACTAGTCAAAGACTGTCTATACGACAGGAGTGCTATGCTTTTTTAAGGCCTCTGTAGAGACTCTAATCAAAGATTGTCAATATGACAGGAGTGTTCACTTGTTTTAAAGACCTTTTTATAAGAACACTAGTCAAATACTACTGTTTTTTACACGAATAGACACTAATCAAAGAGTGTCTATGTGACAGGAGTGTTCAGCTGTTGTATAAGGACCTGTAAAAACACTAGTCAAAGATTGTCTATATGACAGGAATGTTCAGCTGTTTTAAAACCTTCTGTCAAAAACACTAATCAAAGATTGTCTAAATGACAGGAATGTTCAGCTGTTTTTAAAAACTTCTGTCAAAAACAGTAATCAAAGATTGTCTACATGACATGAATGTTCAGCTGTTTTTAAAAACCTGTCAAAAACTGTAATCAAAGATTGTCTACATGACAGGAATGTTCAGCTGTTTTTGAAACCTTCTGTCAAAAACACTAATCAAAGATTGTCTACATGACAGGAATGTTCAGCTGTATTTAAAACCTTCTGTCAAAAACACCAATCAACGGTTGTCTTTATGACCAATGTTCAGCTGTTTTTAAAACGTTCTGTCAAAAACAGTTATCAAAGATTGTCTACATGACAGGAATTAATCAAAGATTGTCTAAATGACAGGAATGTTCAGCTGTCTTTAAATCTTCTGTCAAAAACACTATTAAAAAATTGTCTATATGACAGGAATGTTCAGCTGTTTTTAAAACCTTCTGTCAAAAACACTAATCAAAGATTGTCTATCTGACAGCAATGTTCAGCTGTTTTTAAAATCTTCTGTCAAAAACACTAATCAAAGATTGTCTACATGACAGGAATGTTCAGCTGCTTTTAAGGACTTTCTTTAAGAACACCAGTCAAAGATTGTCTGTTCGACAAGCGCATGTTGCCTGCCAAAATAGAGTCACTGATCCTTTATAAGACAGCAGTGCTGTGTTTAAGGACCTAAATGAACGTTGGAATCCTGGGTGTTGTACAAAAAGTGACTGTGATGTCATTCTCGGGGGTGATGGTGTATTTGCCAAACTTCAGTGGTCACATGTTGGAAATCCTGCAATTTCCCATTTTCCTTCCTGCACCCGAATCCACAACAACACAAAGTAGAAGCACCTTGCAGCTGCAATGATGCGCTTTAGATGAATGATGCGTTCAAGTGCTCTTTCAACAGTGTGTGTGTGTGTGTGTGTGTGTCTGTGTGTGTGTCTGTGTGAGAGTGTGTGTGTGTATGTGTGTGTATGTGTGTGTCTGTGTGAGAGTGTGTGTGTGTCTGTGTGAGAGTGTGTGTGTGTGCGTGTGTGCGCCCCAGAGGGTCCATGTGCTGTAAATATTTCAGTGGTTTGCTCAGCAGCCAAGGAACATTTTCACATTGCAGCAACTGACCTGCAATACCTGTCATGCACACTAGGGGAGGGGTAATGGGGGTTGCTATGATATGTGCTGATGTCTTAAATAATAATAATACATTTTATTTATGGTCGCCTTTCTCAAGGTCACTTTACAAGAGATAAGCGATCAATCAGTTATGTGACAAACAAATATATATACATAATAAGAACAAATATATATATATATATACACTACCGTTCAAAAGTTTGGGGTCACATTGAAATGTCCTTATTTTTAAAGGAAAAGCACTGTACTTTTCAATGAAGATAACTTTAAACTAGTCTTAACTTTAAAGAAATACACTCTATACATTGCTAATGTGGTAAATGACTATTCTAGCTGCAAATGTCTGGTTTTTGTTGCAATATCTACATAGGTGTATAGAGGCCCATTTCCAGCAACTATCACTCCAGTGTTCTAATGGTACAATGTGTTTGCTCATTGGCTCAGAAGGCTAATTGATGATTAGAAAACCCTTGTGCAATCATTTTCACACATCTGAAAACAGTTTAGCTCGTTACAGAAGCTACAAAACTGACCTTCCTTTGAGCAAATTGAGTTTCTGGAGCATCACATTTGTGGGGTCAATTAAACGCTCAAAATGTCCAGAAAAAGAGAACTTTCACCTGAAACTCGACAGTCTATTCTTGTTCTTAGAAATGAAGGCTATTCCACAAAATTGTTTGGGTGACCCCAAACTTTTGAACGGTAGTGTATATATATATATATATATTAGGGCTGCAACAACTAATCGATGAAATCGATTAAAATCGATTATAAAAGTAGTTGCCGATTAATTTAGTCATCGATTCGTTGGATCTATGCTATGCGCATGCGCAGAGGCTTTAAAAAAATAAAAAATAAAAATAAATTTTTTTTATTATTATTTTTTTTTGTGTTGAAAATAAACCTTTATTTATAAACTGCAACATGTACAAACAGCTGAGAAACAATAATCAAAATAAGTATGGTGCCAGTATGCTGTTTTTTTTCCAATAAAATACTGGAAAGGATAGAAATGTAGTTTGTCTCTTTTATCCGATTATTAATCGATTAATCGAAATAATAATCAACAGATTAATCGATTATCAAATTAATCGTTAGTTGCAGCCCTAATATATATAAATAAATATATATATATATATATATATATATATATATATATATATATATATATATATATATATATATATATATATATATATATATATATATATATATATATATACAAATATATATACATAATAAGAACACATATACACTATATTGCCAAAAGTATTTGGCCACCGGGGGCTGATGGTGACCAGGCGTGGAGGTGGGAAGATGATCAGGGTGTGACTGTGATGTGACCGGGATGTGACCAACATTGTGACCAGTGTGTGACCAGTGTGTGACAAGTAGGTGACCAGGGTGTGACCAGTGTGTGACCAGGGTGTGACCAAGGTGTGACAAGGATGTGACCATTGTGTGACCAGGTTGTGATCAGGGTGTGACTAGTGTGTGACCAAGGTGTGACTAAGGTGTGACTAGTGTGTGACCAAGGTGTGACTAAGGTGTGACTAGGGTGTGACCGGGATGTGACCAGTGTGTGACAAGGATGTGACTGGGGTGTGACCAGGGTGTGACAAGGATGTGACCAGTGTGTGACCAGTGTGTGACCAGGGTGTGACAAGTAGGTGACCAGGGTGTGACCAGTGTGTGACCAGGGTGTGACCAGTGTGTGACCAGGGTGTGACCAAGGTGTGACAAGGATGTGACCATTGTGTGACCAGGTTGTGATCAGGGTGTGACTAGTGTGTGACCAAGGTGTGACTAAGGTGTGACCAGGGTGTGACCGGGATGTGACCAGTGTGTGACAAGGATGTGACTGGGGTGTGACCAGGGTGTGACAAAGATGTGACCAGTGTGTGACCAGTGTGTGACCAGGGTGTGACAAGTAGGTGACCAGGGTGTGACCAGTGTGTGACCAGGGTGTGACCAAGGTGTGACAAGGATGTGACCATTGTGTGACCAGGTTGTGATCAGGGTGTGACTAGTGTGTGACCAAGGTGTGACTAAGGTGTGACCAGGGTGTGACCGGGATGTGACCAGTGTGTGACAAGGATGTGACCGGGGTGTGACCAGGGTGTGACAAGGATGTGACCAGGGTGTGACGAGGATGTGAAAAGGATTTGACCAGTGTGCGACCAGTGTGTGACCGGGGTGTAACCAAGGTGTGACCAGGGTGTGACAAGTAGGTGATCGGGGTGTGACCTTGGTGTGAGAAAGATGTGACCAGTGTGTGACCAGGGTGTGGAAAGGATGTGACCAGGGTGTGACAAGTAGGTGACCGGGGTGTGACCGGGGTGTGACCGGGATGTGACCGGGATGTGACCAGGGTGTGACCTGGGTGTGACCAGGGTGTGACCAGGATGTGACCGGTGTGTGACCAGGGTGTGACCAGGGTGTGACAAGGATGTGACCAGTGTGTGACCAAGGTGTGACCAGGGTGTGACAAGTAGGTGACCGGGATGTGACCAGTGTGTGACAAGGATGTGACCGGGGTGTGACCAGAGTGTGACCAGGGTGTGACCGGTGTGTGACCGGTGTGTGACCGGTGTGTGACCAGTGTGTGACAAGGATGTGACCGGGGTGTGACCAGAGTGTGACCAGAGTGTGACCAGAGTGTGACCAGGATGTGACAAGGATGTGACAATGGTGTGACCATGGTGTGACCAGGGTGTGACCAGAGTGTGACCAGGATGTGACCAGGATGTGACCAGAGTGTGACCAGGATGTGACCGGTGTGTGACCAGGAGTGACCATGGTGTGACCGTGGTGTGACCAGGGTGTGACCAGGGTGTGACAAGGATGTGACCAGTGTTTGACCAAGGTGTGACCAGGGTGTGACAAGTAGGTGACCGGGATGTGACCAGTGTGTGACAAGGATGTGACCGGGGTGTGACCAGGGTGTGACCGGTGTGTGACCAAGGTGTGACAAGGATGTGACCGGGGTGTGACCAGAGTGTGACCAGGGTGTGACTGGGGTGTGACCAGAGTGTGACCAGGGTGTGACCAGGGTGTGACCAGGGTGTGACCAGGGTGTGACAAGGCTGTGACCAGGAGTGGCCATGGTGTGACCATGGTGTGACCAGGGTGGGACCAGGGTGTGACAAGGATGTGACAAGGATGTGACCAGTGTGTGACCAAGGTGTGACCAGGGTGTGACAAGTAGGTGACCGGGATGTGACCGAGATGTGACCAGTGTGTGACAAGGATGTGACCGGGGTGTGACCAGAGTGTGACCAGAGTGTGACCAGGGTGTGACCATGGTGTGAGAAGGATGTGACCAGGGTGTGAAAAGGATGTGACCAGTGTGTGGCCAGGGTGTGACAAGTAAGTGACCGGGATGTGACCGAGATGTGACCAGTGTGTGACAAGGATGTGACCTGGGTGTGACCAGAGTGTGACCAGGGTGTGACCATGGTGTGAGAAGGATGTGACCAGGGTGTGAAAAGGATGTGACCAGTGTGTGGCCAGGGTGTGACAAGTAGGTGACCGGGGTGTGACCGGGATGTGACCAGAGTGTGACCAGAGTGTGACCAGGATGTGACCGGTGTGTGACCGGTGTGTGACCGGTGTGTGACCGGGGTGTGACCGGGGTGTGACCAGGATGTGACCGGTGTGTGACCAGGGTGTGACCAGGGTGTGACCAGGGTGTGACCAGGGTGTGAAAAGGATGTGACCAGTGTGTGACCAGTGTGTGACCAGGGTGTGACAGGTAGGTGACCGGGGTGTGACCATGGTGTGAAAAGGATGTGACCAGTGTGTGACCAGGGTGTGAAAAGGATGTGAGCAGTGTGTGACCAGGGTGTGACAAGTAGGTGACCGGGATGTGACCGGGGTGTGACCGGGGTGTGACCAGGATGTGACCGGTGTGTGACCGGTGTGTGACCGGTCAGCTTACTTCTTTTATATTTGCATAGTATGTATATATTATTAATGTTGTAAATACACATCTTTATACTGTATATCTAGAAAGGGTGGTCCTAAAGAGGTAGGCATTTTGCGGAGGTCTCAAGAAGGTAACGCATACAAAAATGTGTGTGTGTGTGTGTGTGTGCGTGTGTGTGTGTGTGTGTGTGCGTGTGTAATGTAATGTTTTATGCTAGCTTTTTTAGCGTTGTTTGTATATTTTAACCTAAAAATTATATATTTTTTATACACAGTGCCATCTTGGAAGTATGTTAACGTCTCTTATATTTGGATGCTAACGTTTTATGCTAGCTTTTTAGCTAATTGTATATGTTACCACCTACAAATAGTGCATCTTGGTATTTCCTTCTATCCGGTCATGTGCTTGCATGCTAACGTTTTATGCTAGCCTTTTTAGCTAATGTTGTATGTCTACAACAAAAAATCATGGTTTTTGATACTGGCAGCCATCTTGGAAATATTCTAACGTCTCTTATTTGAGCATGCTAATGTTTAATGCTAGCGCTTTAGTTCATTATATATGTTCACAATCATGTGAATTTTGGTATTTCCTCCTATCCGGTCAAGTGCTAGCATGCTAATGTTTTATGCTAGCGTTTTGTTGTTGTTTTGTTTTAGCTAATTTTGCATGTTTTAACCTAACCATCATGGTTTTTGATACTTGCCGCCATATTGGAAGAACGCCAACTCATCCTATGTTAGCATGCTAATGCAAAACTATTTGCATTATAGCAGTCAGTGAAGAATAATGTCACGATCATGTTGGGTTTAGTTTGGTATTTCCTTAGTTGTTGTTTAGTTCTATTTCGGCACTCTCGTTGGTTTTCTTAGTTAGCGGTTTTCGTCAGCTGCCTCTGATTAGTGGTCCGGGCGCTCACCTGCTTCTGATCACTAATCAGAGATGTATTTATTCCTGCCCCGCATCACACACTGCCTGCCAGTCTCGCTCGCTTCATGCAACAGTTTGCGTTTTGGTTTTCTTCCACTTGTCACGCCTTTGCTTTGTTCCCTGGTTAAGCTTTGTCGCAGTTTCGGACATTTTGTATTTGTTTACCCCCTGGCCTATTGAGAATAAATTTGCAGCTTAGCTGCACGCTGCTTTCATGCTGTCATTTTTGCAACCGTGCCACCCAGAGGTAACAAAAAACCCGCTAATTAGCCGCAGCGGTCTATAAGCCGGCGGGTTCAAAGCGCAGGGAAAAAGCGGCTGTACTTGGTGACACCATTATTCATAATATGTGTGAGTGCAAAGACAAGGACATCATCATTTAAGTTTCTCTCCTAGCAGAACCAAAGTCTTAAGCTAGTTCATGTTCTCCTGGGACAAGACCAAGGACTTGGAACATTCCAGGGCAGGAAATGCTTATTGATGTTCCACAGCCTGATGGATGATTACATGTCGCTAATGGACCAGGAGCAGGGGGCGCCCTTAAGTTCTAGAACACTTCACCCTGAGGTCCTGGCTGGACTGGTCCAGAACTGAATCCCCAGGATTAGCAGCACAAAAAAAACATTAGGCGAGCGGGCCATCAATGATGGATGAGATGCTGCAACCCCACGAGGCGGGTGAACGTGACATGTGCAAAACCGCTCGGATCTTTTGGACGGCTTGTTAAGGGGAAACCATTCGCAGTTTGGGAGATGTTAGTCCTAGGAAACATTTTTTTAAATAAAAAAAACCTCATATATGAATATTTAATTTTTCTATTTTATTTAGATTCACTTCCTTAGTAAAGGATATGTAAAGTAGGTCAAGCACGTACAATTGTGTATTCACTCTTTTTTTTTAAATATGTTCCTATTTTTATTCTAGTTGTTTTTTATACTTTTTATATCCAGAAACACATACTTTTTGTGTATTTTTCTACTGTTAAAATGCTCAATGGTGAGGGAAAATTCAATACATATATATACAGTATATAATATTTCTGTAAATGTCAATTATTTTGATCCTCATCGATTTTATAACTTAGGGGTGTCCAAACTTTTTCCACTGAGTGCTGCATACTAAAAAAGTCAAAGAATTTAAATATTTGTTTGAATTTTTTAAATTAGAATGATAATATTATATACACTATTATATACATATAATGATAATAATAATAATAATTCTGCTTTACAATATATATATTTATATATATATATATATATATATATATATATATATATATATATATATATATATATATATATATATATATATATATATATATATATATGTGTGTGTGTGTATATGTATGTATGTATGTATGTATGTACAGTATTTATAGTAATATTTCTGTCAATGTAAATCTATCTGATCCACTATACAAGTCAAAGTATGCAGGGGCCATTTTGGTATTTGTTTAAATTAAAAAGATATACAACTGCTATAAACAGACATTATATTTATTTAAATATAGATCTGTGTTTGGGGCGACATAGTATATTATTAATAATAATTAGTATCAAAGTCTCATCTTTTTCACATGAATTACATCTTTTTGCTCTTTTTTTCTTATATTTTTACTGTTGTTTTTTTCTTGTAAGAATAAAATAATGATAATAATAATATCATTACGATTGTGTAACTGCACAAACTTGTGTAAAAAAATTCAGCTTTTTTATTGTAGTTGTTCTAATATATTGAAGTCATCAATTCATTAGTTAATAGTGTTGTGTTGTTTATTTCAATTTTTAACAGACTACTTTGTTTATATTTGTATTTTATTTTATTTTTATTTTGAGTGCTCCTATTATTTCAGATCAGCGGTTTCCAAACTTAAAAATAAAATAAAAAATAATCTATACATACAGTATTTAAAGACAACACTTTGTGTGAGCTTTAGCGTTATAGTTGACAAAGTATCTTATTGTTAATATTAGTATCAAAATAACAGCTTTTTCTCATGACTTCACATCTGTTTGCTCTTTTATCTTACATTTTTACTGGGGTTTTTTCTGACTTTGCCAGCAAAACTTGAGCTGTGGGCCGCAAATGCCCCCCCGAGCCGCACTTTGGACACCCCTATTAAAAATGCTAATGTTGATTGTTTCCTTAATAAAACTAACAATTATAATAACAAGCCAGTTTTTGAACGGTGGACATGCTCCTTTCAAAGAGCCATAAAGGCGATCTGTGGGGTTGAATCCAATAAAAAAACAAAACATTTCCCCCATTAGTTGTGATATTATACTACCATCGCCTTCATATGTTGTAGTTACACCAAATCGCCGACAGGTGTCAGCGTCGCCATTTTGAACAGGAGCAAGAGAAGAAGTCCTGCGTTAACTTCTGATAATTGACAGCCGGCAGAGCGCAATTGAGCTTCTTGTAGGTAAGATGGCGATGTTTAAAAATAAGATATGTGACTAGTTCAGGTGTTTATGGGATGCTTTGTGGTATCTGTCGATGTTTATCGTCATTGGCTAAGTTTTGATGCTAACGTGGGCGCGTGAGCTGCTTGTCGTTGAAGTGACGTCAACATGGCGGCCAATGTTTTGTTTTGACAATATACTGGACTCTAAAATAGCGATTTCAGTCAATTATCTTTCACAAATTTAAGGATAATCAGTTTACATATCAGCACAAAATAATACACTCGAATACAGGACAAGATAAGGATGAAATGGTTGAACAGAGGTAAAAATTATGAGACCAATTAATACATAAAAAAACAATTCTTCAAACACAGTTTGTCCAAACCAGATTAACTTGACAAAGACCATAACTCCAGGACTTTAAAAAAAAACATTTTGCTTCATTGTTTGAGATCATTAGTCCAATAAGAGATGGCAGAGTTGGGATAACCTCTTGAGCATATTTTAACCTGGATGGTCACTGGATGCGTAACGGCAGCGGAGCGGCGCATATTTAGGCGAATCCGCGCATCGTCACGTGATAAGGGGAGTTGCAGTAGCGCGAACCACAAATATATTTTTTTCTGTCCTTCCAGAAGAGCAGAAGCAAAAAAAAAATGCGGTCCTGCCATTCGAGATGTGTAACGATTGCTAAACGGCAATGTCACGAATGTCTCGAGCTTTGCCGTCCATCATAACTCGCAGAACAATTAGCATCAGCTGCTATTTGACATGGGGCCCCATATACAAAAAACAAAACCAGTGAAGTTGTCACGTTCAACCATGAATTGATTAACGTGGACCCCGACTTAAACAAGTTGAAAAACGTATTCGGTGTTAACATTTAGTGGTCAATTGTACGGAATATGTGCTGTACTGTGCAATCTACTAATAAAAGTTTCAATCAAACAATCAATTGTGTAAATGGTAAATAAAAACAGAATACAATGATTTGCAAATCCTTTTCAACTTATATTCAATTAAATGGACTGCAAATAGATAGATAGATAGATAGATAGATAGATAGATAGATAGTACTTTATTGATTCCTTCAGGAGAGTTCCCTCAGGAAAATTAAAATTCCAGCAGCAGTGTACAAAATTGAGATTGAATTTAAAAAGTAAATAATGGAGGTATACAGTAAATGGAAACAAAATAGAAAAATATTACAATAGAATAAAAATAAAAAGCAACAATGAGAATACAAATATAACAGTAAAATAAGAATATAACAAGAGAAACTAGGCAGTAGTGACCATGTTATGAAAAAGTATTGCACTGTTATTGTTTTGCATCCCCTGTCATCCTAGTACCAAAGACAAGATACTTACCGTAATTTCCGGACTATAAGCCGCACCTGACTATAAGCCGCACCAGCTAAATTTAGGGGAAAATACAGATTGCTCCATATATAAGCCGCACCCGACTATAAGTCGCAGGGTTTTGATGTGTAATTACCGTAGTATATAGGGGTTCCTGCTACCACGGAGGGGATTGTCGGGACAGAGATGACTGTTTGGGAACGCAAAGCGTCCCATTTATTAACAATAAATCTTTCAATCATTCAATCAAACTTTCACATCTTTGACATGGCGAACAGCATTCGTGCAGAGTACAAATAATACAACGGTGCAAAGTAATACAAAGTGCTCGCCTGTACGTTATCAAAATAACCAGCCTACCGGTATATGAAAAGTCAGTCTTTAATCATTGTGTCATCGTCTTCCTCCTGCGTACTAAAACCACAGAAATCCTCTTCGTCGGTGTCGGAGAAGAACAGGCCGTAAATAAGCCGCACCCTTGTATAAGCCGCAGGGACCAGAACGAGGGGAAAAAGTAGCGGCTTATAGTCCGGAAATTACGGTAATGTTCCAACTGAGAAACTTTTTTTTTTTGCAAATAATCTTTACCTTAAAATTTAATGGCAGCAACACATTGCAAAAAAGTTGTCACAGGGGCATTTTTACCACTGTGTTACATGGCCTTTCCTTTTACCAACACTCAGGAAACATTTGGGAACTGAGGAGACACATTTTTGAAGTGGAATTACTTCCCATTCTTGCTTGATGTACAGCTTAAGTTGTTCAACAGTCCGGGGTCTCCGTTGTGGTATTTTAGGCTTCATATTGCGCCACACATTTTCAATAGGAGACAGGTCTGGACTACAGGCAGGCCAGTCTAGTACCTGCACTCTTTTACTATGAAGCCACGCTGTTGTAACACGTGGCTTGGCATTGTTTTTTTTGCCACTTGTGCCAGCTTTTTTGAAACACGTTGCAGGCATCAAATTCCAAATGAGCTAATATTTGCAAAATCTAAATAAGTTTTCCAGATCAAACGTTAAGTATATTGTCTTTGCAGTCTATTCAATTGAATATAAGTTGAAAAGGATTTGCAAATCATTGTATTCTGTTTTTATTTACCATTTACACAACGTGCCAACTTCACTGGTTTTGGGTTTTGTAACTGCCCGGGATATGCCTGTAATATGATTCTTAAATTTTTGACCCCCAGAATCAGCGTGTCCTCATCCATGTGTCGAGGTGCAATTATGTCGGAAAACCTTTGACAAATTGACTTCACGTCCGTCCCCGCCCATTAGGACGTTTCAAAGTGTAGAATACGATCCGCCTTGAAAACAGTATTTTATTTTGAAATTAAACGACGTGATTTATTTTGTGTTTGTGCATGACTTCCTGTTCAACACAAGTAGATTTTAGCTAAATTGGTCCACCGTGTCTCTGGTGCAGGATACATTGAAGCTCTCTGCGTATCAGGCGGTGGAAACTGATTTGTTCGGGTTTGTCCAATGAAAGAGAATGTATGTCTTTCCAAAATGGCTGCCATACCGACCACCATGTTTTATGGATACAATGAAAGTAAGTTATTAAATATATCCAGTTGTTGTGCTTTAAAGTTACAATTTTGTTTTTTTTTCTAAGCACTAGCGTCATTTATTAAAAGCTCATTACGCAGTAAGTTCAATGATGCGGACATGTTTGTTACTGGACACTTTCTAATAAGCTTCTACCTTGGAAACTGTGTATGTGTTAGTAATATGCAGCTAGAATTATTTGATACTTGTTTATATTGACAAATGTGCTGTTTTAGACTTATTACCTATGTCTAGCTTGTGTGCTATTGTGTCCTTAGCTGTTGTGTACCTGCTAGCTCCTAGTAGCCTAGCAAGTTTACCTTTTATAAACAGAAGAAATGGTGTGCTTTTTAGAGGACATTTAGGTGTTAACTGGCTGTAGGACTGCTACTATCGGAGAGTTTAGATGCAAACTCATACTTGTTTTTCGTTGTTTTTATCGGACTGATATCTGGTAACAATATCGGACATATATATATCGACATACTGAATACGACATACTGAAAACCACGTTTGTCCTCTGTGGTGGACATACTACAAATACTTTTATAATAATGCTTTCTTATGCTTGCCGTAAATGTTGGTACATTTTTAGGGGATTACAGCAAATCACAGTGGCGGTCGCGGCAAATGCAGCGGTTGCCGTGGTTAAATTCGAGCCCCGTATATAGGGATGATGTTTGATAAGAAATGATCGAGTTCGAGCCTATTATCGAATCCTCTTATCGAACCGATTCCTTATCGATTCTCTTATCGAGTCCAGATAGGTTGTTGTATACAGAAAAAACACACACAATATTTGGTTTAACAAAAGCTCACTTTTATTATATAAGAAAAAATTAAAATCTAATAAATAAATAAATATTGACTGTTAACCCCCTAAAAAAAATAAATAAATAAATAAATATTGTCTGTTGTTACCCAAAGTATATTAAGTGGAATTTTTAAGAAAAACAAATATATACAGTAACACAAAAACAACCTGTCTCTGTGATCACTATAGGTGTATAAATAATAATATAGTGTTGAATAAAATCAGTCCCTTGGGCACAAAACTGAAAACAATACAGCTCTCCAAAAAGTGCACTTCTGCTGCTATTTGACATAACTGTTTGTTATGATGCTTTGACATTTTTGCACTTTATTTCTTTATTGAAAGAAAATTTTATGAAGAGAAATGTTGTTTGCAAATGTGGTTACAATGCTAAAAAAATGAAAAGTTAAAGCTAAACAAAGA
>NC_084731.1:68499755-68559755 GCF_033978785.1 Entelurus aequoreus
CGCTCTGAATACGCACTGCTGATTGGCTGTTACATGCGCTCTGAATACGCACTGCTGATTGGCTGTTACATGCGCTCTGAATACGCACTGCTGATTGGCTGTTACATGCGCTCTGAATACACACTGCTGATTGGCTGTTACATGCGCTCTAAATATGCACTGCTGATTGGCTGTTACATACACTTCTCTTTTGTAAAGTAAATCTGAACAGCCGATATCGGCATCTACATCAACTATATGATTTGCCTGAGAAGCTGGACAGGACAAAAAAATAAATAAATAAAATAAAAAAACCTTTAGTTTAGGCGGTGGCTCTTTGTTGTTAAGGCGGCCGCCTTAACAACAAAGCGCTGCGGGAAACCCTGAGGACAACCTCAAATGCCATCCCAGAAAGCCCACTCCAGTCAACGAAGGAAATAATTAGCGGCCTAAGATGAGTGAGACCAAGGAGTGGTCCATGCTCGATGAAGATCTGGACATGGTGCTTGAAATGGTTCAAGCAGGTTCAGTAGAAAGGAAGGTGGATTCACTCACAGCCATCACCTACAACTTGGCAAAAGAACGGTTTTGAACAGTGCCAAGGAGAGAGAACAAAGCAAGACCAGAAAAGCAGGAAAACAGAAGAGAAAAAAAGATCAAAAAACTTCGGAAGGAGATTAAAACCTTGAAAAAGCAATTTAAATTGGCAAGCACGGAAGAAAAGGAAGGTATAAAAGAACTGACAGCTTGCCTCCGCGAGCAGTTCATCAGGCTGAGAAGAGCTGAAGGGCAAAGGCAAAGGCGGAATAGGCAGGAAGCTGCACGAGCCCAGTTCATAAAAGACCCCTATCGCTTCACCAAGTCACTTTTGGGAGAGGCTAGGTCAGGGACTCTAACAAGTTCTAAGGAGGAGGTGGTAACCCCCCCCCCTAGAAGGGGGGGGGGGGGGGGTTACCCACATATGCGGTCCTCTCCAAGGTTTCTCATAGTCATTCACCGACGTCCCACTGGGGTGAGTTTTTCCTTGCCCGTATGTGGGCTCTGTACTGAGGATGTTGTTGTGGCTTGTACAGCCCTTTGAGACACTTGTGATTTAGGGCTATATAAATAAACATTGATTGATTGATTGATGGAGGAGTTTGTTGAAGAGACATTCAGTGACCCTTCAAGAAACGATGCCCTACCAGAAAATCACGGGCTTGGTACCATCAGTCCACCAACATCCTCCCTCAGCACAGAATATCCATCATGGAGAGAGGTTCAAGAGGTTGTCAAGCACGCGAGATCAGCTTCTGCCCCAGGTCCCAGCAGTATACCCTACAAAGCAGGGGTCTCAGACACACGCCCCGCGGGCCAATTGCGGCCCGCGAGAAGTTATTTTGCGGCCCGCACCTTAATATGAAAATGTAATGTTAGTGCGGCCCGCAAGTTTTATATGAATGGCGCTTGACAGCGTCATACTTGCCAACCCTCCCGATTTTTCCGAGAGACTCCCGAATTTCAGGGCAACCATTCTCTTGAATGCCTGCCGATTTTCACTCAAACAACAATATTAAGGGCGTGCCGTGATGGCACTGCCTTTAGCGCCCTTTACAACCTGTACAAACAGCGTGCCAGCCCAGTCACATGTTGTATTTGGCTTCTGTACACACACGCAAGTGACTGCAAGACATACTTGATCAACAGCCACACAGGTCACACTGAGGGTGGCCGTATAAACAAGTTTAACACTGTTACAAATGTGCGCCACACTGTGAACCCACATCAAACAAGAATGACAAACACATTTCGGGAGAACATCCGCACCGTAACACAACATAAACACAACAGAACAAATACCCAGAATCCCATGCAGCCCAAACTCTTCCGGGCTACAATATACACCCCCGCTCCCACCAAACCCCGCCCCCCCAACCCTGCCCCCACACATCAAAACCCCCTCCGTGCGTCGGTTGAGGTGGGCGGGTGTATATTGTAGCCCGGAAGAGTTAGGGCTGCAAGGTGTTCTGGGTATTTGTTCTGTTGTGTTTATGTTGTCTTACGGTGCGGATGTTCTCCCGAAATGTGTTTGTCATTCTTGTTTGATGTGGGTTCACAGTGTGGCGCATAATTGTAACAGTGATAAAGTTGTTTATACGGCAACCCTCAGTGTGACCTGTATGGCTGTTGATCAAGTATGTCTTGCAGTCACTTACGTGTGTCTGCAGAAGCCTCATACAACATGTGACTGGGCCGGCACGCTGTTTGTATGGTGAAAAAGCGGACGCAATGACAGGTTGTAGAGGACGTTAAAGGCAGTGCTATCACAGCACACCCTTAATATTGTTGTCCGGGTGAAAATCGGGACAAATTCTGGAGAATGGTTGCCCCGGGAGATTGTCGGGAGGAGCACTGAAATTCGTGAGTCTCCCGGAAAAATCCGGAGGGTTGGCAAGTATGTTGCTAGGGCGGGATAGCCATTCAAAGAAGGTGAATTCATTAAAAAGTGCGTGTTAGATTTTTTTAACAAATCTTTTCTTGCGACCCAGTCTCACCCAGTTTCTGCATCCAGTGGCCCCCAGGTAAATTGAGTTTGAGACCACTGCTACAAAGTATACAAGAAATGCCCTAAGCTCCTACACAGGCTGTGGAAGCTTATGCGGGTGATATGGGCCAAAGGAACCGTACCAACAAGCTGGAGAAGGGTAGTAGGGTGCTTTGTGCGGAAAGAACGGGGATTGATTGATTGATTGATTGAGACTTTTATTAGTAGGTTGCACAATGAAGTACATATTCCGTACAATTGACCACTAAATGGTAACACCAGAATAAGTTTTTCAACTTGTTTAAGTCGGGGTCCACTTAAATTGATTCATTATACAGATATATACTATCAGATATATACTATCATCATAAAACGGTCATCACACAAGATAATCACATTGAATTATTTACATTATTTACAATCCGGGTTGTGGAGGGGGGGGTGGGTTAGGTTTGGTTGTTAGCATCAGACATCAACAATTGAGAACAGAGAAAAGGATATTGGAACAGTGTAGGTCTGACTTGGTTGGATATGGACAGCAAGTAGTGGACATAGAGAGAGAGAGAGAGAGAGAGAGATCAGAAGGCATAAGAAAAAGTATCTACATTTGATTGTTTACATTTGATTATTAACAATCCGGGGAGGGTGTTAGTTTAGGGTTGTAGCTGCCTGGAGGTGAATTTTTATTGCGGTTTTGAAGGAGGGTAGAGATGCCCTTTCTTTTATACCTGTTGGGAGCGCATTCCACATTGATGTGGCATAGAAAGAGAATGAGTTAAGACATTTGTTAGTTCGGAATCTGGGTTTAACGTGGTTAGTGGAGCTCCCCCTGGTGTTGTGGTTATGGCGGTCATTTACGTTAAGGAAGTAGTTTGACATGTACTTCGGTATCAGGGAGGTGTAGCGGATTTTATAGACTAGGCTCAGTGCAAGTTGTTTTACTCTGTCCTCCACCCTGAGCCAGCCCACTTTGGAGAAGTGGGTAGGAGTGAGATGGGATCTGGGGTGGAGGTCTAGAAGTAATCTGACTAGCTTGTTCTGGGATGTTTGGAGTTTAGATTTGAGGGTTTTGGAGGGGCTAGGGTACCAGGAGGTGCATGCGTAATCGAAAAAGGGTTGAACGAGAGTTCCCGCCAGAATCCTCATGGTGCTTTTGTTCACCAGAGAGGAGATTCTGTAGAGAAATCTCGTTCGGTGGTTGACCTTTTTGATTACCTTGGTTGCCATTTTATCACAGGAAAGATTAACCTCTAGAATGGAACCTAGGTAGGTGACCTCATCTTTCCTGGTGATAACAATTTCACCCACTTTTATAGTGAAGTCATTGACTTTCTTAAGGTTGATGTGGGACCCAAATAGGATGGATTCCGTTTTACCCAAGTGTATGGATAGTAAGGCTGAAACGACGCGCCGACGTAGTCTACGTCATCGGTTACGTAAATACGTCGATACCGTTTTTGTGCGTCGACGCGTCGCATATTTACGTCACACTACCGTCATGGCGGAGCGCAAAGCAGACGATGCGACCGGTGCGAGCGAGGGGGAAAAAGCACGCCAAAAGTCAAAAGTGTGGGAGTATTTCAATACACGGCCTAATAATGTTGTTGTATGCACACTGTGTCGAGCGGAAATGGCCTATCATAGCAGCACAACGGCTATGAACGAACATTTGAAAAGAAAACCATCAACCATCAACTAGTCAATCGTCCGCGTGAGTATACGTTGTCATCATTACACAAAAACATGAATGTGTCATTTGTATCTGCTAGGGGTGTAACGGTACGTGTTTTGTATTGAACCACTTCGGTACGGGGCTTTCGGTTCGGTACGGGGGTGTACCGAACGAGTTTCTAAGCTAAAGTCTTAACAAGCTGCTTTGCTCCTTCTGCCTCTGTCTCTGTCCCACCCACACAACCATCTGATTGGTACACACAAAGCGTTATCAGCCAATCAGCAGTGCGTATTCAGAGCGTTAACAGCCAATCAGCAGTGCGTATTCAGAGCGCATGTAGTCAGCGCTTCAGCGTCGAGCAGATAGGTGTTTAGCAGGTGAGCATCAGGCAGCGGACTCTCCCCAAATGATAATAAACACCAATCAGTCAACTACTAGTAACATCACTATAAGGCTGCAGCTAACGATAATTTTTCTATCGATTAATCTATAGATTATTTTTTCCGATTAATCGGTTAATCTATAGATTATTTTTTTCCGATTAATCTATAGACTATTTTTCCTTTTACAGATTATTTTTTTATTCAAAATGAAGATGAAAAAATAAATGTAGGCCCGTTTTTTCAAAAGGCATGGCTTTTATTTACAAAAAAAAGAAGTATGGCCACTCAGTCAACATTGACAACAACATGACTAAATATTCTGTAACAATGTAAACATTTAAAACTTCTAACATTTAACAAAATTAAAAGTATCTTATTTGCTTTTTAATGTGCAAATATAAAAGTCAAGATCCAGTGCAAATCTTAATATTCTGCAATTGTATAAGCATTTCAAAAGTAAAAGTATTGCTTATTTTGCTTTAAAATGTGCAAAAATAAAGATAAACATCCAATACAAAAAAGTGCAAAACGAAATATTCTGTAACAACAGTGTAAACATTTCAACAAAAGTGAAAGTATTGCTTATTTGCTAAAATGTGCAAAAATAAAGATATACATCCAATACAAAAAAGTGCCAATCTAAATATTCTGGAGCACTGTAAACATTAAGTATTGCTTTTAAAATGTGCAAAATAAACATCCAGTCCAACACAGTACACAATAACCAATTCTACTCATTCCAGTGAGTGACTAACAGTTGTAATGAAGAAAGGTTAGCATGTCTATGCTCAGAAGGGGTCGATGTGGCTGGAACTGAGAGGTAATTAGCCTTCACCTCAAGCCAGGACTGCGAGTGAGCTGAGCTGCAGTTTATATTTCTAGAAGGTCAACGGGCTCATAGTGATGTTACTAGTAGTTGACTGGGAGGTGTTTATTATCATTTGGGGAGAGTCCGCTGCCTGATGCTCACCTGCTAAACACCTATCTGCTCCACGCTGAAGCGCTGACTACATGCGCTCTGAATACGCACTGCTGATTGGCTGGTAATGCTTCGTGTGTACCAATCAGATGGTTGTGTGGGTGGGACAATGCTGCGTGCTGAGACAGAGGCAGAGGAGCGAAGCAGCTTGTTAAGACTTTAGCAGCTAAAGTTAGCTTTAGCTTAGAAACTCGTTCGGTACACCCCCGTACCGAACCGAAAGCCCCGTACCGAAACGGTTAAATACAAAACACGTACCGTTACACCCCTAGCAGATACAAATGACACATTCATGTTTTTGTGTAATGATGACAACGTATACTCGCGCGCACGATTGACTAGTTGATGGTTTTCCTTTCAAATGTTCGTTCATAGCCGTTGTGCTGCTATGATAGGCCATTCCCGCTCGACACAGTGTGCATACAACAACATTATTAGGCCGTTTATTGAAATACTCCCACACTTTTGACCACTTTTGGCATGCTTTTCCCCCCTCGCTCGCACCGCTCGCATCGTCTGCTTTGATCGTCTGCTTTGCGCTTCGCCATGACGGTAGTGTGACGTAAATATGCGACGCGTCGACGAACAAAAACGGCGTCGACGTATTTACGGAACCGATGACGTCGACTATGTCGACGCGTAGTTTCAGCCTTACATCACTATGAGCCCGTTGACCTTCTAGAAATATAAACTGCAGCTCAGCTCACTCGCAGTCCTGGCTTGAGGTGAAGGCTAATTACCTCTCAGTTCCAGCCACATCGACCCCTTCTGAGCGCCTATTTTCAGCTGCTGGGAATATTGTAAACAAGAAAAAAAACAGCCTCACCCCAGAGCATGTAGACATGCTAACCTTTCTTCATTACAACTGTTAGTCACTCACTGGAATGAGTAGAATTGGTTATTGTGTACTGTGTTGGACTGGATGTTTATTTTGCACATTTTAAAAGCAATACTTAATGTTTACAGTGCTCCAGAATATTTAGATTGGCACTTTTTTGTATTGGATGTTTATCTTTATTTTTGCACATTTTAGCAAATAAGCAATACTTTCACTTTTGTTTAAATATTTACACTGTTGTTACAGAATATTTCGTTTTGCACTTTTTTGTATTGGATGTTTATCTTTATTTTTGCACATTTTAAAGCAAAATAAGCAATACTTTTACTTTACTTTAAAATAATCTATAGATTAACTGATTAATCGAAAAAAATAATCTATAGATTAATCGATAGAAAAATAATCGTTAGCTGCAGCCTTAATGGATAGCTTGTTGTCAGCGAGCCAGGTGCAAGTTCTACAGAGCTCAGCACTGAGGATTTTCTCCACCTGTGACTTGTCCCTGTCTGATACCAGCAAGGCAGAGTCATCTGCAAACAAGAACAATTCACAGTCGCATGCCGATGACAAGTCGTTTATGTATATTAGGAACAGTAAAGGCCCCAATATACTGCCTTGGGGGACTCCACAGCTCACTGAGAGCGAGGGGGGGACAGGGTGCCGTTTACCTCTACCACCTGCTCCCTTCCCTCCAAGTAAGATTGCTTCCAGCTCCATGAGGTTTTGTTAAATCCGATTGCTTTAAGCTTATCCAACAGTATAGCGTGGTTAACGGTGTCAAAGGCCTTCTGAAGGTCCAGCATGACCATGCCGCAGTATTTGCCCGCGTCCACCTCATGTTTGATGTGGTCGGTCAGATAGAGAAGGCATGTGTCAGTGGAGTGGTTAGTTCTGAAGCCGGATTGGAATTTGTATATGAGTTTATTAGTGGCAAGGTAACTATCGACCTGTTCATAAACTATTTTCTCCATTACTTTCGAAATGGAACTGAGAATAGAAACAGGTCGGTAGTTGCCAGGTTCCAATTTGCTTCCTTTTTTAAAGAGGGGAGTTACTCTTGCTATCTTAAAATCTTTTGGTACTTGGCCTTGTGTAATTGATAGGTTTATTATGTGCGTGATGATCGGGGCAATGATGGAGGCAGAATCCCTGAGGAATCTACAGGGAATATTATCAAGGCCGGTGGCCTTGTTTGGGTGTAGCGCGCTCAATTTTTTAAACACCTCATCAGCTGTGACCATTTCTAATTTGAAATCATCGTTGGATACTCCTAGCTTTCTTTAGAAGGCTTTAATGTGTTCTACACCAAAGCGACCAGAGTGGTGGGACAGCTTGTTGACAAGAGTTGCGGCTATGCTAGTGAAAAAGGCGTTAAGTCTGCTAGCTACCTCCATTTTGTCTGTAATGAGGGAGTCACCTTCCTTGATGCTGATGTTGGTGAGTCTGGTTTTAAGTTTCTGGCTGCAACCAGGAAGCTGGTTGTTGAGAATTTTCCAGAGCTCATGTGGCTTATTTGTTTTTTCCTCTATTTTGTCGTTAATGTAATTTTTTTTTAAGGATTTAGTCAGGTTGGTTGACTTATTTCTTAATTTATTGCATTGCTTTTCGAGAGTTGAAATGAGTGATTTGAGGTTAATATTATTGGGTTGTTTATCTACTTCTGTTTTACGCTTTTGGTATTCGGAGTATTTTCTGTCTCTGTCTTTTATGGCACCTAATAGGTCCGGATTCATCCACGGTTCCGAGCGGGCTTTGATCCTGACTGTTTTCACGGGAGCCATGTCATTTAGTATCTTTAGGAACGCCGTTTTGAAACGATCCCAAGCAACATCGACCAGGTTGCTCGCAAGCACAGGGGACCAGTCCCACTCATCTAATTTTAAATTTAAATTATCACTGGAGTATTTTTTAAGGGATCTGGATTGGGCTGTTATGTGGCCATTGGCTTTGAGTTTGGCTATTTTGCGGGTGCAGAAGGTTAGATAGTGGTCGCTAAGACCACAGATCATGACCCCACTATTTTTTATTTTAGGCCGGTCTGAAGTGAGAATAAGATCTATGGTGGATTGGGTGGAATCACACACCCTTGTAGGTAGTGCTATTAGCTGGGAAAGACCGTGTAGATTACAAAACTTGCTGTAGGATCTGAAGACAGGTGCATCTCTGCGTTGAATATCTGTGAATATCTGTGTTAAGATCCCCAGTTACAATTTTCTCCACGTTGTCTGTCCCAGCCATGCACTCCTCCAGAGCCCCATAGAAATCACTCTGATTAGGGGGTCTATAAACAGTCCCTATTAGTACCGGCTTAGCGTTTTTAAATTTCATTTCCGCCCACACAGATTCCAGGTCATTGTGGTTAAGATCAGTGCGAGTTATGTATTTAATATCTTGGTGAATATACATACAAACGCCCCGACCGTGTTTATTCCTGTCCTTTCTGATAACCGAAAAGTTTTCTATTTCTTATTTCTTATAAATACTTTGATCAAATTTGGTTTCAGAGAAACACAGGATTTTTACCTTCGTGTTGAGGAACATTTCTCTGATTTGGTCGAGTTTGGTTCCAGAGAGGCTGTTCACATTAAGGTGTATGATGTGTAGTCCACTGGAACCAAAAAGAGCATCAGAATCCGCTGTGTTGTGGTACTGACCAGAAAAGTTGTTGGTTATTATTGAAGTTGGAGTTGGAGAGCAGGAGGGAGAGAAGGGAGAGAGAGAGAGAGAGAGAGAGGCATGTTGATCTTCATCCAGGTGAAGGGGAGGGTCGGAGTTGGAGAGGGGGTGGGGCAAGTAGGGTGTGCGGGGGTGGGGGTGGTATTCATTTTGGCTGGTTTTTGTCCGTTTGAAGACAAAGAAAATAAAGAAAATGGCCGTATGAAGGCGCCTCTAAATCCTGTGTATGCCGTGGGTCCAGACACCGCGTCCTCGACCGTCAGGGACCGGGGAGAGGCCGCGTGGACCCCCGCCACACCGTCTCCACTGTATACCGGGGTGTCGATGTCGACAGTCACCTCGTTGACCGCCGCCGCGCCGTTCGTCTCGTGCAGTTCGCCGCCATCACCAATGACTGGGTCGTCCTCCACCGCCGCCGCTGCGCTGCTCGCCGCGCCGTTTGCCGCCGCTGGGTCACTGCCTTCCCTGATGTCTGGGTCGTCCACCGCCGCCGCCGAGCTGCCGACCGTGTCGATGAGCGGGGCGAAGTCCTCCGTCGAGCCGCCGATCGCTGGAGCACAGGTGAGCTTGAGTTGTGATGAGCCGATAGCTGAGTTAGCTTCAATGGCGTCGCTAGCAGTAGCATTGCTAGTCTTCGCCAGGCGGGACATCATTAACCGTGTTGTCACAGGTCCATGGTTGAGTTCAGTGTCTCCTGATAGTAGAAGTAATAATAGTATTATTGACTTTCGGTCTATCCTTCCAGTCAGGGGCATGTATCTTTTGTTTCGATGTGCAGTCAAGCACGATGCTATCACGTTAGCGCCGAAGCTAAAGTGCTTCGATGTATTGTCCATGAGATAAAAGTCACTGTGAATGTCCATTTCGCGTTCCCGACTCTCATTTTCAAGAGGGTAAAGTATCCGAGGAGGTTTAAAATATAAATCCGTGATCCACAGTAGAAAAAAGAGGAAGTGTGGGATCATCCGAATAGTTGATTTTGTCCCCAAGCCGGAGCAAAAGAGGATGCGACCTTCCATCTCGGCGTCCGCATGCGGCTCTGATCCACACAGATCAGCCAGTTCTGAACCATTTCCTTGCTCAGTGTGGAGGGGAAAATCTTCTTTTCAGTGCTGGCCAAAAGAATGAGCTCCTTCATGACCCGGAATGGATATATTGACACCTCTACCCAGAAGGGCGGTATCGAAGGGTTCTCCGGGTACCTGGAGCATACAGGGGTCCTCAGCCAACTTATCCAAGAAGCAAAGGAGAAGAAAGGCAACCTAACAGTAGTCTGGCTTGATTTTGCTAATGCATATGGGTCAATTCCCCATAACGTGATCCAAGTGGCTATGGACAATTACCACATCACATCCAGGGGATGATCACCAGCTACCTGGGAGACATCAAGCTACGATTCCAAGCAGCCATGTTCACAATAAAATGGCAGCCAGTGGAGAAGGGAATACTGACAGGGTGCACCATCTCCCCCATCTTGTTTGTCATGGGAATGAACCTGATCATCTCTGCAGCGATCATAAAGTCAAGAGGACCAAAGACTGCAGCAGGAAGTCAACAACCAGCAATCAGGGCATTCATGGATGATCTTACCGTGATAACACCAACTCACGTGCAGGCAAGATGGGTCCTGCCGGTACTGGATCGTATGGCTGCTTGGGCTAAGATGATCTTCAAGCCCAAGAAATCAAGGTGTGTGGTGATCCAAAAGGCGAAAATAACGGGAACGTTCAAGCTGCTTGTTCAGGGGCAAGCAATCCCGAACATCCGGGGGAACCCTATTAAATGCCTTGGAAAGTGGTATGATGATTCCATGACAGATAAAAACAGCATCTCCAGCACCGAAAATCAAGTTGAAGAATTGTTGAAAAGGATGGACAAGTCTGGTCTGCCTGGCAAATACAAGTGGTGGATCTACCAGCATGGCATACTCCAAAGACTTATGTGGCTTCTCACCGTGTACGAAGTGGCTATATTTATAGGGACTCCCAAGATCAACTCATCAGGGAAGCTGGGATAAGAACAAGATCTGGCAGGAAGTGGGCCGCCAGCACTGCTGTTATCCAGGCAGAATCATCTCTCAGGACCAAAGATACCATCGGAAGCCCCTGCACTGGAAGACAAGGTCTAGGGACATCACATTTCCAGTAGTGGTCCAAGTCCACTCCCAGGGAAAAGAGGACCATGATCCAGGATGAAGTTCCAAACCTTGAAGAAGAAGAGCTAAAGCCGTCAAGCTCGCAACCCAAGGTGCCTGGTTAAGGTGGAACCTTCCCAAGAGGAACGTGACGTGGAGTGAACAGTGGAGGCTGGAGCCGTTTCGTATCTCGTTTCTGCTCCGGGCAGTATACGACACCCTGCCGACCCCAGTCAACTTGCATAGGTGGGGAATGAAGGAGGACCCGCTGTGCAGGTTGTGTGGCGGTAAATGAACTATGGCGCACATTCTTTCTGGGTGCAAAACAGCATTGACCCAGGGAAGATACAGGTGGCGCCATGACAAGGTGTTGGCAATGCTCGCAGACATCTTGGAGCAAGAGAGGAGAAAGAAACACCCAGCCAAAACTAAGCCACTGCTGAGCACCATCACCTTCGTGAAAGAGGGTCATAGACCAGTTGTCCAAGACCAAGCCAAGCAAAACCCCCTGCAGTTCACCCAGGGTTGGGAGATGGAGGTCGACCTGGGGAGGAAGCTCCTCTTCCTAGAGGCGGTACTGTCCACCACTCTGAGACCAGACATAGTTATGTGGTCCCCAGAGGGAAAGAAAATCATCCTGGTGGAACTTGCTGTCCCGTGGGAGGAGGGATGTGAAGAAGCGGCAGAAAGGAAGAAAACAAAGTACCAACAGCTTGTTCAGGACTGCCGGGACAAGGGGTGCACAGCATGGCTGATGACAGTGGAAGTTTGATGTTGAGGATTCCCTGCTCAATCTGTGTGGAATCTGATGACAAAGGTCGGATTGAGAGGTCACTTGAGGAAAACAGCCGTTCGTAGGCTGGGAGAAGCAGCAGAGAGAGCCTCCTGTTGGCTCTGGCATAAAAGAGAGGACAATAGCTGGAAGCCTGGATGAGAGGGGCAGTGATCTGGCCAATCACTGCTGACCCACCAACCGGAGAGTGTTGTGGTTAAGGGTCGAAACACTCGGTGAACGTTGGGGACCACCTGATGACCTCTTGTCCAGGCCAAAGCTTTATCCATTAGAAATGGATTATAACAGCATCTTTTATGTATTTTCAAACCTATATATATATATATATATATATATATATATATATATATATATATATATATATATATATATATATATATATATATATATATATATATATATATATGGATATATGGATGTATATATATACAGGTAAAAGCCAGTAAATTAGAATATTTTGAAAAACTTGATTTATTTCAGTAATTGCATTCAAAAGGTGTAACTTGTACATTATATTTATTCATTGCACACAGACTGATGCATTCAAATGTTTATTTCATTTAATTTTGATGATTTGAAGTGGCAACAAATGAAAATCCAAAATTCTGTGTGTCACAAAATTAGAATATTACTTAAGGCTAATACAAAAAAGGGATTTTTAGAAATGTTGGCCAACTGAAAAGTATGAAAATGAAAAATATGAGCATGTACAATACTCAATACTTGGTTGGAGCTCCTTTTGCCTCAATTACTGCGTTAATGCGGCGTGGCATGGAGTCGATGAGTTTCTGGCACTGCTCAGGTGTTATGAGAGCCCAGGTTGCTCTGATAGGGGCCTTCAACTCTTCTGCGTTTTTGGGTCTGGCATTCTGCATCTTCCTTTTCACAATACCCCACAGATTTTCTATGGGGCTAAGGTCAGGGGAGTTGGCGGGCCAATTTAGAACAGAAATACCATGGTCCGTAAACCAGGCACGGGTAGATTTTGCGCTGTGTGCAGGCGCCAAGTCCTGTTGGAACTTGAAATCTCCATCTCCATAGAGCAGGTCAGCAGCAGGAAGCATGAAGTGCTCTAAAACTTGCTGGTAGACGGCTGCGTTGACCCTGGATCTCAGGAAACAGAGTGGACCGACACCAGCAGATGACATGGCACCCCAAACCATCACTGATGGTGGAAACTTTACACTAGACTTCAGGCAACGTGGATCCTGTGCCTCTCCTGTCTTCCTCCAGACTCTGGGACAAGTCTAGTGGAACGTTCCATTTTGTCCACATTACAGAGATGAAAGAAGGCAGTTTTAGTAACACTCTTAATGTGTGACTCAAACGAGAGAGTTGGGTCGAAGATAATACCCAGATTCTTTACCGAGTCGCCTTGTGTAATTGTTTGGTTGTCAAATGTTAAGGTGGTATTATTAAATAGGTGTCGGTGTCCAGCAGGACCGATAATCAGCATTTCCGTTTTCTTAGCGTTGAGTTGCAAAAAGTTAGCGGACATCCATTCTTTAATTTCATTAAGACACGCCTCCAGCTAACTACATTCCGGCGTGTATATACATATGTGTATGTATATGTATATATATATATATAATTGTATATATATATATATATATATATATATATATATATATATATATATATATATATATATATATATATATATATGCAGATGACTTGGTCATTTAAAAAGTGCTGAAGAAGTGTGGCACCCTTGCACTAGGCACTCCCCATTAGCTAAGCACTGGATTCCTTCCAGGAGAGTTCTTCTAATCCGTTTATCTGGCAGCCAATGAATTGCTGGCCGCTGCTAGCCATTCAAAGGCGTGCGTGCAGAAACCATCTTTTACTTAAGTTTAGTGTGGAAAAACCCTGAATAATCATCCTCTTGGACTGGATGAAAAGATGTACCTTCTCTACTGGATGTTGCTGAAACTGATGACATTCCTGTTGTTTTAATGAGGCCTTTCTTTTTTTAATCCATCCACAGTCTTCCCTTATTTACGTCCGTCGTCCCAAATGAGTTACTTGGCCTGGTTGAGTAAATGAGTACACCGCCCAAAGATGACTTATTCATTTCCCAACATAATGGATTCAAGCTTATGTCCGTGTGGTGTATTGACCAACACAACCACAGCCTAATATCGGATATAATGTCAAATGATACCAACGCTGGTTTAACCCCGGATCAGTTTTCATTTGCTCATTTCGCTTTGCCGCAGCATTTTGCAGAGGAATCTTTGACATTGGTTTTCATTATAGGTCAATGGATGTTTGTTTTTTTTCCAGGGCCAATACTGATTATTAGTTGTCGAGCCGATATTCATTTGAAGTAATAGTTACTTTAAACATGAGTAATCATCCCATATCTTGAAGCACAGTATGTCTGACTACAGTAGTCGTAATGTCCATCCATTAGCTTACCAAAGTCGTACTAAGACATTTCAACAGATTTTTGAGCGCCATGGTAAGAATGTTGTATATTCTCAATGAAACATCAAAGGGCCTGCTTGCTAACCTGTATTTGCTATCGTCATTTATTAAACAGGGGGCGTCAACCTGCAGTCCACACCTATCTCTGCAGTATACAGTCCAAGTGAACTCATTTTAAGTTATTGTACACCCAATTTACCAGATCCTACTTCCCAGCACTAAATAAGACGGGTGAAGAACCGCAGGTCCTTACAAGGTGCAACTAGCGGCCGTGAAGTAGAGGGTTCAGCACTTGGCGCCATACTAAATTGGTTACTCTGTTTGCGCGCTGGACTGAAAGAGATTGCATATGACGTCACATCCGTAATTGACGCCATGGTCAAGCAGCTAGCGCGCAGCATTAAAACAATGTGCAGAGTTTGATCAGAAAATGTCGTATTGCTGTTCTGTTCTTTGGTGTTCCAGTCGTTTAAATAGGAAATAGAAAAAAATATTTCATAGAGTCCTGAAAGAAGTGGTTAATAAAGTCAGGGAAAAATGAAAGTGCGTGGAAGGAAATGTCTCTAAAAAAATATCACTTTCATCATCTAGTGGAATACAATCGGACCATGCTGGGGTCTGCAGTAATCACTTTGTAAGAGGTTTGATTTGTTTTAGAATCTTTCTGTGATGCAATCCCATCTATTTTCTCACTGTTGGCGTTAACGCACTTTTTGTGTCTTTTTACGCATTGAAATCATAAAGGACGCGCATTTCCGGAAGTCCGCGTATCCCCGAGAGGCAGTTTGTTGTTTTTTTACCGATTCCTGCGTGTTATTATTTTGGTCATGGCGAGCAATAAACCCAAGAAGCAAAGCTTCAATGAAAAGTGGCTTCAGGAGCCACTTTTCAGCAAATTGCTCACTTATGACGATGGAAAGATGTTTTGCATGCCATGTAAACGAGCTAATAAAAAGAACATCTTTACGAGCGGATGCACTGATTTTCAAAGGTCCAGCCTCACCAGGCACCAAAAATCATCATGTTACACCTTTCCTGCTTGTGGGCTCCCAGACCGTGGTCGAGGAGCGCAGGGGAGACATTCCCACCAGGGCCGATATATTGTAACACCCTCCACTTTACCCGGCAGTGGGTCCCTACAGTTCCGCTCTTCGGTCGATTTGTTATAAGTCTTTATTTATGTTTTCCACAAAGCCAAGTGGACATCCACCATGCTATTAACACTCCTGAACATGCTAGCGCTCCCTCTCCTAACTTGCCCACTCACTTACACACGTCACTCACACCACATACCGCCATTCTTAAAGGGGAACACACAGCTTATGGCCATCACCAAGCCAGAGATGTATTAAATGACATTGAAACTAACTTGCAAAATTCTAATTTTGTTGTCATTATTTGCCATGAAAGTGTAGATGTTGCAGTTTTTAAAGGACTGATCATCTACATACAGGTGAGAATAATCAATTACATTTGTCATATGCATGTATGCCCTGGCACACCATTATCATCATTTCATGACTGAAGCAATAAACTTTTTACACTTTTTTACTGAAATAAATACACCTACAACTTATTAAATAAAAATATGGAAAAAAAATACAGACAGCGGTAAAGTTTAGATCCATGAAGGAAAGGAGAAAGTGAATTAATGTTTATAACTGAATACATTTACATATGCAGAAAAGGGGACAAGCGGTAGAAAAATTGATGGATGGATAAACATGTGTTTTCTTTTGTATTTTTTTAATGAATTAAGTAACCTTTATGACAACCTTTTTTCCAAAACACAATATAGAATGTGAGATATAACAGGATAATGCATACATTTATCATTTGTTTTCAAAACGCTTAGACAAAAGTGGGACCCCATTTTTATGACTTGATGGGGGTCCCTGGGACCCCATTTTGAAAATTCCTAGCGCCAGCACTGATCTCTACTATATTAATAGTGTTTGAGAGCAGAACTAAACATAAAGAAAAGACAAGAGATCTTTTTGTGGTAGCTACACCTAAATATAACTAAAGACCCGGTTGTGTAAATAAACTAAGGTCGTTTTAAGTCCTGGTAATAAATATTGTGATTGTTGGTCCAATACACCATATTTTGTTGTTCATTTTCATAACAGAAACTAAAAGTATAAGTTGTTATTGTGCAGCAAAGTAAAGTGCTTTATTGGACACGGCGTCTTTGGTAAGATTTGTTGGCATGAAGGAAATATCCTTCATAGTATTAATAAACTACAAATCTCTTGTAATCGCAACAGCAAAATAGTGAATCTTGATGTCGCTAGCAAACATTGCTGAACAACTTCTAAAGCTAAATAATGAGAAAAAATAGGAACTTCACATCATAAAAACAACTGCAGACATGAATTGTAGATGAGACTAATATTTGTAGCAGGAAATCAACTGCAAACAAACTTTTTTTCCTCATTAGCGTCATAATCACAGCAGCACTCGTTATGTCAATCAAATACGTTACTCAGCCATGCAACAATAAGTCCAACTTTGTCTTTAACCCATTAATGTTTAATTTGTGGACCCCTCAGATGTTAAGACATGATGCGCCTCCAAACTTTTCTCCTCTAAGTACCGTGAGTGTCAAGTAAAGTGAGGTAGCAGTAACCTCTTGGTGATGATAAATGGTTTAAATCTTTTAAACATATTCTTCTTAAAAGTGTAAAAGTCCACTCCATCACAATTAAAATATTTTTTTCGTGATTGCTTTTATATTTTCCTCCGAACCTTTCAAAATAGCCTTAAATCTGCACAGATGCAGGTAAATAAACAGTAGCCTCATGGGACTTAGACCATGGAATGAAACCTGGGTGACTCTCCCCCGCCCCCTGACTTCAAGTCTGGTCCTCAATGCGGTGAGATTAACCCTTTAAACCAGGGGTGTCAAAGTCATTTTAGCTCAGGGGCCGCATTGAGGAAAATCTATTCCCAATGGGGCCGTAATGGTAAAATCATGGCATGATAACTTAAAAATAAAGACAAAAATAGAACAAGCACATTCTGAAAACTTACAAATCATAAATAATCCTCTGGAAAAAACACTTCAAGTTTGTCGAAAATTCAAAGGAAATTGGTGCAGTTTCAAAAACACAATGATCTTAGACTTTGTCTGTGTATCTACAAAGCCAGGATTAAACTTTTAAATCACATTCTTTCTGGGATTGAACAAAAAAACACAACATGTAAACTCTTCTAGGTATCAAATACCTCCTTTGTCATGTCCATGTATCAATCCAGTGCTAAGTCAACAAACCGTAAGAAACGGAGGTAAAAACTATTCAAAAGGGTTAAGTTCACTTTTCTCGTGTTTGAAGGAGATATTTTAGAGCAACGAGGGTGCCAAATGACCATGTGTTCGAAGCAGAAGACATAAAACGGCAGGTTTTAAATTTCATGAGGGTCGAGGAGAAGGAGCCACAGTCACGCTTTACTTTGTACCTCTTGCTTGGCCCTGTTTGCTTGCCTAACAGAATTGCTATTGTGACATCCAGTGGACACATTTAGCACAGCATTTTCTTTCGTTTAAATAAAAGAAAAAGCAGCTCATTTTTATACTTGGCAAACTCATCACGTGGCCCGGAAAAAACCTCTTTAGCGCCACCGAGTAGCTTGTGCTTCAACACAGAGACAGTGTGGCCAGAGGATCTCCTAAAAGCCTCTCACAGGGCGCCATTTTAAAACTGATTTGGCCATATTCTTTCTATACATTGATCTTATGTGTGACTGCCATCTTCTGGTCACTCTTATCATAACACCAAATAAATAGCTTCGAGGTCGGGAAGCACAACCAGAGTTAACACGCACTGGGCGCACCGGGTTATAAGGCGCTAGTGTTGTACGGTATACTGGTACTAGTATAGTATTGCGGAACTAATGAATCAAAAACGGTACTATACTCTGTTTGAAAAGTACCGGTTCCCCATTTTTTTTAACAGGCATGACGGCACGTTGTCACGTAATGGCATTGCTGGTTTTAGGAGCAGAGGAGCATGTTGGGCAGCGCACACACACAGAGAATTTACAAGCAGACACAGTGTGTAGACAGAAAAGGGAGAGTGGACGCATTTTGGCCTAAATACTAAAGATAAAGGTGAAGTTATAACACTGAAACGCCCTCAGGAAGAGGTGCTTTAAGACATGGCTAGCTAACTAGTGGCTAACATCCATCCGCAGTCGGCAGTGTTTTAGCTACTTCTAAATCACTAATCCTGGCCTCCATGGCGACAAATAAAGTAAGTTTCTTACAAGTACTATTATCACTGGAGGAAGAGGAATAGCTAAACATGCTTCACTACACACCGTAGCTCCCCGGGGTCACCGCTAGGGATGATGCTCGAAACCGGTTTTCCCGGTTGTTCGATAAGAAAAGAACAGAGTCCTCGGACTCGAATCCCTTTTTGAGAACCGGTACCCGTTATCGAGACCACTATAGTAAAGAAAAAGAGTTGGTTCTTTATTCGAATCCCTGAGAACGAATCACTTCACACAGGAATTGCCCTGTTGGCGAGTCAGTTCAGTTCATGAGACAAGTGAGAAGTAGACAAGTTGTGTTAGCTCCTACAAGCCTTGGAAAAGATTAGTCTGTAAGTAAACTGTTTAACTTGTTTATATAACTCAATATTAAGGTGGAAAGTGTTTCAATTTGATCGTAAGATGTCTATTGAAAAACGATTTTTGTGCACTGTTTCAATGGATGTTTTGAGGACTTGCCAGTCGTGTATTTCCACCATCGAAATAGTTTCAACACTCAGAAGTATTTGTTTGATGATAGTACTGTATATTTGTGTGAAGCTAATATTTACATATTGTGTATTACATTTCAGTATGTTAATTGAATCACATAGCTTATACATTTGTCATTGTGTGTATTTCAGTTAAAAAAATAATAATAACAGTCCAGTGCAAGACAAAAGTAAAGATAGGAAAAGACAAAGCAAGATCAACAACAATAAAGAGCCTAAATGGATTAATCTGCTTTGGAACTTTATTAGACGTCTTGGATTGTTTGTTAGCTGTCTGCCAAGCTGTATAACCTCAACACGTATAGTGAGGGCAGAACAGGCAATATGCAGTTATTGCCAGGCTTCGCTCTCATGTAAGGGAAGAAGAATTGTTGATTGATGACTGTGGTGTTCTTAGTGTCATAGTGTGTGTAGTTAGTATGTTCCAATAGCAGCAGAAGTGCACTTTTTGGATAGCTGTATTGTTTTCAGTTTTGTGCCCAAGGGACTGATTTTATTTAACACTATATTATTATTTATACACCTATAGTGATCACAGAGACAGGTTGTTTTTGTGTTACTGTATACATTTGTTTTTCTGAAAAATCCCACTTAATATACTTTGGGTAACAACAGTCAATATTTATTTTTAATTTTTTTTTAGGGGGGTAACAGTCAATATTTATTTATATATATATTTATTTATTTATTTTTCTTATAAAATAAAAGTGAGCTTTTGCTAAACCAAATATTGTTTTTTTCCATATACAACAACCTATCTGCAATCGATAAGAGAATCGATAAGGAATCGGTTCGATAAGAGGATTCGATAATGGGCTCGAACTCGATAATTTCTTATCAAACATCATCCCTAGTCACCGCTGATGACGTTGTTCCTGAATGTAAACAAATGCCATGGGTGGATCTACGCCTGACATCCACTGTAATGATACTAAGTACAAGAGCGTATCTAGTAGATACTTCTATGATTACATGGATATTTTTTATCGTCACAAAATCTTTTTTCATATTATGTTTATAAACTCAGGAAATATGTCCCTGGACACATGAGGACTTTGAATATGACCAATGTATGATCCTGTAACTACTTGGTATCGGATCGATACCTAAATGTGTGGTATCATCCAAAACTAATGTAAAGTATCAAACAACAGAAAAATAAGTGATTACATTTTAACTTGTTGTTAACTTGAGAGAACTTGCCGAAACAGAAAATAAGCAGATGTAGATGAACAAGTAGATTAATAATAAATTTTTACAGTTTGTCCCTCATAATGTAGACAAAATAATAGAATGATAAATGACACAATATGTTACTGCATATGTCAGCAGACTAATTAGGAGTCTTTGTTCGTTTACTTACTACTAAAAGACAAGTTGTCTAGTATGTTCACTATTTTATTTAAGGACTAAATTGCAAGAATAAAGATATGTTTAATGTACACAACATTTTTTTGTTCAAATAAAGACAATAATGAAATTTTTTGTGGTCCCCTTTATTCAGAAAAGTATCAAAGTATCGAAATACATTTTGGTACCAGTACCAAAATATTGGTATGAAGACAACTAGGGATGATGTTCGAAAACCGGTTCTCCCGATACTTCGATAAGAAAAGAACCGATTCCATGGATTCGATTCCCTTTTTGAGAACCGGTTCCCGTTATCAAAGCCACTATACCGTATTTTCGCGACCATAGGGCGCACCGTATTAAAAGGCGCCGGGTGCTTTTTCTGTATGTGTTCTGTATGTACATAAATAAGGTGCGGCGTATTTTGGGGTGCAGGCATGGTTAAACATACCCTAACATACGCTAGCATGCATGGCCGCTGTTTTAAAAAGGCAGCAGGAGCAAAGCTGAGTTGGGTTGTACTTTATTGAAGTATTTATCAATGTACTCACATTATTTTTTTAATCAATCCTCATCCACAAATCCATCAAAGTCCTCATCTTCTGTGTCCGAAATGAACAGTTGGGCAAGTTCTCCATCAAACACGCCAGATTCCCTCTCCTCATTTTCAAAGTCAGTCTCGTTGTCGTGGGGCTCCTCGGAAAAGATGCCGGCTTTTGCGAAAGCTGGAACAACAGTGCAAGCAGACACGTTAGCTCAAGCATCCACGATCCATTCACAAATTGTGGCGTAACTCGCCCGACGCTGCCTCCCAGTTTTCGTGAAGCTGTGTTCGTCTGTCATCCATCGCTCCCATGACGCTCACAACTTCCTGTCTACACCCAAGTCCAGCGGTTGGAGTTCTTTCGTCATGGCTTAATGACGACTCCAGGTGGAAACTTTTTTTTCGGCAGCGTCTTCCCCTTGAAAATCACCATAGGTGGCAGTTTCTGTCCATTAGCATAGCAAGCTAGCACAACAGTAAAAGCCGACTTCTCTTGCCCCGTTGTGCGTATGGATTCACTACCGTGCTGGTCCCCTCTTCTCCACAGTGTGCTTCACCGGGATGTGGAAAGTGAGTGGCACCTCGTCCATGTTGGTGATGTGTTTGTCGGCAATTTTTTTATTTACAACGCACATAGCAGCACTATATGCTCACTGGGGGCGTGCCTTTAGCGTCCTCTCTCACCTGAAACCTTCACCCTTTAACATCTGCATGCTGTCCTCAGTCACGTCCGCCTTTCCTCCATATAAACAGCGTGCCGGCCCAGTCACATAACATCTACGGCTTTGGGAACTCACACAACAACCTATCTGGATTCGATAAAAGATTCAATAAGGAATCGGTTCGATAAGAGGATTCGATAATGGCATCGACATCGATAATTTCTCAACGAACATCATCCCTAGAGACAACCCTATAAGGCGCACTGTCGATGTTTGAGAAAATGAAAGAATTTGAAGTGCGCCTTGAAGTCATAAAAATGTCCAATCAGCGTTGTTCCTCTTACACAGCAGGAAGTGCAGAAGAATGAAGTCAAGAAGTATGGCCAACACTCGCGTGGAAGTTGAAACACAACTTCAGTGCCGGACTTAAGTCCTATCAAATATCAATATAATTATAAAGGTTAAGTCCTTACCTAAATCTTTTTGACATTGTTGAAAATTAAATGTGCGTACACCTGCTATGAAGTTAGCACATTTCCACGCTCATTTCACTCGTGACGCATCTCAACTTTGCTGTGGAAAAAGCACACTTAATACATGAGGCCACTGATGTGTGCTGTATGAGATCTGCTGGCGTCTACTAACAAGCTGACATTCACCCACTGTCCCTTCCTATTTCCTTCCCTCCTTCCTCTCTCCTCAATTTCATGTTAAACCTCGCCATTAGTCATCCAAGGAGGCCGACGTAATGTGCATAGAGAGCTGGCTAAGATGATCGATGGAAGTGTTTGCATCTGTTTTACAGTGACCTAGTTCTTTGCCTGATTAGATTGGGGCACATTCTGGCCTGCCTCATCATTTTTATCCACCCGCAAAAGCCTGGAAATACCGTACTTTCTGACTATAGAGCGCACCGCTATATAAGCCACACCCACTAAAATTTTAGAATTTTTTACCCATATATTAGCCGCACCGGACTATAAGTCGCAGACATATATGTTGTGAAATGATTTATTTACACAGAAATATTTTCTAAATGTTTATTTACATACCTTAATTGTTTCCAAACAGTGTCTGTAACACGGCAGTAAAACAGCTGATCAAACAAAACAGAAGTCATGAGAGTGCGGAAATATGACCATATCACACCAACTCTCAAATCCCTTCACTGGCTTTCTGTTCCACTCAGGATTTAATTCAAAGTCTCCCTACTAACCCACCAGTGCCTCCATGGAAATGCCCCCCTCTACCTCAAAGAACTACTCACCCCCAAAATCTCCACACGACACCTCCGCTCCAGACAGGCTAACCTCCTCCAACCTCCGAGGACAAAGCTATGAACAATGGGAGACCGGGCTTTCTGCTCCGCCGCTCCCAGTCTGTGGAACGCTCTCCCTGACCACCTGAGGGCACCACAGACTGTGGATGCTTTTAAAAAAGGCTTAAAAACCCTTCTTTTTGGAAAGGCCTTTTTTTAGATATATGCATACTAGTTTTAGCTATTTGGCTGTTCTAGTTTTTATTTTTTTTATTATCTTTTTATTTTGAGACGATGTAGCACTTTGACGTTGTTTGCTCAATGTAAAGTGCTTTTTACAAATATAATCTATTATCATGGACCCACCCACTAGCTGCGCAAGCCAGATCTCCAATCAGCTAAACAGACGCGATAACTCCAAAGTGACGTTTTGGTGAATTTAAAGAAGGAATTTGTGAAACTGAAACAACACAAAAAGAATGCCTTTGTAAGTTGTTGGTATTAACACAGATACTCGTAAACGTATTATCTAATTCTAAAAATGCTAGCTTGATTACATTACGATAGCACGTACGAATGTGGTAAGAATTGTTTTAGTTGTATTGTAAAACTTACAAATGTTGCTTGGAGTTATGAATGAAGAATCCACCCGAGTAGAGACGCTATGGACGATTAGAAGGCGGAATGGCAATTCTACTTCCGGTTCGCTGCTTTAAACAGCAGGAAACACTGTAGGCATTCACCCAGCAGTGAACTCGTATAAATATAAGGGTTGGAATTGGGGGTTAAATCACCAAAAATGATTCCAGGCGCGGCACCTCTGCTGCCCACTGCTCCCCACCGCTCCCCTCACCTCCCAGGGGGTGAACAAGGGGATGGGTCAAATGCAGAGGACAAATTTCACCACAAATAGTGTGTGTGACAAACATTGGTACTTTAACTTAACTTTAACTTAAAAGATGGCGCCTTAGCACAAACAATAACACATTTCAGTGTCCTTGCATGTGTTTAATGAAAACTATTTGCATTATGGCCATCAGCGAAGAAAAATCCATAAGCCGCAGAGTTCAAAGTGTAGGAAAAAAGTAGCGTCTTATAGTCCGGAATTTACGGTAATATATATAATAATCAAATAAAGTTAGTTTGCATAATTAATTGTGTAACAGTACCATGAGGCGAATTCCTATACTGTACATTTATACTCGTGTATTGTCAGTGTTGGTAATAACAGCCTTATTTAAAGGCCTACTGAAATTAATTTTTTTTATTTAAACGGGGATAGCAGATCTATTCTATGTGTCATACTTGATCATTTCGCGATATTGCCATATTTTTGCTGAAAGGATTTAGTATAGAACAACGACGATAAAGATTGCAACTTTTGGTATCTGATAAAAAAAAAAGGCTTGCACCTACCGGAAGTAGCGTGACGTAGTCAGTTGAACATATACGCAAAGTTCCCTATTGTTTACAATGATGGCCGCATGAAGTGAGAGAGATTCGGACCGAGAAAGCGACAATTTCCCCATTAATTTGAGCGAGGATGAAAGATTTGTGGATGAGTAAAGTGCAAGTGAAGGACTAGTGGGGAGTTGAAGCTATTCAGATAGGGAAGATGCTGTGAGAGCCGGGGGTGACCTGATATTCAGCTGGGAATGACTACAACAGTAAATAAACACAAGACATATATATACTCTATTAGCCACAACACAACCAGGCTTATATTTAACATGCCACAAATTAATCCTGCATAAAAACACCTGCGTGTTTGTTATGCTAGCTCCTAGCTCCTCTGCTAGCTCCTAGCTCCATAGAACACGCCAATACAATTCAAACACCTGATCAACACACACAATCACTCAGCCCAAAAGACCGTTCACCTAACCCAAGGTTCATAAAGCTTATATATTTTTAAAAAGTTACGTACGTGACGCGCACATACGGTCAAGTTATCGAATGTTTAGCAGCCAAGGCTGCATACTCACGGTACCTGATATTCAGCTGGGAATGACTACAACAGTAAATAAACACAAGACATATATATACTCTATTAGCCACAACACAACCAGGCTTATATTTAATATGCCACAAATTAATCCTGCATAATAACACCTGCGTGTTTGTTATGCTAGCTCCTAGCTCCTCTGCTAGCTCCTAGCTCCATAGAACACGCCAATACAATTCAAACACCTGATCAACACACACAATCACTCAGCCCAAAAGACCGTTTACCTAACCCAAGGTTCATAAAGCTTATATATTTTTAAAAAGTTACGTACGTGACGCGCACGTACGGTACGGTACGTGTTATGCTAGCTCCTAGCTCCTCTGCTAGCTCCTAGCTCCATAGAACACGCCAATACAATTCAAACACCTGATCAACACACACAATCACTCAGCCCAAAAGACCGTTCACCTAACCCAAGGTTCATAAAGCTTATATATTTTTAAAAAGTTACGTACGTGACGCGCACGTACGGTACGGTACGTGTTATGCTAGCTCCTAGCTCCTCTGCTAGCTCCTAGCTCCATAGAACACGCCAATACAATTCAAACACCTGATCAACACACACAATCACTCAGCCCAAAAGACCGTTCACCTAACCCAAGGTTCATAAAGCTTATATATTTTTAAAAAAGTTACGTACATACGCAAAAAAAAGCCAAAGCTGCATACTCACAGTAGCACGTCTGCGTCTTTGTCATCCAAATCAAAGTAATCCTGGTAAGAGTCTGTGTTGTCCCAGTTCTCTACAGGCGTCTGTGTATCGAAGTCAAAAGTCCTCCTGGTTAGAGTCTCTGTTATCCGAGTTCTTCCATCTTGACTGCATCTTTCGGGAACGTAAACAAAGAAGCGCCGGCTGTGTACTGTTGTGGCTGACTACGTTCGAAAAATACGTCCATTTCGCACCGACAACTTTCTTCTTTGCTTGCTCGGCTTCATTCTCCATAATGCAATGAACATGATTGAAACAGATTCACGAACACAGATGTCCAGAATACTGTGGAATTATGAAATGAAAACAGAGCTTTTTCGTATTGGCTTCAATGTGGAAGGCATACCCGTGTTCGCCGGTCTACGTCACGCGCATACGTCATCCTCAGAGGCGTTTCGAACCGGAAGTTTAGCGGCAAATTTAAAATGTCACTTTATAAGTTAACCCGGCCGTATTGGCATGTGTTATAATGTTAAGATTTCATCATTGATATATAAACTATCAGACTGCGTGGTCGGTAGTAGTGGGTTTCAGTAGGCCTTTAATACTTTTACTAGTAACCAGTAATCTAATTACTTTTAGGTCCGTTACAACACCGTTGATAGCTTGATGTATCGTGGCACGCTACTTTTGATGTGGTTTTGTCTCGCCAACAAGACAGGGTCGTAAGTGCAACAAGTTCAATGCAGGAAATATCTTTTTACTGGTGGTAGCAACAAGCAGAATCGCACTAAAGTGAACTTGATATCAAACAGGAAGAGGCACCATCACACTGACACAGCAGACGACAACATACGCACACGTACACGATGGGAATAATGGACAACAAATCAATGACTGAAGTGACAAACCTGCTATCCAAACAATACCCTGTTTGTTGACAAGGAGATATGACCGCCACAGAAGAACATTCAATCCTTATTAGGCAGAGGTAACACAATCCGGTGAAAAGATTCCAAAGAGCTGACATTAGAGCTGACACACTGGCTAAAGCTAACAAACACAACCCTCGATGACGTCACTAGGCAACAGGCCCCGCCTTTTAAAAGCACAGACACTGCAGACTTGCTTTTATAATAGACATCTCCCAAATGCATCCATCCATCATCCATATTCTACCGCTTATTCCCTTCGGGGTCGCGGGGGGCGCTGGAGCCTATCTCAGCTACAATCGGGCGGAAGGCGGGGTACACCCTGGACAAGTCGCCACCTCATCGCAGGGCCAACACAGATAGACAGACAACATTCACACTCACATTCACACACTAGGGCCAATTTAGTGTTGCCAATCAACCTATCCCCAGGTGCATGTCTTTGGAGGTGGGAGGAAGCCATATGCCAGATATTTAGTTTTTTTTTTTAACTAACGTATGAATTATTTTCTCTAGTAATAAATTACATTTATTAAATAGTAATTTCGTTATTAATTCAATTACTTTTTTGGTAATGTAACCAGTAACTATAATATGTTTTTAAAATAAATTTTCAGAACACTGTATATTGTTCACTGTTACAAAAGTTTTGTTTTTTTAAGTAACGTATAAATTACTTTCCCTAGCAATGAAGTACATTTAGAGTAATTCCATTAGTAACTAAATTACTTTTTGGTAAAGTAACAAGTACAGTGTTTCCCATAAACTGCCAAGATACCTGTGGCGTTGGGGGCGGGCGTGGCTATGGGCGTGGCCACCATGACATCATCGAGTAATTTGCATAATTTACTACAATGATTTGATTTTCTCTAAAAAGGCTAAAAAAATGTATACTTACTAATTAATAATAACAGTTTTGTTTTAAACGTCCATCCATCCATCCATCCATTTTACAATATAATTACAACACTTTATGTACATATTTATATACAGATTTGAACAATAAGTTATTCACTGAAATATATTTATTAATTGTGGTTCTTATAAAAAATATATCTTATAAAATATAAAAGCTAAAATGTCTCAAAGCTCTGCCCCTTTAATTAGTGCATACTAAATAATTTAACTTTAGCCTACTACTACAACCATATTATTTACCAGCAACATAAAGTGAAACAGAGGCAGAGGTGTCCTGCCACAGTCAGTAACAAATAAACAGAAAACAGTAGTAGTGGTGGTAGATAGACACAGAGCTTCATCAAACATCTGATCCACTGAACAAAGAGCTCCAAAAATCTTGAACTTTAGACTGCCATCAGTTTTACTCCCTACACTTAACCATGTGTTTCCTACTGCCTGCAGACTTTGCACCCTTTGTTATATACACATGTTGTGTTTCTAATATAAATGCATTTAATAAAGTCAAATACAAATAAGGCAACAAGAGAAGTATCCTACACTTCTCTTTTGTAAAGTAAATCTGAATAGCCGATATGGGCATCTACATCAACTATATGATTTGCCTGAGAAGCTGGAGAGGACAAAAAAAAAAAATATATATATATATTTTTTAAAGGCCTACTGAAACCCACTACTACCAACCACGCAGTCTGATAGTTTATATATCAATGATGAAATCTTAACATTGCAACACATGCCGGGTTAACTTATAAAGTGCAATTTTAAAATTCCCTCCACACTTCCGGTTGAAAAACTCCTTTGGATATGATTTATGCGCGTGACGTCACAAAAGCAACGGAAGTGGTTGGACCCCATCGGACCCGATAGAAAAGCCTCTTGTTTTGTTCGACAAAATTCCACAGTATTCTGGACATCTGTGTTGGTGAATCTTTTGCAATTTGTTTAATGAACAATGGAGACTGCAAAGAAGAACGTTGTAGGTGGGATCGATCGGTGTCTTAGCGGCTAAGTACAATACTGTAATATCTGTGATATTTGCATTAGTGTACTGTGTCTTTAAGGGTTTGGGGAACGCGCATGCGCGAGTGAGTTGGCGGAGAACTTGAGTGTGTGTGAGCGTGAGTTGTTAATAAAGCGATTGAGCAGCGCTTCCTCGTCTGTGTGACTCCTTCTCCACTGCGGGGCATTACAATACTTACAGCAAAACAACAAGGACTACTTACTACGCCTAGCCGATGCTTGCCGCCAAACCCACGGATGAAGTCCTTCGTCGTGCCGTTGATCGCTGGAATGCAGGTGAGCGTGGCTGTTGATGGGTTTCTATCTTCATTTGAGAACGATGCTATCGCGCTAGCTCAGTAGCTAAGTGTGTCACCGATGTATTGTCTTGGAGATAAGTCACTTTAAATGTCCATTTCGCGTGCTCGACTCTCATTTTCAAGAGGATATAGTATCCGAGGTGGTTTAAAATACAAATCCGTGATCCACAATAGAAAAAGGAGAGAGTACATAGTTCTGTGAGGTCCGGTTGCTAAGTTGCTAAGTTAGCTTCAATGGCGTCGTTATCACAGCATTGTCAACCTTCGCCAGCCTGGAAAGCATTAACCGTGTATTTACATGTCCACTGTTTAATAGTATTGTTGATTTTCTATCTATCCTTCCAGTCAGGGGTTTATTTTTTTTGTTTCTATATGCAGTTAAAGCACGATGCTATCACGTTAGCTCGTAGCTAAAGCATTTCGCCGATGTATTGTCGTGGAGATAAAAGGCACTGAATGTCCATTTCGCGTTCTCGACTCTCATTTTCAAGAGGATATAGTATCCGAGGTGGTTTAAAATACAAATCCGTGATCGACAATAGAAAAAGGAGAGAGTACATAGTTCTGTGAGGTCCGGTTGCTAAGTTGCTAAGTTAGCTTCAATGGCGTCGTTAGCACAGCATTGTTAACCTTCGCCAGCCTGGAAAGCATTAACCATGTATTTACATGTCCACGGTTTAATAGTATTGTTGATTTTCTATCTATCCTTCCAGTCAGGGGTTCATTTTTTTTGTTTCTATATGCAGTTAAAGCACGATGCTATCACGTTAGCTCGTAGCTAAAGCATTTCGCCGATGTATTGTCGTGGAGATAAAAGGCACTGAATGTCCATTTCGCGTTCTCGACTCTCATTTTCAAGAGGATATAGTATCCGAGGTGGTTTAAAATACAAATCCGTGATCCACAATAGAAAAAGGAGAGTGTGGAATCCAATGAGCCAGCTTGTACCTAAGTTACGGTCAGAGCGAAAAAAGATACGTCCATCACTGCCTCTCAAGTCCTTCACTGTAACGTTCCTCATCTACGAATCTTTCATCCTTGCTCAAATTAATGGGGTAATCGTCACTTTCTTGGTCCGAATCTCTCTCGCTCCATTGTAAACAATGGGGAATTGTGAGGAATACTAGCTCCTGTGACGTCACGCTACTTCCAGTACAGGCAAGGCTTTTTTTTATCAGCGAGCAAAAGTTGCGAACCTTATCGTCGATTTTCTCTACTAAATCCTTTCAGCAAAAATATGGCAATATCGCAAAATGATCAAGTATGACACATAGAATGGATCTGCTATTCCCGTTTAAATTAAAAAAAATCATTTCAGTAGGCCTTTAAATTTATTTATTTTTTAAAATTTTTTTTATTTGTGGCGGACGTAATTCTTTCGTGGCGGGCCGCCACAAATAAATTAATGTGTGGGAAACCCTGAAGTAACTATAATGTTTTTAAAGGTGCTTTTCAGGACACTGTATATTGTTCACTGTTACAAAATGTTTTTTTTAACTAACATATAAATTACTTTCCAGAGCAATGAATTACATTTATTATATAATAATTCTGTTCGTAACTCAATTACTTTTTTGGTAAACTAACAAGTAACTATGATATGTTTATAAAAGTAATTTTTAGGCACTGTATTTGGTTCACTGTTATAAAAGTTTTTTTTTTAACTAACATATAAATTACTTTCCCTAGTAATTAGTTACATTTATTAAAGAGTAATTCTGTTAGTAACTCAATTACTTTTTTGTTAAAGTAACAAGTAACTATAATATGTTTTCAAAAGTACTTATCAGAACACTGTATATTGTTCACTGCTACAAAAGTTTTTTTTTAAGTAACGTATAAATTACTTTAGTAAATGTTTCAAAAATGTTTGAAAAGGTAGCACATCCCAAAATTAAGACTAGTAGGACAAAATACTCACATTTCACTTGATTTATTGCTCACATCAAAAAAGAGGAACGCTTACGCGTTTCGGCACGTGGCCTTCGTCAGAGCGTTTAAGAGTACATACAATTTCAGTGTCAATTTATACATACACACACACTCAGAGTTCACAACTGGGAATTGGATCCAATTACTGGGGAACCAATCACATGTCTTCTTCCTTGCAAAAATATGGCAATATCGCAAAATGATCAAGTATGACACATAGAATGGATCTGCTATTCCCGTTTAAATTAAAAAAAATCATTTCAGTAGGCCTTTAAATTTATTTATTTTTTAAAAATTTTTTTATTTGTGGCGGACGTAATTCTTTCGTGGCGGGCCGCCACAAATAAATTAATGTGTGGGAAACCCTGAAGTAACTATAATGTTTTTAAAGGTGCTTTTCAGGACACTGTATATTGTTCACTGTTACAAAATGTTTTTTTTAACTAACATATAAATTACTTTCCAGAGCAATGAATTACATTTATTATATAATAATTCTGTTCGTAACTCAATTACTTTTTTGGTAAACTAACAAGTAACTATGATATGTTTATAAAAGTAATTTTTAGGCACTGTATTTGGTTCACTGTTATAAAAGTTTTTTTTTTAACTAACATATAAATTACTTTCCCTAGTAATTAGTTACATTTATTAAAGAGTAATTCTGTTAGTAACTCAATTACTTTTTTGTTAAAGTAACAAGTAACTATAATATGTTTTCAAAAGTACTTATCAGAACACTGTATATTGTTCACTGCTACAAAAGTTTTTTTTTAAGTAACGTATAAATTACTTTCCCTAGTAATGAATTACATTCATTAAATAGTAAGTCCGTTAGTAATTCAATTACTTTTTTGGTAAAGTAACAAGTAACTATAATTATTATGTTTTTAAAAGTACTTTTCAGAACATTGTATATTGTTCATTGTTACAATTTTTTTTTTTTTAAGTAACAAATAAATTACTTTCCCCAGCAATGAAGTAAATTTATTAAAGAGTAATTCCGTTAGTAACTAAATTACTTTTTTGGTAAATTAACAGTTACTTTTTTGGTAAAGTAACAAGTAACTATAATTATGTTTTTAAAAGTACTTTTCAGAACATTGTATATTGTTCACTGTTACAAAAGTTTTATTTTTTAAGTAATGAATAAATTACTTTCCCTAGCAATGAAGTACATTTATTAAAGAGTAATTCCGTTAGTAACTAAATTACTTTTTTGGTAAAGTAACAAAGTTACTTTTTTGATAAAGTAACAAGTAACTATAATGTTTTTAAAAGTACTTTTCAGAACACTGTAGATTGTTCACTGCTACAAAAGTTTTTTTTTTAAGTAACGTATAAATTACTTTTCCTAGTAATGAATTACATTTATTAAATAGTAAGTCCGTTAGTAATTCAATTACTTTATTGGTAAAGTAACAAGTAACTATAATTATTTTGTTTTTAAAAGTACTTTTCAGAACATTGTATATTGTTCACTGTTACAAAAGTTGTTGTTTTTTAAGTAACGAATAAATTACTTTCCCTAGCAATGAAGTAAATTTATTAGAGTAATTCCGTTAGTAACTAAATTACTTTTTTGGTAAAGTAATAAAGTTACTTTTTTGGTAAAGTAACAAGTAACTATAATGTTTTTAAATGTACTTTTCAGAACACTGTATATTGTTCACTGTTACAAAAGTTTTTTTTAAATTAACATGTAAATTACTTTCCCTAGCAATGAATTACATTTATTAAATAGTAATTCTGTTTGTAACTCAATTACTTTTTTGGTAAACTAACAAGTAACTATAATATGTTTTTAAAAGTAATTTTCAGGCACTGTATTTTGTTCACTGTTACAAAACATTTTTTTTTAACTAACATATAAATTACTTTTCCTAGTAATGAATTACATTTATTCAAGAGTAATTATGTTAGTAACTCAATTACTTTTTTGGTAAAGTAACAAATAACTATAAATATTATGTTTTTAAAAGTACTTTTCAGAACACTGTATATTGTTCACTGTTACAAAAGTTAGTTTTTTTTAAGTAACATATAAATTACTTTCCCTAGTAATGAATTAAATTTATTAAAGAGTAATTCTGTTCGTAACTCAATTACTTCTTGGTAAAGTAACAAGTAACTATAATATGTTTTTGAAAGTACTTTTCAGAACACTGTATATTGTTCACTGTTACAAATTTTTTATTTTTTTTAAGTAACATATAAATTACTTTCCCTAGTAATGAATTACTTTTATTAAATAGTAAGTACGTTAGTAATTCAATTACTTTTTTGGTAAATTACAAGTAACTAGAATTATTATGTTTTTAAAAGTAATTTTCACTGTATATTGTTCAATGTTACAAACGTGTTTTTTTTAAAGTAACGTATAAATTACTTTCCCTAGTAATGAATTACATTTATTAAAGAGTAATTCTGTTCGTAACTCAATTACTTTTTGGTAAAGTAAAGAGTAGCTATAATTATGTTATTAAAAGTAATTTTCAGAACACTGTATATTGTTCACTGTTACAAAAGTTTTTTTAAAGTGAGGTATGAATTACTTTCCCTAGTAATGAATTACATTTATTAAAGAGTAATTCCGTTAGTAATTCAACTACTTTTTTGTTAAAGTAACAAGTAACTATAATAACTGTTACAAAAGGAGATGTCACCCTTGACATGAGTTTGGAACAAAATGATTGATTGATGATTGAAAGTATGATTTGCTTCCCTCGCTTCTTCTTTCACTTCAGCTTCCTCCTGGTCTTCTCCTGTCTCATTCTCTCCGTCTTCGCCACCATTCGAGAGTTCAAGAATAGCTCGGAGAGTGCCTTGTACATCCTGGTGGGTATTTCCCACAAGCACTCGCCACTGCACGTCCTCACCCATCCCCCTCCCCGTCCCTGCCACAGGAACTGGTGACCATCGTGGTGTTCGGCGTGGAGTACATTGCCAGGATTTGGGCGGCCGGGTGCTGCTGTCGATACCGCGGATGGAGAGGGCGGCTGAAATTTGCCCGGAAGCCTTTCTGCGTCATAGGTGATTATTGGGTGTTTGGAGCACTCGAGCGTGCCAACTCTCTCTCCCTCTCCCCTCAGACATGATGGTGCTGGTGGCCTCGGTGTCGGTGCTGGCGGCCGGCTCGCAGGGCAACGTCTTCGCCACCTCGGCCATCAGGAGCCTGAGGTTCCTGCAGATCCTGCGGATGCTGCGTATGGACCGCCGCGGTGGCACCTGGAAGCTGCTGGGCTCAGTCGTCTACGCCCACAGCAAGGTACTTTAGATTAGTCAGTGTACAGCTGTATCACACACAGACAATGTTCTTGAAATAGCTGGCAGCAACACTCAAAAACTGCCATTCTTCACAATGTCACAGTACATGTCGGAATTTGTTCCTTCTCGATGAACCGCAGCTCCTCCGTCCGGTGCCGGACGGAGGCACCGGACGGTGCCACTTCTACTTCCTCCATCCAACACCTCCACTTTTAAAACATCCACTTCTACTTCCTCCATCCAACACCTCCACTTTTAAAACATCCACTTCTACTTCCTCCATCCAACACCTCCACTTTTAAAACATCCACTTCTACTTCCTCCATCCAACACCTCCACTTTTAAAACATCCACTTCTACTTCCTCCATCCAACACCTCCACTTTTAAAACACCCACTTCTACTTCCTCCATCCAACACCTCCACTTTTAAAACATCCACTTCTACTTCCTCCATCCAACACCTCCACTTTTAAAACATCCACTTCTACTTCCTCCATCCAACACCTCCACTTTTAAAACATCCACTTGTACTTCCTCCATCCAACACCTCCACTTTTAAAACACCCACTTCTACTTCCTCCATCCAACACCTCCACTTTTAAAACATCCACTTCTACTTCCTCCCTCCAACACCTCCACTTTTAAAACACTCGTGCTCCCTGGTTTCCCAAGGAAAATAAATTATGCTCTGCTTCGCAATGTCACAGTACATGTTGGAATTTGTTTGTTCTCATTGAACCGCAGCTCCAAGGGTGCCGGCAGCACTCGTACGGCCAGGTTTCCCAAGGAAAAGAAATGATGCTCTGCTTCACAATGTCACAGTACATGCTGGAATTTGTTTCTTCTCAATGAACCGCAGCTCCTCCGGTGCCGGCAGCACTCGTGCGGCCCGATTTCCCAAGGAAGAGAATGATGCTCTGCTTCGCAATGTAACAGTACATGTTGGAGGGTGCCGGCAGCACTCGTGCGGCCGAGTTTCACAAGGAAAAGAAACGATGCTCTGCCTCACAATGTCACAGTACATGTCGGAATTTGTTTCTTCTCAATGAACTGCAGCTCCTCCGGTGCCGGCAGCACTCGTGCGCCCCGGTTTCCCAAGGAAGAGAATGATGCTCTGCTTCGCAATGTAACAGTACATGTTGGAGGGTGCTGGCAGCACTCGAGTTTCACAAGGAAAAGAAACGATGCTCTGCCTCACAATGTCACAGTACATGTCGGAATTTGTTTCTACTCAATGAACTGCAGCTCCTCCGGTGCCGGCAGCACTCGTGCGCCCCGGTTTCCCAAGGAAGAGAATGATACTCTTGTTGGAGGGTGCCGGCAGCACTCGTGCGGCCCAGTTTCCCAAGGAAAAGAAACGATGCGATGCTTAACACTGTCACACTACATGCTGGAATGTATTTCTTCTCAGTGAACCGCAGCTCCTCTGGTGCCGACAGCACTCGAGTAGCCAGGTTTCCCAAAGAAGAGAATGATGCTCTGCTTCGCAATGTCACAGTACATTTTTTTTCTCATCGAACCACAGCGTTGATGGCGGCACTCGTGCAGCCTCAGACAGTGATGCCCTGTGACCCAGTTTCTCAAGGAAAGAAATGCTCTGCTTCACACTGTCACAGTGCATGTGTGAATTGTTTTTCTTCTCAATGAACCGCAGCTCCTGTGGTGCCGGCCACACTCGTGCGACCCAGTTTCCCAAGGAAGGGAATGATGCTCTGCTTCACAATGTCACAGTACATGTTGGAATTAGTTTTTTTAACATTGAACCGCAGCGCCACCTTGATGGCGGTGCTTGTGCAGCCTCAGACCGTGATGCCCTGGGACCCGGTTTCTCAGTTGGCTTCATAATGTCACAATGCATGTGTGAATTTGTTTCTTATTAATAAACCACAGCTCGCGCAGTGCCGGCAGCACTCGTGCTGCCCAGTTTCCCATGGTAGGAAATGTTGCTCTGCTTCACAATGTCACACTACATGTTGGATTTGATGCTTCTTCTCAATGAACCGCAGCTCCTCTCTTGTCGGCAGCACTAGTTTGCCAGTTTCCCCTAAAAGGAAATTATGTTCTGCTTCACAATGTCACACTACATGTTGGAATTTGTTTCTTCTCATTGAACCGCAACTGCAAGGGTGCTGGCAGCATTCGTACAGCCCAGTTTCCCAGAAATGATGCCGTGCGTCATATCACAGTACACGTTTGGAATTTGTTTCTTCTCAATGAACCGCAGCTCTACCAGAACATGATGCAGTGTAACCCAGTTTCCAAAGGGAGGGCTCACAATGTCACAATGTCACAGTTCTTGGTGGAATTCCTCAATGAACCACAGCTCCCAAGGGCCGGCAGCACTCCCGCATCCCCGCAACAGGATGCTATGTGGATCATGCATTTGACAATGTCACAGTACATGTTAGAATTCATGTATTCCCTCAATATACCGTAGCTCTCCCAGTGCCGGCAGCACTCACACGCAGCCCCAGCCAGGCAAAGATACGACCTCCAATAGACCAGACACTAATGTAGCCAGCCATGTGTTGACTTGTATTCGTTACAAGCTGTACACTGACTACTTTAAAGTCAAACACTGCTGTAACCCTGTCATAAAATGTGTTTTTTTCTGCTGACTTTTATAACATTTTACAAGCCCTCACAAAACCATGGAATCACCAGACTTGAAGGATTTTAGTTGTTTAATTTTGGGTGAAAAACATGGAATCAATTCAATTCTGAGGAGAAGATGATGGAGTCCGCCTGTAGATGTTCATTTCCAAAACCAAGACTCAAATCAAATGAAATCTATTTTTTTGTCTGCTGTTAAAAAGGAGTGTCCACACCTTGTAGAGCTGTTGCAGCAGATGGATTGACATGAATCATGGCTCCAACGCAAGAGATGTCCATTGAAACAAAGGAGAGGAACATCTTCAAGAAGGTGAAATGTTGATTGTTCAGCAAACACCATGGAAAGGTTGTACAAGGTAGATCAAGGACAACATCAGAAAACTTGAATCACAGCCAAAACAAAAGAAGAACAAAACCTGAGTCTGTGAGCCTTAAGGAAATACAGAAAAGCCATTAACAAGTCAACATAAAAAGAAGGAAAAGCAATGGTGGACTATGGATGACTCTGCATGATGCTGGAACTTTGGTTTGGTTTTGGTTCCTATCAGATTTCTGAAGACGACCGCCTGAAGAAAACATGCACTGTCATTGATCTGTCAGCTAATTAAGGCTGTCATTACATCTTCAATAAATACACACGTTTACATTTCCATCATGTTTGGGATGATGACATCATTTTTCTACAAGATAATGAAAAAGAGTCAAAAGTTCCCTTGAAGAAGAACATCTACTGTGTGGTGGAAACAGAAGAAAATGGTGGATGAAACCACTCCAAGTTGCAGTCAGAGAAAGTTGGAGCAAGAGGAGTACTCGTTAAGTCCATGCCTCACACACTGCAAGCTGCTGGTATAAAAGCCAGAGGTGGTGCAACAAAGTACAAGTGGTGTGTTGGACTATGTCAGGGGTCGGCAAATCAACACGTTGAAAGATCCATATTGGACCAAAAATACAAAAAAACAAATCTGTCTGGAGCCGCAAAAAGTTAAAAGCCTTATGTAAGTGTTATAATGAAGGCAACACATTAAGTAAGTGTCTCAGAGGGTGAAATAACTCCTGGAAATTCATCCATCCATCCATTTTCTACCACTTGTCCCTCTGGAAATTGTTGGCTTAAAACTGCCAAAGGTATTGATGTGTGTGTCCAAGTTAAATAAAAAAAACAAAACAGGCTGTCTTCTAATAGATTTATTACAATCTTTGCAAGCTGGGTAACATTTGCTGTGGTCTGGAACAACATGGTAACGTTTGCTGTGGTCTGGAACAACAGGCCACACAATCAGAAATGCAGCCAATATCACATACAGATAATGTGTCATCACACATGCAAAAATAAATTAAATACACAGAGGACATAAGTAAAGGAAATTAAATGAACTCAAATATACCTACAAACGTGGCATAATGCTGCAATATGTACACACATCTAGCCTAAATAGCATGTTAGCATGGATTATTAGCACTCCACGCAAGTCAATAACATCAACAAATCTCACCTTTGTGCATTCACACACAGTATAAAAGGTTTGGTGGACAAAATGAGACAAAGGAGTGGCATAAAACACGTCTTTCTGTGGCAGCGTCAGAGAAAGTTGTACATGTAAACCAAATACCGCCAATGACCGCCAGTATTGTTAGGACAAAACAGTGCTGGCCAAATACTGTCATCAGTGAAGCATAAACACAAACATATTAAACAGTGGGCTTTCTGACAATTAGGAACGTTTGTGTCATGTTTGTCCACCTACAGAAACATTATTAAAACAATAATTGTATTTTTCCTACCATCTTTTTCCATTTTTGAAAAGCTCCAGGGAGCAAGTAGGGTGGTGCTAAAGAGCCGCATTCGGCTCGAGAGCCGCGGGTTGCTGACCCCCGGACTGTGTTTGCTTTTCATTATTCCATTTTTCACCCTCAGAATTGAGCGATTCCATCATTGTTTTCATGCTACTTGATCGAAAAATGAAACTTACGATGTATTTTCTTGATTTATTCATCGTAAATTCCGGACTATAAACCGCTACTTTTTCCCCTACGCTTTGAACCCTGCAGCTTATCAAACGTTGCAGCTAATTTATGGATTTTTGTTGGCTAACGGCCATAATGTTTCGTTTTTAACCGTTTTCATTAAACCAAAGCCGACACTAAAAATAGTGTTCACTGTTTGTGCTATGGCGCTGTCTTTCAGACAGGTTCGCTCACTGCAGGTTTTGCGGGTTGAAAACGTACTCCCTGTTTTAGTGCCTCAAACTGGAAGTAAAACCTACCTTTGTTGTGTGTACAGAGGGGGGAGACGGCACGGACGGGAGGAGCGTAATTGAACTCTATTTATTTATATATATAAACAATATATATAAATAATAAATAATAACATTACTAAACAAGGGAATGGAGTGTGTGAACTAATCCAAAAGTGTGTGGTGTGTGACTATGTGTGGTGATTAACTGTTGAGTGTTACCGGTAGTGTTGAGCGAGATCAAAAGATTCAGGGTGAGAGAGAGACGTCAGATTCTGCGTCCATGCAATGGGGGTCGAGATCCGGGAAAGCAGTCGAGATCTAGGGGAAGTCCAAGGAAACGAGACACACAGCTCTAATCCAAGGTGACGGAAGAAAACACTGCGGGCACAAGGGAGAACACATGGGACAAATGACCATGGAAGCGGGAGGACACTGAAACACGAGAATGCACAAGGAACTTCATTAGTCGGCTTACTGTACAGGAACAGATGACTATGTTCTGGCCCGGGATAGCAGGTTTTGCAGGATGACTACGTTCTGGCCTCCTACAGAAACATTATTAAAACAATAATTGTATTTTTCCTACCACCTTTTTCCATTTTTGAAAAGCTCCAGGGAGCGAGTAGGGTGGTCCTCATTTGGATTCTTCATATACGTAATATTAAAGACACTTTTGGGCAGGTTTTGCAGGCTTATGAAGGCGGGTCTGATGATCAGCTTCAGGTGTGCTGATTGCCGGTGATTGATTGCAGCTGTGCACTGGCGCAGCCTGTGCCGGAGTGGCGCGCGCAGGTGCGCATTGGAATGTGCCCTGGCCGTGATAGTACCCCCCTCCTTATGGACAGATTCCAGGTGTCCTATAACCGCAACCAGAAGAACACAGAGATCAAAAGTCAAGGGAGGGTGGAGTGGTGAACTGGTGGTGGGTCGCCGGCCCAAGTGTCCATGTCTCTGTCCTGGGCGTCGCTGCTGTTGGCGCAGAAAGCGTCCATGCACTGGCCACAGAGGGCGGCGCATGCGGCCGGCCAGCCGGAGGTCACGGGGGCGACGATACTGAAGACGAGGAGGATGGCGGCGCTGTGGAAAGATCCGCCAGAGACGAGGAGGCTGATGTTGTCGGAGTCCGAGACGAGGAGGACAATGTCGTCAGGGTCAGAGACAAAGTAGCAGGCTGAAGAGCTGACCAAGGTGCAGAAGCGGACGCTGGCCATGGTGCTGAAGCACAGGCTGGGCGTGGAGCAGAAGCGGGCATTGGCCATGGTGCTGAAGCAGGCGCTGCTGACACGGGGACCAGTCTGGGTGCTGGTGCTGACACGGGGACTAGTCTGGGTGCTGGCACAGGGACCCGTCTGGGTTTCAAACACTGGAGGCGACTCACAGCATCTATACATGGTCACAGGGAAACCGTGGGGTTTTCGAAAAAGGCGCGGGGGGTAAGGAAACTGTGCCGTCTGGTCCCTAATCTTTTGGCCAGAACGTACTGTTGTGTGTACAGAGGGAGGAGATGGCAAAGACGGGAGGGGCGTAGTTGAACTCTTATTTATTTATATATATAAACAATATATATAAATAATAAATAATAATTTTACTAAACAAGGGAATGGAGTGTGTGAACTAATCCAAAAGTGTGTGGTGTGTGACTATGTGTGGTGATTAACTGTTGAGTGTTACCGCTAGTGTTGAGCGAGAGGCGAAAGATTCAGGTGCGCTCTTGGAGGCGCAATCGGCAGAGCGCACAGATGAGTGTGCATTGGAATGCGCCCTGGCCGTGACTACCATGGTGTTTCTTCGCATTTGGATTCTTCATATACGTAATATTAAAGACACTTTTGGGTGAGTTTGCTGGGTGAATGCCTATAGTTTTTTCCGCTGTTTAAAGCTTTGAACCGGAAGTAGAAGTGCGGTTCTGTCTTTTAGCTGTCCATAGTGTTTCTACTTGTATGGACTCTTCATTCATCACTCCAAACAACGTTTGTAAGTTTTACAGTATAACTAAAACAATTCTTACTTACTAAACCGTCCCATGTGTGATGTCTGTAGGAGTGTTTTCATGCATATTTGTACGTGCAATCGTAATGTAATCAAGCTAGCGTTGTTAGCATTAGCTAACATGCTAACACGTTTACATGATTAATTTACAACAGCATTCTTTTGGATTGTTTACATTTTGTAAATTCACCAAAACGTCACCGTGGAGTTATTGAATCTGTTTAGCTCAGGGGTCCTCATTTTAGATCGGGGGCCACATGGTGAAAAATCTACTCCCAAGTGGGCCGAACTGGTAAAATCACGGCACGATAACTTAAAAATAAAGACAACTTCAGATTGTTTTCTTTGTTTAAAAATAGAGCAAGCACATTCTGAATATTTACAAATCATAATGTTTTTTTTTTTTTACACTTACACGTTGTGGTTAATAGTATTCTATCTTTAGTTGTTGTTATTTACATTTTCTGAATAAATTATGTGATAATATTCATCAGTCAACTTATTGGTGTTAATTTTCAATCTATCAAGATAAAATTATATCAAAATCAAATTACAGTATGTTATTTATGTAATGTGATAATTTTCCTCGACTGATGTACTAAACATCATGTGGTTTATTTTGTAAATATGTAGCATCATGTACAAAGATACAAAGAATTGCTATCGCGACATCCAGTGGACCCTTTTAGAACAGCTGTTTCTTTCATTAAAAAAATTCAGGTTGATTTTTATACTTTGCAAACTCATGCCGCGGAACGGATAAAACCTGTTCGCGGTCCTGATCGGGCCCCCGGGTTGTACGTTTGACACCCCTGGTTTAGCTGATTTGAGAGCTAGCTTGCGCAGCTAGTGGGTCCATGACATTGACCTCTGTTTTGTTTGAATACCCGTTTTACTGCCGTGTTACAGACACCGTTTGGAAACAAATAAGGTATGTAAATAAATATTTGTGTAAATAACTAATTTCACAACGTATACATCAGCGGATTATAGTCTAGTGCGGCAAATATATGGGGAAAATATTTTTTTAAATTTAGTGGGTGCAGCTTATGTAGCGCTCTATAGTCCGTAAAATCCGGTAAGTGTTTTTTCAGGTCAGAAAGTAGACATTTGAAATGACTTTAGTTCTGTTTCTTTTTTCTTTTTTCCTACAAAAAATGAAACCATTGAATAAACATCCTCTGGCCAGGGGTTGTATGAGTGGTTATAGAAGCTATTATAAGATTAAAGATTAAAGTACGAATGATTGTCACACACACACTAGATGTGGTGAAATTTGTCCTCTGCATTTGTCCCATCCCCTCGGGGAGCAGTGGGCAGCAGCGGCGCCGCGCCTGGGAATCATTTTGGTGATTTAACCCCCAACTCCAACCCTTTGTTGCTGAGTGCCAAGCAGGGAGGTTATGGGTCCCATTTTTATAGTCTTTGGTATGACTCGGCTGGGATTTGAACTCCAACCTAGGTGAGGTTACCATGTAAAAACTCACCTTCTAACGTCCATATTAAACTATACTCTTCACGGGCACTCGTCAACACTTAACGCCTTTGAAGACGTTCTGTTAGCGTGGATGCTTCCTCTGTAGGAGCTCATCACGGCGTGGTACATCGGCTTCCTGTGTCTCATCCTGGCTTCATTCCTGGTCTACTCTGTGGAGAAGGAGTCCAACAAAGAGTTTGAGACCTACGCTGATGCCCTCTGGTGGGGACTGGTAGGACAACACCATCCAGTCATGGAAACACATTTTTTTTAAAAAGACATTGTCTCTTAATGCAACATTCTCATCCCCAGATAACGCTTACCACCATCGGCTATGGAGATAAGGTCCCCAAGACGTGGAATGGACGCTTATTAGCGGCCACCTTCAGTATGATTGGCGTGGCCTTCTTTGCACTTCCTGCTGTGAGTAATTTTTCTAATAAGATACATTATATTTCATAAAGCAAGCTCGACTGACAGCATCTCTTTATTTATTTTGTCAATAATAGTCAAAATATGTGAACACTAGGGGTGTAACGGTACGTGTATTTGTAGTGAACCGTTTCGGTATGGGGGTTTTGGTTCGGTTCGGAGGTGTACCGAACGAGTACACATGCTAGCAGCGACCGGGCTAGGACAACATGTAAAATCCAGGGCTGGAAGACCCTCCTGCGTCGTTAAGATCTCCCGTTTGGGAACACTTTGGCTGCGCGATACAACAATGGAGGACGGAGGTTTGTCGACATTGTTCAGCAGCTGCTTCTGACAACACGTCAAACATGTGTTGCACCTTTCCTGCTTCCGGCTCCCAGACCGTAGTCGAGGAGCGCAGGGGAGACACTCCTCCAGGGCCGATGTATTCTCGGGGGCAACACCCTTCACTCTACCCGGCAGTGGGTCTCCACAGCTCCGGACTCCAGGGTAAATGACGAGTCTGGCAATTAGTTGCAAATCGTGGCTTTATTGAGGTCTTGCACACAGCCAATCTAACAAAACACTAGCCACTCTCCGCACTCATGCTACTGCTCCCTCACCTCGCTCGCCCACACACTCACCTCACATGCTGTCACATATTAAAGGGCCACACACACATACGCTACTCTCATAACACATGCTAACCCATTTGAAGCGTCACCACCGCATTCCTCGGCGAGTCAGGCAGGGCTAAAGCAATAACAAATGTTTTTATAGCAGCAGATATAAGTCCATATTGCATTAAAAACTAGATTTTGACCCACTTCTATGGTGGAAGAAGAATGAGCCCGTATGTCCTCTTACTGCCAAGTTAGCCAGGCCATTCTGAGCCTTATCCTATTTAGTTTTAATTTTATATATGTTAAAGTTAAAGTACCAATGATTGTCACACACACACTAGGTGTGGTGAAATTTGTCCTCTGCATTTGACCCATCCCCTTGGGGAGCAGTGGGCAGCAGCGGCGCCGCGCCCGGGATTCATTTTGGTGATTTAACCCCCAATTCCAACCCTTGATGCTGAGTGCCAAGCAGGGAGATAATGGGTCCCATTTTTATAGTCTTTGGTAATTGACCACATTAACCCTGGCAATGGACCCTGTGTGTATATGTATGTTATGCCATTGTTTACAAATTTGGTAAATAAATAACCAAAAAATGTATATTTTGTTTTTTCTTACTGTACCGAAAAATGAACTGAACCGTGACCTCTAAACCGAGGTACGTACCGAACCAAAATCTTTGTGTACCATTACACCCTTAGAGAACACAGCTTTTTGTTTCATACAATATTTTGACCAAGATAAGTCAATACTTCAAAAATAACACTAGAATTGTGTGTGAATGCCCTATGTGCGCAAGACGCCGATACGCGGGAGTGGAACTGAAATGCTCGAATGTTCAAGGTGAGTGGGAACGGTTTGAATCAATTGAGAAATGTGGGATATGGAGAAGTTTGTATATTGCCCATTCATTTTTAATGGGGGGGAAATCCCTGGTAATTCCAGGTAATCGGGGAATTTTTGGAACCGGGAAACATGCTGGCTTGAATGTCCCGGGTGAGTGGAGTGTGTGGGTGGTGGAACGGTTCAAATCAGTTGAGAAATGTGGGATATGCAGAAGTTTGTATATTGCCCATTCATTGTCAATGTCACGATTTAACAAGCTGGCGGACCCAAAAGCAGACAAGAGAGGCAGATTCAAAGTCCAAAGGGTTTAATTTAGGCAAATGAGGGATGAAGGAAAGGCGTCAACAGCTGGAGTGTAGGTGGTAGGCACTGGAGGCAGAGGAAAACAATGGTGAGTCGAGGAACAAGATACCAGGAGCAAAATGCACAAACAAAAGATCAACAAGATCATCAAAATACTACTAGAACTGGCGAGAAGCGTTACCACTTGGAGAGCGGTGAAACGATCTGGCAGCGTCGTGTGAGGAGACCAGGGCTTTTGTGGAGTGGAGGTGATTAGCTGATGGCAGGCAGGTGAGTGAGCTGATCAGCGCCAGGTGTGCCAGACTGGGAAGCCAGCAACCCAAACTCCGCCCACACATGACCACACCCAGACAGACAAGACAGACACACAAGACATTGCAGGGACTGTGACAGTGCCTCCCCTTCACGGAACGCTCCCAGGCGATCCACCAGGCTTGTCAGGGTGGTCACGGTGGAATTCCGAGATGAGGGATGGATCCAGTATGAACCGACGTGGAATCCAGCACCGCTCCTCAGGACCATAGCCTGCCCAGTCCACCAAGTACTGGAAACCCTTACCACGGCGCCGTGCTTCCAGCAGCCGCTGGACGGTATATGCAGGATGGTCATAGATGACACGGGTGGGTGGGGGGGAACATCTGGAGGAGAAAGCGGACTGGTCACAACTGGTTTCACCTGAAAGACGTGGAAGACGGGATTGATCTTCAGGTGAGGGGGCATCTTGAGCTTGATAGCAGTTGGGTTGACAATGGGAAGGATTTCATAGGGACCGACAAAACGGGGTGACAGCTTCCTGGAGTCCGTCTTCAAGGGAAGGTCTTTAGAAGACAGCCAAACATGTTGGCCTGCCTGGTACTCCGGGGCTGGAGTCCGGTGGCGGTCAGCAAAGCGCCGGTTTCGGTCCACTGAACTGAGTAGGGCAGCCCGCGCATCCCTCCACACCTTCCGACAATGCCGCAGGTGACTCTGGACAGACGAACAGCGATGTCGGCCTCTTCAGCTGGAAATAGTGGTGGTTGGTAACCCAGAGAACCTTCAAACGGTGACACACCCGTGGCAGCGGAGGACAGGGAATTGTGGGAATATTCAATCCATGCAAGGTGGGTGCTCCAGGTGGAAGGATTCTTGGCAGCGACACACCTGAGGGCCGCTTCCAGGTCCTGATTAGCCCGTTCTGTTTTCCCGTTAGTCTGTGGATGGTAACCCGATGACAAGTTTACGTTGGCTCCAAGGGCATGACAGAAAGCCTGCCATACCTGGGAGATGAATTGGGGTCCCCGGTCCGAAACGATGTCTCGAGGTATGCAATGGAGCCGGAACACATGGTTCACCATGAGGTCAGCAGTTTCAAGGGCTGAGAGTAGTTTGGGGAGAACCACAAAATGAACTGCCTTAGAAAATATGTCCACTATGGTGAGTATTACTGTATTGCCTTGAGATTCAGTGAGCCCAGTCACAAAGTCCAAAGCAATGTGGGACCATGGGTGACCAGGAACCGGCAAGGGACGGAGGAGACCTGCAGGCGGCTGGTGAGAAGATTTGACACGTGCACACAGTGCAGGCAGATACAAAGGCCCGAGTGTCTGCGGTCATGGTAGGCCACCAGAAGTGTCGCTTGAGAAGGGACAGGGTGCTGTTGATTCCGGGGTGGCATGCAAAGCGAGATGTGTGGGCCCAAAGGAGGACATCAGAGCGGACAGAATCAGGTACAAAAAGTCTGTTAGCTGGGCCATTACCTTGGTCTGCTTGAGTCTGCTGAGCTCTACAAACCAGCGATTCCATCTCCCATGTCACCGCAGCCACCACACAGGAAGTGGGACGGATAGGGCCAGGACTGGAAGAAATTTTAGTAGAGTACTGGCGTGAGAGGGCATCAGGTTTAATGTTGCAAGAACCGGGACGGTAGGTTAAGGTGAACCGGAACCGACCAAAGAACAGCGCCCACCGGGCTTGACGGGAGTTGAGGCGCTTGGCCGATTGAATGTAGGCGAGGTTCTTGTGATCTGTCCATACGATGAACGAGTGTTCTGCCCCCTCCAGCCAATGCCTCCACTCCTCCAGGGCGAGCTTGACAGCGAGCAGTTCCCGATTTCCCACGTCGTAATTGCGCTCAGCAGGTTCCAGGCAGTAGGAGAAGAAAGCACAGGGATGAAATTTTTGGTCATCGACTGAGCACTGGGACAGGACGGCCCCCACCCCGGAGTCTGAGGCGTCAACCTCCACAATAAACTGTCGAGAAAAATCTGGATGAATGAGGACCGGGGCTGTGGTGAAACGTCTCTTCAATTCCCTGAAAGCAGCTCCAGCCTCTGCAGTCCAAACTAATCGAGTGGATGTGGAAGTCAGCTTTTTGAGGGGTGCAGCTACCTGGCTGTAGTTTCTGATGAAACGGCGGTAGAAGTTGGCAAAACCCAAAAATCGCTGGAGCCCTTTCAAAGTAGTAGGTTGAGGCCATTCCTCCACTGTGCGCACCTTCGCAGGGTCTGCTTTCACCACTCCCAATTATCAGCCCCAGGAAGGATGTAGAGGTGACATGGAACTCACACTTCTCAGCTTTGCAGTAGAGCCTATTCTCCAGGAGACGCTGAAGCACCTGCCTGACATGCTCAACGTACGCCTCCTTGTTGCGGGAAAAGATCAGGATGTCATCTAGGTACACAAACACACAGCGGTTCAGAAGGTCACGAAGTACATCATTTACAAGGGCTTGAAATACTGCTGGTGAATTAGTTAATCCAAAGGGCATGACAAGATACTCAAAATGTCCAAGTGGGGTCTTAAATGCAGTGTTCCACTCATCACCGGCTCTGATACGGATCAAATGATATGCATTTCGTAGATCTAGCTTGGAGAAAATAGTAGCTCCATAATATCATCAAAAGGTTCAGAGAATCTGGAGAAATCACTCCACGTAAGCGGCATGGCCGGAAACCAACATTGAATGACCGTGACCTTCGATCCCTCAGACGGCACTGTATCAAAAACCAACATCAATCTCTAAAGGATTTCACCACATGGGCTCAGGAACACTTCAGAAAACCACCGTCACTAAATACAGTTCGTCGCTACATCCATAAATGCAACTTAAAGCTCTACTATGCAAAGCGAAAGCCATTTATCAACAACATCCAGAAGCGCCGCCGGCTTCTCTGGGCCGAGATCATCTAAGATGGACTGATGCAAAGTGGAAAAGTGTTCTGTGGTCTGACGAGTCCACTTTTCAAATTGTTTTTGGAAATATTCGACATCGTGTCATCCGGACCAAAAAGGGGAGGGAACCATCCAGACTGTTATCGACGCAAAGTTCAAAAGCCAGCATCTGTGATGGTATGGGGGTGCATTAATGCCCAAGGCATGAGTAACTTACACATTTGTGAAGGCACCATTAATGCTGAAAGGTACATACAGGTTTTGGAACAACATATGCTGCCATCTAAGCGCCGTCTTTTGCATGGACGCCCCTGCTTATTTAAGCAAGACAATGCCAAGCCACATTCAGCACGTGTTACAACAGCGTGGCTTCGTAAAAAAAAAGTGCGGGTACTTTCCTGGCCTGCTTGCAGTCCAGACCTGTCTCCCATCGAAAATGTGTGGCGCATTATGAAGCGAAAATACGACAGCAGAGACCCCCGACTGTTGAACAACTGAAGCTCTACATAAAACAAGAATGGGAAAGAATTCCACTTTCAAAGCTTCAACAATTAGTTTCCTCAGTTCCCAATCGTTTATTTAGTGTTGTTAAAAGAAAAGGTGATGTAACACAGTGGTGAACATGCCCTTTCCCAACTACTTTGGCACGTGTTGCAGCCATGAAATTCTAAGTTAATTATTATTTGAAAAAAAAAAAAAAAAGTTTATGAGTTTGAACATCAAATATCTTGGAGGCGAGGATTTAGAGGCGGTTTAGAATTGTGGCGGGACATTAGCCGCGCCACGAGCGAGAACGCTACATTGCGTTGAGGACGCGCTCGTCAAATTTGCTGGACATAACTAAATTAAGATTAAAGATTAAAGTACCAATGATTGTCACACACACACTAGATGTGGTGAAATTTGTCCTCTGCATTTGACCCATCCCCTTGGGGAGCAGTGGGCAGCAGCGGCGCCGCGCCCGGGAATCATTTTGGTGATTTAACCCCCAACTCCAACCCTTTGTTGCTGAGTGCCAAGCAGGGAGGTTATGGGTCCCATTTTTATAGTCTTTGGTATGACTCGGCTGGGATTTGAACTCCAACCTACCGATCTCAGGGCGGACACTCTAACAATGTGTCATCAACATGCATTATTACACATGTATATCATTTATATCAGTGGTTGACCAGTGTTTGGCACCGATATCAGTATTTGCCTTTTTATTAATCCCTATCGACCTTTTTTTTTTTCTTTTTTTTTTTTTTTTGCAACTACGAGTTTACTACATGGGCACCTTAGCTGGTGTTTTAAAGGCAACATAACAAAACATGCCTGAACCCACAAAAGCTCTTCCCCCCTTCACATTCCCTAAGTTATGTCATAATGCCGACAGCTAGCATTTTTGTCACTGGTCATTATTACAGGGTCAGCGTTCCCCCCCCCCCCCCCCCCGAGATTCAATGATGTCAGCAGTAGCGATAATACAATGTAGGTCGTAATGCAGCGTCAGCTCTCAAAGTTAAAGTGCCAATGATTGTCACACACACACTAGGTGCGGTGAAATTATCCTCTGCATTTGACCCATCCCCACATTGGAGCAGTGAGCAGCGGTGGCCGCGCCTGGGAATCATTTGGTGATTTAACCCCCAATTCCAACCCTGGATGCACCAGTTAGCTTTGGTTTGGTCAGATATTCTCAGTTTTCTATTATTCCCTCCTTCGGGAGAAAAAAACTTTTTGCGCACCTCCTTAAAGAATTTGCTACAAGTACACCTCTGCATAACATTGTATCATGATTAACATGAAAGAAAACAAAACAAAGACATGAAATATAGATCAACTTGCAACAAAGAATAACTGTTTTAGTCCAGGGGTGTCCAAACTACAGCCTTCAGTTTGGCCCACAAGACGTCACAAGTTTATTAATAAGAAAATTGGAACAATAACAATCTACAAGGTTAATACAGTTAGCTTTTCTTTCTTCACCTACATGTATCTGCTTTCTTTTGTATTTCAAGTTATCATTACATTTATGTATTGTTGCATTTGAAACAATTGTATTGTTGATAATAGAGGTAATTGTTATTTATTATCAATAGTACTATTTCTTTTGGTATTTTTTATTGATCTATTTGTAGTGTAATAATGTTCATTGTCATTGTGTGAATGCTCCAAAACATTCACATTCACATTCATGGTGTTCTGCACCAAAATTCTTCTATTTATTCTTCTTCTTCTTCTCGAGATTTTGGCGCGTTCTACCTTCCTCATTTTTCATCCGATTCAAACCGTTTCAACTTCAAACTGTTCAGCCTATTCGGTAATCGTGGGCTTTCCCTTGACAAATTCCCAAAATTCCCAGATTTCCAGGTTTTCCGGGACATTTTTCCCATTCAAAATTAATTGGCCATTTTTCAAATGTCCACCATTTCCACATTTTTCAACCTATTCAAACCATTCCACCTTCAACACATTTCACCATTCTGTAAATTTAAACTATAATTTTTCCAAGTTAAAAAAAATTCCAGTATTTTCCAGAATTCCTGCTTTTCCAAAGCCCTATTTCCACCCTTTTTTCTGGCGACTACTCCTTCCACATTTTCAACGCATTTCAACCGTTCCACCGTCAAAACATTGCACTTAATTAGGACAAAAAACAAAGTTGTTGTTTGAACTGGAAAAATTCCTGGTTTTCCCGAAATTCTAGGAATTCCGTAATATAATTTGTCAATTCAACATGTGACTACTTCAACATTTCGTGACCGATTTGAAAAATTCCAACACCAACCATTTCAACTCATTCAGAGCATTCAAGTTGTATGATATACTGGTACTAGTATAGTATCGCGGTACTAATGAATCAAAAACAGTACTATACTCTGTTTGAAAAGTACCGGTTCCCAGCAATGTCACGTCATGGTGACATGGCTGGTTTTAGCAGAAGAGGAGCATATTGGGCAGCGCACACACACGGAGTACTTACAAACAGACAGTGAGTAGACCGAAAAGGGAGAACGGACACATTTTGGTGTAAAAAGTAAAGATAAAGGTGAAGTTATAACACTGAAACGCCCTCAGGAAGAGGTGCTTTAAGACATGGCTAGCTAGCTAGCAGCTAACACCCATCCGCAGTCGGCAGTGTTTTAGCTACTTCTAAATCACTAATCTTGGCCTCTATGGCGATAAATAAAGTACGTTTCTTACAGGTACCATTATCACTGGAGGACGAGGACTAGCTAAACATGCTTCACTACACTCCGTAACTCACCGGCGTCACCGCTAATGACACCGTTCCTGAATGTAAACAAATGCCATGGGTGGATCTACACCTGACACCCACTGTAATGATACCAAGTACAACAGCGTATCTAGTCAATACTACTATGATTACATTGACATTTTTTATCGTTACAAAATATTTTTTCATATTATGTTTATAAACTCAGGAAATATGTCCCTGGACTTTGAATATGACCAATGTATGATCCTGTAACTACTTGGTATCGGATCGATACCTAAATGTGTGGTATCATCCAAAACTAATGTAAAGTATCAAACAACAGAAGAATAAGTGATTATCACATTTTAACAGAAGTGTAGATAGAACATGTTGTTAAAACAGAAAGTAAGCAGATAGTAACAGTAAATGAACAAGTAGATTAATAATCCATTTTTACAGTTTGTCCCTCATAATGTTGGCAAAATAATAGAATGATAAATGACACAATATGTTACTGCATACGTCAGCAGACTAATTAGGAGCCTTTGTTTGCTAATAAAAGACAAGTTGTATAGTATGTTCGCTATTTTATTTAAGGACTAAATTGCAATAAGAAACATATGTTTAATGTACACTAAGATTTTTTGTCCAAATAAAGACAATAATGAAATTTTTTGTGGTACCCTTTATTTAGAAAAGTATGGAAATACATTTTGGTAGCGGTACCAAAATATTGTTATGGGGACAACCCTCGTGTGAAGGTAGCCTGAAACATGGACTTTGCTGCTGTCATCCTTGAACAGGGCATCCTTGGTTCTGGTTTTGCCCTCAAAGTCCAAGAGCAGCACAGGCAGAAACATTTTGAAAAGAGACGCAACCCTGCAGCGAGTCTCATTCAAGTAGGTCTTTGTCTTTTGCTTTGCTTTTCCATTGTCCCCATCTTTAAGTGCTGCCCCTATTTCCTTCTCCTTCTTCTCTAGGCTGCTTGGAGATTTTATGCAACCAACCTGTCCCGCACAGATCTGATGTCTACCTGGGACTTCTATGAGCAGACTGTGGCTGTGCCAGTCTATAGGTATTCATTGTTCAAGTTGACATTCATTCAAAAAAAGATCATTCCAAAATCCTGTAAAACAATTAAACCATTTGAATATTTATTATTATTTTTTAATGGATTTTGATATATATTCATAGATATTTGGACAATTTACATATGACTTTATCCTGTTTAATAATACAAAACACATTTTCTATCAGTAATTTATTCTTATAAACTTAGGAAGGTGTTATTTTTCATCATGTAAAAACAGTATGATGGTATTTTTTCTCCTGAAATTGCAACTTAATTCTCCTTACAGCTCTCAAAAAAAAGAAGAATGATTTACTTATTCCCTCAATGTTGTAACTTTTTTTTGGTCCTGTAGTGTTAGTTTTTTCCTGGATTTTGCTAATTATTTGCCTAGAAAAGTAGAAAAATGCATAAATATTCTACAAGAAAATACTATATTTAGTAAATATAATAATAATAAAACAAATGTTTTTTTCATTAAATTATTAGCAATAGTTTTTACCTCATAAATTCACAAAAATATATTGTAATAAAATGACTGATGTATTTCAAAATAATAACATAATTATTTTATTATGATTTAATGTAAAATCACTTTATACAGTAAATAAAATAATACAGATTCATTATGTTATATTAAATGGTTTTTGTCATATGAGCTATTCTTGAAAAATTCAGTTTTTACCTCTTAAATTCACAAAAATATGTTGTAGTACGACTTATCAATGATTTAAAGGAGCCATATGTAATAATTTCATGTCAAGTCATCATTAAATGATATGTCAAAAGGCATTAATAAATCATGTTATTTTTCAATACCTATATAACTGATAACAGTAGTTCAGCCGAGATATGCTCATTTCAAAATTAGATTTACAGCCCCGAAATCTTGTTAATGTTTTAATTTCGATGCCCTGCCCTCCACCCTTAGACCAATTAAGAAGTCTGTGAGTGTGTCACATCCAGGTTGCCAGTTGTCACGAGTTGTTGGTGACGAACCCCAAGATGCAGAGAAGGCAGGCTTGGTGCAGGAAAACATGATTTAATGTCCACAATAAAGAAAAAACACAAACCAGGAACTAGGAACAGGCAAACTGGAAACAGGAACCAGAAAACAGAATAGCTAACGGCTAACAGGATCTGGCTAACAGCAAAACATAAAACAAGGAGCTAGGAGACAGCAAACTGTAAATAGCTATAGGAACCAGCCAACAGGAGCAGCTTACCGCAAATAACGACATCGACGAGTATTAGCTCTGACGACAGGTAGTGATGACCATCACATCGACAATACTCCAGCACAGACTGGATGGCAAGGCAGATTTAAATAGCAGCTGGTTGATTGACACCAAGTGGGACCAGGTGCCAATCAGCCGCAGCTGAGGGGGAAACAGCGCTCAGGGAGAAAAGCAGGAAATAACCAAAATAAGAGCGCTGACAGGAAATAAAGACAGAGGAAAAACCAAAACATAACTAAACTGTCAGTGACAAACCTGACACCAGTTACGCACCGCCATCTTCGTCTAGCTACTGCCACTGGTAAAGTTAATAAACATGTCAGACCTTAGCCAATCTAAAAGTTACCATTCTCAACTTATTAATGACAAAGCCAGGAACAAAACCAGGATTTGTATCGGGGATGCCTTTGAAAAATGTAAACCATCAAATATTTTTTCATCTGACGCCAAACTTGCTAATTTCCTCCTTGATAGGTAAGTCAGGCATTTACCTTTTCTTATTACTTGTAATACATTGACTTTTGGTATGTAAACTATATTAATCCAATACAGTCTATGATCTTGTCTAACAAAGCTAGTATGTTCCTGCAACCAATGCTTAGTGTGATGGTGCTTAGCTCCTAGTGTAATGCTAAGCATGCTAGACCGGTCAATGACACATCGACATACAGGCTAACGGGGGAAATATATGCCCGTTAGCCTGTATGTCGATGTGTCATCCAACTGACAGGGCAAAATGTATTTTGGACGAATAAAACCTATGTGGATATGGGTAGTGTCAGTGCCTATTTCGTTCTCAATATGCTGATACGCTGAGGAAATGGGTTCCAACATTAGCACGGCTAATTGCGGTTTCTGGTACTGTATGTGCATTAGACACATATGTGGTGGTATTTGCTTGTAATGCATCACATGTAATGATTTGTGTATTGACATGGTAGTAGGCTATATGATTTATGCCTAACGTGGTTTTTGCGTAACGTGGGTTGGCTCATAAAATCGCACTCTGCACTGAAAGATGGTGATGTCCGTACATGGAAGAGAATGCAGTGCGTCAGGTTGGGTTATGCTGAACGAAATGTGGCGGTCATTTTACTGTTGGCCTTGACTTGCAATCAAAGTAGGCCTATGCCATATATTATATATTATTATATATAATTATTTGGATGGTGGTCCATGCGGTCAAACTAGACATTTTAGCGGGGTAATGCCAACAATCTGTCCCCACTAAAATATTGCTGTGTAACTTTACAAATACATTTGGCTAATGGACATCAGTAAAATGTGGCATAATTACTTAGTAAACCATCTTGCAAGAAGCATAAACAAGAGAAACCTACAGCGTAGGACTCGTCCATTGCCATTTGAAGTTCCTTGGAGTATGATTAATCTCTGGCAACTTCAGTCATGGAGAGAGGGAGGGGACTACAGGATTTTGACCGGGATTGCAGTACCATTTCTGGCCACATTACCACATATGTGCCATATGTAGTAATGTGGCCAGAAATGGTACTGCAAAATTATAACATTCGTTTATAGGACTTTTGTAAAAATACTATAAATGCTAAATAAAATATTATTCCAATGTATTCTGTTAAAATACAAGCTTTTTATCATATTATAATTATTGTCTATTGTTATAAAATTGATAGTTTTTACCTCATAAATTCACAAAATTATATTGCTATAGTGTGCCTTTTAATTGTAATTATTATTTTATGACTTTTTTGTGAAAAAAAAAAAAAATTCCTGTAGTTTTTTTCCCTTTATAATTTCTCAATATTCACACAATTCTATACAGTAACTTTATTCTTTTAGTTTTTCCTACTTCATTCAATTTTATACGATTTTTTTATTGCGTTCTTTACAACTATGCTTTGGAACCTTCCACAAGAAAATACTATATGTAGTACATATGATTATAATAACACAAATAATAATAAAATATTCTGTTACGTTACAAGCTATTTCTCATAATTTTATTGGCTACTCTTGGAAAAATTATTGATTTTGCCTCAAAAATCACACAAATATATTGTAATATTATTACTTTAATCTATAATTATAAATGTGTTCTTATATGATGATTTGTTTGTAAAAAAAACTATAAACAAATTCCTGTAGTGTCACAATTTTACCAAAACTCTATACCGTAACTTTATTCTTATAGTTTTTCTTTTTTTATTCAGTTTTTTTGTTCTTACGTTTTTTTACAACTATGTCTTGGAAATTTTTATTTTTTATCCTTTTTTTTTTTTTACCCTTTTTTAAAATATAAAGAATATTGTGAACAATTTCTCCCAACATTATGTCATATTAGGCCTGATAAAAACAAATCTGCCTCATTGACTCTCACAGCGGAGATTTCATGAAGCAGCAGAATAGACCACTTGTCCTTTCTGCTTAGAACGACTTTAATTCATCCAACTTCTAAATGGAGGTGATGAGCGGCGCTAAAGTCAACTGCCAAACTGAATTGAATGAAGCACCCGCGGGCCAAATTAACCTTTGCTCAGCACAGCAGGGAGTCTGAAATGTTATTTTGAATGACTAAACATCTGCCTCTTCCCCCTTTTAGAATAATCCCACCTCTGAATCAATTGGACCTGCTGAGGAATCTGAAGGGGAGGTCCTTCAGGTAGGAACACATTCTCTCTGTGAGGAAAGGGATGCTGAAAAAGCAAAGCAATCATGTCAAAGAGGGTTCATCAAACAATGAATTAAATCAATACAAAAAAAAAAAAACAGGAAATAATGTACATTGATGTCATGTTAAAAAACAATATTTACTTACTGGACAAACAACATACACTATATTGCCAAAAGTATTTGGCCACTTGCCTTAACTCCCATATGAACTTGAAGTGTCATCTCATTCCTAACCCATAGGGTTCAATATGATGTCGGTCCACCTTTTGCAGCTATTACAGCTTCAACTCTTCTGGTAAGGCTGTCCAAAAAATTGCGGAGTATGTTTATAGGAATTTTCCACCATTCTTCCAAAAGCGCATTGGTGAGGTCACACACTGATGTTGGTTGAGAAGGCCTGGCTCTCAGTCTTCGTTCTAATTCATGCCAAAGGTGTTCTATCGGGTTCAGGTCAAGACTCTGTGCAGGCCAGTCAAGTTCTTCCACCCACACCAGACTCTGTCATCCACGTCTTTATGACCTTGCTTTGTGCACTGGTGCACAGTCATGCTGGAAGAGGAAGGGGCCCGCTCCAAACTGTTCCCACAAAGTTGGGAGCATGGAATTGTCCAAAATGTTTTTGTATCCTGGAGCATTCAAAGTTCCTTTCACTGGAACTAAGGGGCCAAGCCCAACTCCTGAAAAACAACCCCACACCATAATTCCTCCTCCACCAAATTTCACACTCGGCACAATACAGTCCGAAATGTACCGTTCTCCTGGCAACCTCCAAACCCAGACTGGTCCATCAAATTGCCAGATGGAAAAGCGTGATTCATCACTCCAGAGAACACGTCTCCACTGCTCTAGAGTCCAGTGGCGACGTGATTTACACCACTGCATCCTACCCTTCGCATTGGACTTGGTGATGTATGGCTTACATGAAGCTCTCTGCGTACTGTACGTGGGCTAATTGAAAGGTCACATGAAGTTTGGAGCTCTGTAGCAACTGGCTGTGCAGAAACTCTTTGCACTATGCGCTTCAGCATCCGCTGACCCCTCTCTGTCAGTTTACGTGGCCTACCACTTCGTGGCTGAGTTGCTGTTGTTCCCAAAGTCTTTAATTTTCTTATAATAAAGCCGACAGTTGACTTTGGAATATTTAGGAGCGAGGAAATTTCACGACTGAATTTGTTGCACAGGTGACATTTTATGACATTTCCACGCTGGAAATCACTGAGCTCCTGAGAGCGGCCCATTCTTTCACAAATGTTTGTAGAAACAGTCTCCATGCCTAAGTGCTTGATTTTATACACCTGTGGCCGGGCCAAGTGATTAGAACACCTGATTCTGATCATTTGAATGGGTGACTAAATACTTTTGGCAATATAGTGTATTTTAACACACAAGTGTAAATGTGTGTAGCCACTGTTAATAGCAACAACAAAATGTGATTTTTTTTTTCAAATTAAGGCTGCGTTCACACTTGTGGTTTGGTACGTTGTTTTGTTTTCCTTACACTGTTTTTTGTGTCATGTGACATTTGAAAAGCTGTGTGGTAAAGAACATACACCGTATTTTACAGACCATAGAGCGCACCAGTATATAAGCCACACCCACTAAATTAAAAATATTTTTCCATGTATTAGCCGCACCAGACTATAGGCGGCAGATATATACGTTGTGAAATGAGTTATTTACACAAAAAATATTTTATGAATGTTTATTTATATACCTTTCCAAACGGTGTCTGTAACGGCTGATAAACAAAACAGAAGTTTGTATTTTTTTAATTTTTTTATATATTTCTTTGACAGGGACAGTACAATGAAACATTGCTACCCATAGGTAACCCATGTCAAAGTACAGAAGACTTCTAGCCACAGGCTCATTTGCAACCCTCGTCGCTGGTTAGGCTTTTAAAGAAAAGTTGAGAAAAGTGAAAAACAAGTACATAGGACAAGTACATAATAAAAATACATTAAAGATAATTGGCCCCATTTGTCCATACTACACCCAGTTTTAGTGCTCACACTTCTGATTTTCCTGAAGCCACTTTTTCAGTTTGTGGAGAAAAGTTTAATGTCTGACATTGTCATGGACCCACTAGCTGCGCAAGCAAGCTCTCCAATCAGCTAAACAAACGCAATAACTACACTGTGACGTTTTGGTGAATTTACTGAGGACTTTGTGAAACTGAAACAATACAAAAAGAATGCAGTTATAAGTTAATAATACTAACACAGACACTTGTAAACGTGTTGGCATGTTAGCTAATGCTAACGATGCTAGCTTGATTACATTACAATAGCACGTACAAATGTGCATGAAAACACTCCTACAGACATCACACATGGGACGGTTTAGTAAGTACGAATAGTTTTAGTTATATTGTAAAACATACAAACGTTGCTTGGGAGCGATTAATGAAGAATCCATACGAGTAAAAACACGGCTAGTAGTCGGAACGGCACTTCTTCCTCCGGTTGAAAACTCTAAAAAGAAGAGTACAGCATCACCTGCTGTGAGCGAATTCGTCCAAAAGATGGCACCGTAGGACAAACAAAAACATACCTTTTGATAATTTTTCAAATGTTTTTAAACTATTTGCATTATGGCCATCAGTGAAGAAAAATGTGTAAATTAGCCGCACTGTTTTATTGGCCGCAGGGTTCAAAGCATAGGGAAGAAAAATCGGCTTATGGTCTGGAATTTACGGTACATAAAGTGGAGGACACTGAGAACTGGCTGTATGAGGAAGGAGCTAACAAATTGATTAAACCGCTTTTGTGACGTAACTCGAATCTTCTACACCAAATTTACATCTGTTAGGTTGAAAGAGGAGTTGATTTTTACCTGCTGAAGTTTCACCGAAAGCTTCCAAAATATATTTTTAAAGAGCTCTGTGGTTACACACGTTTTCTTGACATATTTGTAGGGATGCACAATTCTTTTTTACAAGCCGATACAGATCACTTCCTGTTTCACTCTGTTGTTTGTTAAATGCAGACTGGGTCTTCCTAGGCTTTCGAAACACCCTCATAGCCATGCTAGCCATTCAAGTGCTAAGTAAGGTTCGATGTGTTAAAGCTTGATGGTTTTCTCCCCCTTCCTCTGGGAATGTTCCTATTACTTTTGGTGCAAAAAACACTCAAAACATCCCTTTCGGAAACAGTGAAGAAGTCCCACACAATCGACGCCATGTTTGTTTTTACATCAAGCTTAGGGGATGTTTACGACCGCCTAAAGGAACGCAGGGTTTGTTCACCTTAACCAACCTACAACACAGTATGGGTGATCTTGCCTCATTGTAATGTTTTAAAAAAAAAAAGGTAGTCAGAGCTAATTATGGGAGTTATTGGTATGCTGTCATAATTTCTCATATCGACCAGATATCTGCTCCATGTCTTTGGTCCACAGCTCAAGTCAATTTATACATATTTTAATCAAGTGATGAAAAGTGCAACACAAACAAAATTGAATATTATTATTCATTATTTCTGTCGGGCGTTGCGGTGTCCTACTTTGTCAGTGGTCCTTGAATGCACCTTAAACACACAGAACAATCACTGTGTGCTAAGAGAGCACATTTGGTGGTTCTTATTTGCTAAGACACTGATGTGTTTTTATAAGTTTAAATTGTCATTTCCTGGTGGAGAAAGACGCTAACGTCTCTTGTTTTCATGTTAGCATTTAAGCTAGCCCCAGTCATTCAGTGAGTTTATCAAAGTGCAGTTATCAGTCACAGTTTTTTATCTAAAGGTTACTACAACAAGTGTTGTTGTCATTCTTACCGCTTATCGTTACATCCTTACTTGGGTGAAGAGTGTGTGCATCACAACCTATAATAGCAAAGCAAATGCACCAGACTTCATTTTAAGCGAACCAAACATGACAAGTGTGAACGCATCTTAATTACTTTCCATGATGCATTTTTAATATCCTCTTCAATGGTCATCAATATTGTTTCATTCTCCATTTTTGTTACCTTTGAAGCATTTTTCTCTGGAAAAGGTAGCTTGAAATATTGCTTGTATATTCTATTGACAAACACAGCACACAATGTTACTACTTGAGTACTTAGGACAGGACAGGGGCGTCCAAAGTTTCAATTTGGCCCACGAGTCCAATAAGGGATCTGGCCCGCGGGGTACCTTACGGCTCAATTTAAATATCTAATTGCTGAAAATTGTCTGCCAT
>NC_084731.1:68564755-68614755 GCF_033978785.1 Entelurus aequoreus
GTGGCCGTGCCAGCAATCGGAGGGTTGCTGGTTACTGGGTTTCAATCCCCACCTTCTACCATCCTAGTCACGTCCGTTGTGTCCTTGGGCAAGACACTTCACCCTTGCTCCTGATGGGTGCTGGTTAGCTCCTTGCATGGCAGCTCCCACCATCAGTGTGTGAATGTGTGTGTGAATTGGTGAATGTGGAAATACTGTCAAAGCGCTTTGAGTACCTTGAAGGTAGAAAAGCACTATACAAGTATAACCCATTTATCATTTATCATTTAAATACAATATTATTCCTATGAATTCTGTTAAAATACAAGCTTTTTATCATATTATTATTATTGTCTATTGTTAGAAAATGTATAGTTTTTACCTCATAAATTCACAAACATGTATTGTAATATGACTGTTATCTCTGATTTAAATTGATAACACTATTGGTATATAGGACTTTTTTGTAAGAATATTATATATGCTAAATAAAATGGGTGTACCCCGCCTTTCGCTCGAATGGTAGCCATCCACAAGCTTCTGGTTGAATTTTTGACCACTCCTCTTGACAAAATTGGTGCAGTTCAGCTAAATTTGTTGGTTTTCTGACATGGACTTGTTTCTTCAGCATTGTCCACACGTTTAAGTCAGGACTTTGGGAAGGCCATTCTAAAACCTTAATTCTAGCCATTCCTTTACCACTTTTGACATGTGTTTGGGGTCATTGTCCTGTTGGAACACCCAACTGCACCAAAGACCCAACCTCCGGGCTGATGATTTTAGGTTGTCCTGAAGAATTTGGAGGTAATCCTCCTTTTTCATTGTCCCATTTACTCTCTGTAAAGCACCAGTTCCATTGGCAGCAAAACAGGCCCAGAGCATAACACTACCACCACCATGCTTGATGGTAGGAATTGTGTTCCTGGTAGGAATTGTGTTCCTGGGATTGAAGGCCTCCATTTTTGCTTCATCTGACATCACATGGACAAAGATAAGACCTTCTGGAGGAAAGTTCTGTGGTCAGATGAAACAAAAAATTAGCTGTTTGGCCACAATACCCAGCAATATGTTTGGAGGAGAAAAAGGTGAGGCCATTAATCCCAGGAACATGGTGGTGGTAGTATTATGCTCTGGGCCTGTTTTGCTGCCAATGGAACTGGTGCTTTAAATGGGACAATGAAAAAGGAGGATTACCTCCAAATTCTTCAGGACAACCTAAAATCATCAGCCCGGAGGTTGGGTCTTGGGCGCAGTTGGGTGTTCCAACAGGACAATGACCCCAAACACATGTCAAAAGTGGTAAAGGAATGGCTAGAATTAAGGTTTTAGAATGGCCTTCCCAAAGTCCTGACTTAAACGTCTAGACAATTCTGAAGAAACAAGTCCATGTCAGAAAACCAGAAGACCAGGTTGGGTCTTGGGCGCAGTTGGGTGTTCCAACTGAACAATGACCCCAAACACACATCAAAAATCAGGCTAGAATGAAGGTTTTAGAATGGCCTTCCCAAAGTCCTGACTTAAACGTGTGAGCAATGCTGAAGAAACAAGTCCATGTCAGAAAACTGACCAATTTTGTCAAGAGGAGTGGTCAAAAATTCAACCAGAAGCTTGCCAGAAGCTTGTGAATGGCTACCAAAAGCGCCTTATTACAGTGAAACTTGCCAAGGGACATGTAACCAAATATTAACATTGCTGTATGTATATAGCAATGTTAATTTTGACCCAGCAGATTTGGTCACATTTTCAGTAGACCCATAATAAATTCATAAAAGTACCAAACTTCAAGAATGTGTTTTGTGACAAACAAGTATGTGCTCCAATCACTCTATCACAAAAAATAAGAGTTGTAGAAATTATTGGAAACTCAAGACAGCCAGTAAAGAACAGCCAGTTCTTTACAAGTGTATGTAAACTTTTGATCGCGACTGTACATACATATATACACACACGTACTGTATATACTTAAACAAAAACACACATATATAGCCTGTACATATATATATATATGTATATATATATATATATATATATATATATATATATATATATATATATATATATATATATATATATATATATATATATATATATATATATATATATATATAACTTCACCTTTATCGTTAGTTTTTAAGCCAAAATGCGTCCGTTCTCCCTTTTCTGTCTACACACTGTGTCTGCTTGTAAGTACTCCGTGTGTGTGCGCTGCCGAACATGCTCCTCTGCTCGTAAAATCAGCAATGTCACGGCGTGACTACGGTGCGCCGTCATGCCTGTTAAATTATTATTTTTTTAAATACGGGGAACCGGTACGTTTTTGATTAATCAGTACCGTGATACTATACTAGTACCGGTATACCGGACAACCTTAGTTCACATTGCCACAAGTCAAGAAGGAAGCGGAAGTGACAATGTCAAGAAATGCTTTGAAATAAAAGTCTCTGGAAAAGGTATATAAACATGGAGAATTCTCACTTGATTTATTGGCATATATTATGTGGTAAAAAGAGGACCAAGTAGTTCTTGAAGTAAAACAGGCACGGACAGATCATTATCATTAAAGCTACTAAAAGCCCTTTTGGATGCTCTAAATTCAGCATCAAGGCTGGGATTTAGGCACATTTCCAATAAAGCTGTTAGAAATACTGCAATACGTGACCTTTTCAAGGTAGTATTTCTGCAAACACAGTATGTTGTTTTCCTGCCACTGTATCCACTGCTCTTGTTTGTGTCTCTCCCACGGCTCCAGTCATGACAACACACACAATGGCAGACTTTGTGGCTGCTGTCCAACAACTTTTAGGTACACTTGTTGCACTGCACTGCAAGTCTGTGTGTTGCAGCACGAGCTTACTTCATCTTTGGAGCTGTTGAGAGTTAGTCGTAGGGCAGGTGCAAGTAAGATCCTATAATATATACTTTATATTCAAAAAGGGTGTGCCAATACGACTTTCTCATTTCCCATTGGATGCAGATATTTGAGCCTTGAGTGTTGGCGTTGTTGACCCGATACCAATCTTGTATTCTTTTGTAGTGTGGAATGTTAGAAAAGGCTCGATCAAGTGAATTTAGTCAAACATGGAAAAAGACTGCCCTATTTAGTATCAACCATCTGGAGTGGCCTTTAAGTTGAATTGGGGTAGTAATTGTTTTCAGTGACACAATTCCTGAAGGTAAGCTCATGAGGTAGTAAGTTGAATGACGCAGACACATTTGTTACTGGATATTTTCTGATACGCTTTATTTGCAACTATAATTACTGTATTTTCACAAACTATAGAGAGCACCGGTTTATAAGCCACACCCACTAAATTTTATGTAAAAAAAATGTCCATATATTAACCGCACCGGACTATATTCTGCAGATATATATGTTGTGAAATAAGTTATTACAAAAAGATTCTGTAAATATTTATTTACCTAATTGTAACTTAATTGTTTCCAATCGGTGTCTGTAACACGAAAGTAAAACGGCTGATCAAACAAAACATAAATAAGTTATTTACAAAAATATTCTGTAAATATTTATTTACATAATTGTAACTTAATTGTTTCCAAACAGTGTCTGTAACACAGCGGTAAAACGGATGATCAAACAAAACAGAAGTCATCGTCATGGACCCACTGGCTGTGCAACCTAGCTCTCCAATCAGCTAAACAGACTCAATAACTCCACAGTGACATTTTGGTGAATTTACAAAACTATAACAATACAAAAAGAATGCTGTTGTAAGTTAATAATACTTACACAGACACTTGTTAGCATCTTAGCTAATGCTAAAGACGCTAGCTTTATTACATTATGATAGCACGTACACATAAGCATGTAAACACTCCTACGGACATCACACATGGGACGGTTTAGTAAGGAAGAATTGTTTTAGTCATATTGCAAAACTTACAAATGTTGCTTGGAGTGATGAATGAAGAATCCATAAAAGTAGAAACGCTATGGACAGCTAGTAGACGGAACCGCACTTCTGCTTCCGGTTCAAAGCTTTAAACAGCGGAAAAGAACAATAGGCATTCACCCAGCAAACTCGTCCAAAAGTTTCTTTGCATGTGCTTAGTGAAAACTATTTGCTTTATGGCCGTCGATGAAGAAAAATCTCTTAAAGCTGCAGGGTTCAAAGCATAGGAAAAAAATAACAGCTATTTGACATTTGTTTATGTTGACAAATGTGCTGTTTGGACTGCGATATTGTTAATTATTACGTATGTTTAGCTTGTGTGCTATTGTGTAGCTGCTAGCTCCTACTAACCCATGGCCAGTGTTGGCAAATTATAAAAAAATAAAAGTAATTAATTATAATTCTTCGTTAGTTTAGCAAAAACTAAATGACTCTGTAAATACTTAATAGGGACAGTAATTATTGCCAGGCTTAAGAAAACAATTAAATATCTGGCATATGCGGTAGTCTCCTTGTCCACAAACGGGGCATTGCAGGATTACAAGCTTGTCACGTCAATCATGGCTTTGTTGTTCATTATTATTGGGGCGGTATAGCTCGGTTGGTAGAGTGGCCGTGCCAGCAACTTGAGGGTTCCAGGTTCGATCCCCGCTTCCGCCATCCTAGTCACTGCCGTTGTGTCCTTGGGCAAGACACTTTACCCACCTGCTCGCAGTGCCACCCACACTGATTTTAATGTAACTTAGATATTGGGTTTCACTATGTAAAGCGCTTTGAGTCAGTAGAGAAAAAGCGCTATATAAATATAATTAACTTCACTTCACTATTCCCCAGTAGTTGTAGTAGTAGTAGTAGTGTGTGTACTTACATGTTGTGTCATTGCTTTGTTGTTCATTATTCCCCCGTAGTTGTAGTAGTAGTAGTGTGTGTACTTACATGTTGTGTCATTGCTTTGTTGTTCATTATTCCCCCGTAGTAGTGCCGTATTTTTCAGACTATAAGTCGCTCCGGAGTATACGCTGCACCGGCCGAAAATGCACAATAAAGAAGGAAAAAACATATATATGTCGCACTGGAGTATAAGTCGCATTTTTGGGGGAAATTTATTTGATAAAATCCAACACCAAGAATATACATTTGAAAGGCAATTTAAAATAAATAAAGAATAGTGAACAACAGGCTGAATAAGTGTACGCCATATGACGCACAAATAACCAACTGAGAACGTGCCTGGTATGTTAACGTAACACATCATGGCGAGAGTCATTCAAACAACTATAACATATAGAACATGCTATACGTTTACCAAACAATCTGTCACTCCCGATCGCTAAATCCGATGAAATCTTCCTCCCCGGTGTCTCCTCTGGTATGTCCTTTCTTTCTGCTGCTCGATTGCCGTTCTCTGCTGCATATTTCACTACGTCCAGTTTGTAATCTGCAGTATATGATTTCCTTTTCGGTGCCATTTTTGTTTAGTCCTTCTCAGTTTTTATAAGTTACCGCCAATGTTGATGTGATCCATTTTAATAGCTACGGCAGTAGCATATAGCAGTTAGCATCCCATGACCCACAATGCACTTCTGCCATGACCCTCCCCCGCCGAATTCTTATTGGTTGACGTGTGAGTGACGATTGCTGACGTGTGTGTAACGATTGCTGCCATTTGCTTAATCTCTTACGCGAATGAGATAAATAATATTATTTTATATTTTACGGTAATGTGTTAATAATTTCACACATAAGTCGCTCCGGAGTATATGTCGCACCCACGGCCAAACTATGAAAAAAACTGCGACTTATAATCCGAAAAATACGGTAGTAGTAGCTATTAGTAATAGTTTATAATTTGTTGAAAGGACTAGTTGGTACAATCCCTGGGGACTCTGCATGGCAGGGGCGTCCTCCTCCCTGAGCCAGGCTTGCACCTGACCGCATACCTAAGTGAGGCTAGGTGACACTGCTGGGAGGCTTTTCCACCATTGGGACACATCTTCAGTTGTGTGCCCCAGCGTCACGGGGTGTTTCGGCCCGGCTTACCACAAGACACCCTCTGCTGAGGAAGGGCCCACCCCAGGGTGATCAAATCCCTGGGTGTGTGCGTCCCATTAGGTGTTAGCCTTAGCAGCCCAGCTGGTGTCACTCCTCCTCAACCACAACCAATGGCTCGTCCTCTCTGCTGTGTTGGCCAGCTCTTTAATGGCCTGTCTGTGAGCCTGCCCCCTGACTCCAACCTCCCTAAGGAGCTTTGCTGTTGTGCTAGCTACAAAGCCCCTACAGCCCACCTCCACTGGGCGCACCCTTACCCTCCAGCCTCTGTCCTCTGCCTCAGCTGCAAGGTTAGACTACCGCAGCTTCTTGCGTTCATACGCTTCTTCGATGGCATCCTCCCACGGAACTGTCAGTTCAATGATATAGACAATTAGTAGTGTGTGTACTTCCATGTTGTTTGCTGTGTGATATTTGATATCCTGTGTTGCCGGCCCATCAAAAGTAGCGTGCCATGTTACCTTAAACGTTTCGCTAACTGCGTTGTAAAGTACATGAAAGTATAAGATATCAGACTATCAGATGGGGACACCCCTAATATTGTGAAAATACTAGATTTCTTCCCTGCCAACTTTTGGTTGCTGTGTGAGGTAGCAGACGTAGGCCAGGAAACGGACCCGTGGTTTGTATTTGATTAGGTTGGGATTGTGCTTTCTGCCTAGCAACACAATGTATGATGACTAGGGGTGTAACGGTACGTGTATTTGTATTGAACCGTTTCGGTACGGGGGTTCCGGTTCGGTTCGGAGGTGTACCGAACGAGTTTCCACACGGACATATTAAGTAGCGTAACACACGTTGTGTAAACAATGCACACCGAGGCACAACACACGGCATGCTAGCAGCTAACGGGCTACGATAGACTGACCATACGTCCTCTTTTCACCGCACATGTCCTCTTTTGCCGAGCTGTCAGGGCGGAGTTTCTTAAAATTGCGTGTATTTTCAATGTACGTTCAGGGTTAAGAAGGGGTTAAAAACAAAACAAAGTGTGCGCGCAGCAGCATTCGTGAGGGAGGGGCAGAGACAGAGAGAGCGAGAGAGTTATGATAAACGCGCATTCGTCGCCAGGCTCTGCTTTTTATCCATAGATTTATCAGATTTAATTTTTTTTATCTATAGCAGGGGTGTCAAAAGTGTGCCCCGGAGGCCATTTGCGGCCCACAGCTAATGTTTTAAAGGCCCACGGCACATTCTACAAATACTATTAAAATAAACAAAAACATAACAAAAGTGAAATAAAAAAGCTTAAAGGTTAAATGTTATTTAGAAAATGTTGCAATGATTACTAATAAAACAAAGCTGTTTTTTTTTCTTTCAAACTGTCATTGCTCAAAACATAATATTGAATCAAAATCAATGTTATTATGAATTATTGCCCTATCCAAGGTTCTGATTACTTCACATCAAATATTCCACTAAGAAAAATATTTTTGGTGGAAGATTTTGCAAATTTGGTAAATAAATAACCCAAAAATGTATATTTTGTTGTTTTCTTACTGTACCGAAAATGAACCGAACCGTGACCTCTAAACCGAGGTATGTACCAAACCGAAATTTTTGTGTACCGTTACACCCCTAATGATGACTGTCTTCACATCTGTAAACCTTTATTTACTGTCCTTATGTTGTAATATAAACCTTAATTGACTGCGCTTCTTTTTTTATAATGTCAACCTTTATTTGCTCGCTGCTGTTTCACCGCTTTTGGCTTCTTGTTTGTCCACAAGGCACATGATTAATTTTCTTATTTGCATGTTCACATTTTGAGATGTCACTTTGCTTCCATGCATGTTGGCTGGTAGCTTCCTGCTGCTTGCCCAACCCACTGAATGCCCATATATGGACATGGCTTCCTCTGCTGTAGGTTTTCCTCAGGTAAGATCAGCACCATCCCAGGATGACACCATGAAGATGTTACTTCCGTACAAAAAACATGATACAAAGCCTTTCTAAGTATTTTATGACTCCTCCTAGTCGGAAGGCGAGCCTGAAGGACAAGGTGTTCCCCAGTCCTTCCAAGACTCCTTTGGCCAAAGGGAGAGACCAGTCTCCTGTGCCAGAAGATGGCGCTGATGCGAGTCCGAGCAAGTTCTCCAAGAGCTGGAGCTTCACGGAGAAGAACCGAGGCGGGCCTAAGCATTCTTTCAAAGTCAGGGGGAGCGCCTCACGTCAAAACTCTGAGGGTAAAGTGAAGCCTAGACTTTTTCAGATCTTTTGTACTTGATGATTTCATGACACAATGTAATTAGGGGTTAGAGTTTAGGGGTTGAGGTCAGGTTTCTGGTTAGAGTTTTAGAATCAGTGAGTGGGGTTAGGTTTCTGGTTAGACTTTTGGAATCAGTTAGTTGGGTTAAGTTTCTGGTTAGACTTTTAGAATCAGTGAGTGGGGTTAGGTTTTTGGTTAGACTTTTGGAATCAGTGAGTGGGGTTTGGTTTCTGGTTAGACTTTTGGAATCAGTTAGTGGGGTTAGGTTTCTGGTTAGACTTTTGGAATCAGTGAGTTGGGTTAGGTTTCTCGTTAGACTTTTAGAATCAGTGAGGGGGGTTAGGTTTCTGATTAGACTTAGAATCAGTGTGTGGGGTTAGGTTTCTGGTTAGACTTTTGGAATCAGTGAGTGGGGTTAGGTTCCTGGTTAGACTTTTACAATCAGTGAGTGGGGTTAGGTTTCTGCTTAGACTTTTGGAATCAGTGAGTGGGGTTAGGTTTATGGTTAGACTTTTGGAATAAGTTGGGTTAGGTTTATGTTTAGAATTTTAGAATCAGTGAGTGGAGTTAGGTTTCTAGTTAGACTTTTGGAATCAATTAGTGGGGTTAGGTTTCTGGTTAGACTTTTGTAATCAGTTAGTGGGGTTAGGTTTCTGGTTAGACGTTTAGAATCATTGAGTGGGGTTAGGTTTCTGGTTAGACTTTTTAAATCAGTTGGGTTAGGTTTCTGGTTAGAATTTTAGAATCAGTGAGTGGAGTTAGGTTTCTAGTTAGACTTTTAGAATCAATTAGTGGGGTTAGGTTTCTGGTTAGACTTTTAGAATCAGTGAGTGGGGTAAGGTTTCTGGTTAGACTTTTGGAATCATTGAGTGGGGTTAGGTTTCTGGTTAGACTTTTGAAATCAGTTGGGTTAGGTTTCTGGTTAGAATTTTGGAATCAGTGAGTGGGGTTAGGTTTCTTGTTAGACTTTGAGAATCAATGAGTGAAGATAGGTTTATGGTTAGACATTTAGAATCAGTTAGTGGGGTTAGGTTTCTGGTTAGACTTTTGGAATCAGTGAGTGGGGTTAGGTTTCTGGTTAGACTTTTAGAATCAGTGAGTGGTGTTAGGTTTCTGGTTAGACTTTTGGAAAGGGTTACTATGATTAGGTTTCTAGTTAGACTTTTGGAAAGGGTTAGTGGGGTACGGATTATGGTTACGGTAGGGTTAGGTTTCTCATTAAACCTTAAGAACAATTAATGTACTGCATGAAATTGCATACTTTTTCAACTTTACAAATATCCAGTATTTCAACAAATATTGCATTGTCTTACTTACCTAAACATTTTTTTTCCGTAGGTGGATAATTAATATCTGCTTGACTTATGAATTCAAAGCAAATTGTAAACAATTGTATTACTGTAAATTGAAAAAACTCTACCACTGGGTTTTTTTTAACAGTAAAATTCTGGCGACTGACCTGCCAGTTTTTTTTACCGTAAAACTTACGGTTGTGGTTTTTACAGTCTTTTACTGTAAATTGAAAAATCAGTACCACAGATTTTGAATGGTAAAAAAAAACGGCAAACTCGGTTGCCAGAATAAAAAAATAAAATAAAAGGCAGCCATACTGTTTTTCCATTTTCAGTAATATGTTGTAAAAATAACTATAGTATAAATAACTACAGTAAAATTCTGGCGACTAAGCTGACAGTTTTTGCTGTAAAAAAAACAGGAGTGTTTTTACATTTACTGTAATATGTTGTAAAAAAACACTGTAGATCAGCATTTTTAACCAAGATCATTTTCATGGCTTTGGTCAGGCTGATTACAAAAATGAATACTAATCAAATAATCTGCAAAATAAATTATTTATAAAAATGGCTGAAAAATAAATCTACGCATTGCTAAAATAAATAAGTTCTAACTAAATTAGTAATAAGTAATAATATGTATGTTTCTTAAACTGTCAATAACATTTAAGTGCAAATGAAAATACAGCTTTACCACTTTTACTGCGCTTCAAATACTTCTTGTTTGTTTGATATTGTCATTACTGCCACTTGTGGTGGAAAAGTGTATTACGGACCCCAGCTGTGAAAAATATATACTCTAGGCGGCCCTCTAGGGGGCGCTGGCAGAAAGAGTGCTGTGTATTTTACAGTAAAATGATGGTGACTACAGATTTTTTTCTATATGCTATCAATAATAAAGGGCATATATTATTGGCCCTCTGAGAGCAGCCATAACTGCAATGTGGCCCTCAATGAAAGCCAGTTTGACGCCCCTGATCTAGACTAGTCTTTTAAACATAGATTGTTTTTTAAATAATATACAACTATTTTTACATGCAAGATACTTGTTTTTTTTGCTGATATTGATTGGATTGATATCATCATACTTTCCATCTTCTAATATTTTATTACCGTAAATTCTGGACTATAAACTGCTCTGTTTTTCTTACGCTTTGACAGTGCGGCTAGTCGATGGATTTGACGGCCATAACGCAAACAGTTTTCATCAAACACATGCAAAGACACTTAAATTGTTTGTTATTGTTTGTGCTAGGGCGCCATCTTTTGGACGAGTTCGCTCCCTGCAGGTGCAGCTGGGTAATAGTTAAAGCTTTGAACCAGAAGTGCCGTTCAGTTTTCTATCCGTCCATAGCTCTTCTACTCGTATGGATTCTTCATTCATCACTCCAAGCAACGTTTTTAAGTTTTACAATACAACTAAAACAATCCATGTGGGATGTCTGTAGGAGTGTTTTCGTGCATTATTGTACGTGCTCTCGTAATGTAATCAAGCTATCGTCGTTAGCATGAACTAATATGCTAACACGTTTACATGAGTCCGTGTTAGTATTATTGTTTCAGTTTTGTGAATTCACCAAAACGTCATTGTGGAGTTATTGAGTCTGTCTAGCTGATTGGAGAGCTAGCTTGTGCAGCTAGTGGGTCCATGACGACGATTTGTTTTGTTTGATCAGCCGCTTTACTGCCGTGTTACAGACACCGTTTGAAAAAAAATTAAGGTATGTAAATATTTACAAAATATTTTTGTGTAATTAACTCATTTCACAACATATATATCCGCGACTTATAGTCTGGTGCGGCTAATATTCGGGAAAATTTAGTTTTTCTCAAATTTAGTGGGTGCAGCTTCTGTACCAGTGCACTCTATAGTCCGGAAAATACAGTATATAAACTGCTCTTTAGCACTTGTTTGAACACATAACAAGTTGTCCTTCTAGTAGGATCCATATTGAATTGTGTCACATGTCTTCTTCTCTCTCCTTGCAGCAATTGAAGGTTTAATAAGTAAGACATGTTTCTGCTTGGGCACCAAGACGAGCATCCACAAAAATAATAATGCATGCTGCTTCCATGTGATCACTTGACCTGAACCCCTCTTCAGGTGGGGTTGACTCAGTTATGGTGGGAGTAGGTAAGTTAGGGTGGGTTCAAGTCAAGTGGTGCTCAGAGTTGAGGGGAAATGGCCCCCATCACCATGTTGCATGACATATGCGTACAAGTGGTGTAATAGTAAAGCCAAGTCTTCCTGAACTGGGGACTTAAACCAGCCAAGAGGGTTTTCGAGCTCTGGCTTCTCCTTGGCACTATAGCCGCCTATGACTCCCTGTAGCCAAAGACTGGACTGCACCTTATGTGTTTACAGAGTCGGGATGGGTATCGTTGACATTTGAACCAATACTAGTACCGAATCTGTTTATTGTGCCTGAGTCTGTACTTAAAAAATGTTAACATGCACATTTTTGTAGAAAACCTTTTTATTGAGTCACTAGTAATTGAAATACTTCAATTCAATAAATGAAATGAAATAACTGAACAATAAAAAATAAAATCCCCAACAAATTGCAGGAATACAGAATGTACTGTTGTGTTGATGCTTATAATTCCGATGGTTCATAAATGCAACCTCTCTTGTCTTAACCGTCATTGGTGCATAACGAGGAAGTGCTGTGTTACAATACAATATACTGTATTACTTGCAGTGTTGGGTTAGTTACTGAAAACCAGTAACTAGTTACAGTTACTAGTTACTTTATTTCAAAAGTAACTCAGTTACTAACTCAGTTACTTACACCAAAAAGTAATGCGTTACTGTGAATAGTAACTATTTAGTTACTTCTTTTTTTTTAAAGCTCTCATTAATGCCCTTTTAGCCTTCATTTCAGTACTGTTGTTGCACTGGAGAATAATACAATGTGTTGATCAACTTGACATGCATTTGCATCACTGAACTCTGCTAAGCAATGTGGTCTACATACAACACACAAAGACAAAGATATGTTTCCAGGGGCCAATTTGTCGCCAGAACAAATTGACAAAACTATTTTTAATAGCTGCAACATAACATACATATGTAACAAACAGCATAATAACAGCATAGCTGTAAACCAAGGAAGGTTTACACTACATACACAAAGCCTAACCAGGCATTTTTTCCTCAAGGAATTCTGACACAAAATCATGTCTGAAGCCCAGAACACTCTACACATGTCCCCAGTTTTATTTAGAGATAAGGAAAGATTGGGCTGGCCCACTAGGATCCCTCTTTATGTTTGTGAATTTTATAGTCTATACATTTAGAGTGATGTGATAATCAAACACTCTAGAAGTCTAGAATGAAAGAGTATATAAGAGAATTGACAGCAATGTTCCCTCTAAGGTGCCTGTGTAATTGCGCACTGCTCAAGCGTCCTCTGCGCACGGCAAATCTATGCCACGCACAAAATCAAATAAAGAAATAAGCGCATAACAATTTTCGACACACGGACACGACAGAGAAAAGTGTTTTCGTCATCATTGTTCAAATATTGTAACGTCTGTCGAGACGCTTTGAGGACATGAATTCCATCCATCACTTTACTGAGCAAAACTCTTTATTGTCGGCCATAAACACATCACCAAAACATTAGTAGAAAAAAATGATATCTAGCAAAAGTGGTCATTTTCTGCAGTACAAACCAGACCAAAAGCAACTTTGTTATTTCAACAGCAGCCGCTCGCTCTTTCTCACTTGCGCCAACACATGCACATATGGCACTTAGCCAGTGATGCGTTTACAGCCACACAAAAAGTCAGACAACTCCAACACCACACATAAAATGTCATTCCAGGTCGTTACACTATGATTTACCAATCAAATGTGTGCTTATTCTAGTGTCATTTATTAGGAATCTTCATTTATAAATATTAATCATGAAATGCTGTTAGTATATTGAATAAATACTAATAAAAATATATTTTTTACAAACATGAAGTTGCAGGAATGTACACATGATCCCCTGCTTACATCTCATTGTGCAACATGTGAATGTTTTAATGGGAACTAAATGCAATGTCTGAAAGGGGTACAAACTATTTCAGGACCTGCAGGACCTCCACCCAGACAAACAATACAAGTACACAGTTCATGAAAAACAATATTTTTTGTTATTGTCATTGTAAGTGGGCCTAAACACTTATATTAGAAATGGAAATGACTGCTGTCATTTGATTATAATAATAAGAGAATGTTGTCTGTCTATGTTGTCTGTCTATCTGCCCTGCGATAAGGTGGGGACTTGTCCAGGGTGTTCCCCGCCTTCTGCCCGAATGCAGCTGAGATAGGCTCCAGCGACCCCGAAAGGGACAAGCGGTAGAAAATGGATGGATGGATGGAGATTGAACTTGTTATTTAGTCAGGTTTGGGACAGGTGTGCTGCTGGTGTAGCCACAGTGTGCACGTCTGATGTTGCTCACATGGGCTCCACTGAATGCTCAGGGAGTTTTTGCGTTTGCTCACACACATGAACAATTAGAGGGAACATTGATTGACAGAGTGTGTACCTTCAGTGCTGAATGATGAGCAGAGGCAGAGTTAATCCTTAAGTGGTGGTGGTGGAAGGAAAGTGGCATTGGAGTCTCTGTCTCTCTTTACTAGCTTCGTCGAAGCATGTTGCTTCTGTAGCTTGTTTCAGCAGATTTGAATTACTGTTTTGGGCAGTAGATGGGATTTTTGATCCAAAGCACAATTTACATTTAACTAAAATGTTATTTTCTTTGTGCTCGACAAAAGAAAAGTAGTGAAAATATCTCCATGTTAACAAACTTGACTTCTGGCTCCGCCATGATCAGACACGCCCCCCCAACCCCCCCCCCCCCCCCCCTTCTCCTCCCTCCCCACACTCACACTCAGCCACACACAGAGCGGACGTCTCTGTCTTGAGACACAAGAAGAATCAGAACTACGACACTGCAGCGCTCCGATATAACACACTTTATACTACATAAAAAGTAACGTAAAATAACGCAGTAACGCATCATGTAGTAACGGTAACTGAGTTATTGAATATAAAAAATAACGCATTAGATTACTCGTTACCGCCGAAACTAACGGCGTTACAGTAACGCGTTACTTTGTAACGCGTTAGTCCCAACACTGATTACTTGTATAACTACTACTACAACATTTAATGTATTATTTGTACAATATCACTACTACTACTACTACAGTACTTCCAATATAATATTTGTACAATGTCACTAATACTACATTTACAATATAATTGCACAATATCACTAATACTACATTACTTACAATATATTACTTGTACAATATCACTAATACTACAATACTTACAATATATTATTTGTACAGTATCACTAATACATTACTTATAGTATATTACTTGTACAATATCACTACTACTACATAACTTACAATATATTACTTTCTCAATGTCACTAAAACTATATTACTTGTATAATATCACTAATACTACAATACTTATGCTATATTACTTATATAAAGCGATGGTGGAAAATACAAAAACACACCATGCAAAAAACTACTGAGGTAATTGATATACACTAAACCAAAAGCGCTACACAAAAACTAGGAAAAATACTTCACGGAAAAGTGCAAAGAAAAACCAAGTACAAAATAAAGACGCTAGACAAGGCTAGGAATTAGTGATGGGTCCGGCAACACCAATGCATCGGCGCATGCGTCAAGCTCATAGAGCGATACCCTGTGTCGGTGCGCGTACCGCTTTTAGAAAGTCACGTGACCGATCATGAGCTGTTTTGGTCACGTGACCGATACGCGAACTGTCGCACTGACGCCTCCTCTGTGCCCTGTGAGCAACGTTCCCTCTAAGGTGCGCGTCTGCGCAATTGCGCACTGCTCAAGCGTCCTCTAGGCACAGCAAATATATGCCGTGCACCAAATCAAACACATCTGAATTCTAAACAAAATAAACACATTTATTTTGTGTAATTTTGCAATGCAACTTTGAGCGACAGTGACAACAAGCGGCCCTAACGGTGTTCGTCAACACCGTTCAATTATTGTAACGTCTATCGAGATGCTTCGAGAACAGGAATTATATCGATCACTTTATTGAGCAAAACTGTTTATATTCGGCCATAACCACACCAAAAATATGAGTAAAAAAATTATATCTCGAAAAACTAGTCATTTTCTGCCGTACAAACCTGGCCAAACCCAACTTGTCATCTGTCACCAACACGCATACCACTAAGCCACTGGTGCGTTTATGGCCACACAAAAAGTCGGACAACTCAAACACCACACAAAGTTACACTATGACTCCTCAGTCATACGTGTGCTTATTTTACTGTAATTTATTATTAATGTTAATTTATTGATATTAATCATGGAATGCTGTTACTAGAGAAAGTTACAGGAATGCACACTTAATCCTATGCTTACATTTCATTGTGCAACATGAGGATGTTTAAGGGGAACTAAATGTGATCTCTGAAAGGGGTACAAATGATTTCCAAAGCAGGACCCCCACCCAGACATATTGTACAATACTAATCCATAGCTTATGAAAAACAAGATTTCTTTTATTTTCATTACAGGTGGGCCAAATCACTAATATTAGAAAATAATCTCATGAAAATGACTCCTTTCATTTGAGTGTTATTATAAAAGATTGGTTTGAGACAGGTGTGCTGCTGGTATTGCCACGTGTGATGTTTTTCACATGTGCTCCACTGAATGCTCAGGGAGTTTTTGTGTTTGTTCAGACACATGAACAACTAGAGGGAACATTGCCTGTGAGCGGGTCTTTTCTACAGCCGGAGAAATAATAACTAAGAGAAATCGTCTAAAATTTAATACGTTGGAATAAAAGTGTAAAAAAAAAAAAAAAAAAAATCCCAGTCCACAAGCATCCTCATTCACAACACGTTCTCTTAGTTTTCCATGTTATAATACAGTCAATAAATAATGTGAACATGTATCTAAAAAATATGAAAATATATTTTTATTTAAATGAAGATATTAAATAATCCTAAATGAAATACAATGACTTGGTTTATATTATTGTATATACTAGGTCATAAAATCAGTGTCAGTTGAGTCGGTCCATAGGTTGCCTGTAGGGATTTTTAATGTCCAGCAGATGTCAGTATTTAGTGACACAGTATCGCCACAGTATCAATACAGTTTTGCAATGTGTCGAAACGCTTCATGACGCCTCATCAACCCATCACTACTAGGAATAATACAGGCAAACCTGAGAAGAGGGACACAAGTCGAACTAGGAAGTTCTCTGGCAAGACCATAGACATCTGCGACTGAGGAAACCGTAGGCAAAGTTCTGGCGTTCATGTGCTGTGAGCAGCCAGGCTAAATAGGGTGAGACCTAATTGTCCTCAGGTGTGTGCTGCCTCGCGCCAGCTGCACGCCATACTGTGGACGAGAGAGAGAGTCAACAGGTGCGAAGACAGACAAGATTACACAGGGATTTTTAGATTACCACAACAATAGTGATTACCAAAACTAGTGAAGTTGTCATGTTGTGTAAATGGTAAATAAAAACAGAATACAATGATTTGCAAATCCTTTTCAACTTATATTTAATTGAATAGACTGCAAAGACAAGATATTTAATGTTCACACTGAGAAACTTAATTTTTTTTTGCAAATTATGAACTTAGAATTTAATGGCAGCAACACATAGCAAAAAAGTTGTCACAGGGGCATTTGTACGACTTTGTTACATGGCCTTTCCTTTTAACAACACTCAGTAAACGTTTGGGAACTGAGGAGACCAATTTTTGAAGTGGAATTATTTCCCATTCTTGCTTGATGTACAGCTTAAGTTGTTCAACTGTCCGGGGTCTCCATTGTTGTATTTTAGGCTTCATGTTGCACCACACATTTTCAATGGCAGACAGGTCTGGACTACAGGCAGGCCAGTCTATTACCCACACTCTTTCACTATGAAGCCACGCTGTTGTAACACGTGGCTTGGCATTGTCTTGCTGAAATAAGCAGGGGCGTCCATGATAACGTTGCTTGGATGGCAACATTTGTTTCGCCAAAACCTGTATGTACCTTTCAGCATTAATGATGCCTTCACAGATGTGTAAGTTACCCATGTCTTGGGCACTAATATACCCCCATACCATCACAGATTCTGGCTTTTCAACTTTGCGCCTATAACAATCTGGATGGTTAATTTCCTCTTTGTTACGGAGGACACAACGTCCACAGTTTCCAAAAACAATGTGAAATGTGGACTCGTCAGATAACAGAACACTTTTCCACATTGCATCAGTCCATCTTAGATGAGCTCGAGCCCAGCGAAGCGTTTCTGGGTGTTGTTGATAAATGGCTTTGGCTTTACATAGTAGAGTTTTAACTTGCACTTACAGATGTAGCGACCAACTGTAGTTACTGACAGTGGTTTTCTGAAGTGTTCCTGAGCCCATGTGGTGATATCTTTTACACACCGATGTCGCTTTTTGATGCAGTACCTCTTGAGGGATCTAAGGTCCGTAATATCATCGGTTACGTGCAGTGATTTATCCAAATTCTCTGAACCTTTTGATGATATTATGGACCTAAATGGTGAAATCCCTAAAGTCCTTGCAATACCTGGTTGAGAAATGTTGTTCTTGGACAATTTGCTCACGCATTTGTTGACAAAGTGGTGACCCTCGCCCCATCCTTGTTTGTGAATGACTGAGCATTTCATGGAAGCTGCTTTTATACCCAATTATGGCACTTACCTGTTCCCAATTAGCCTGTTTACCTGTGGGATGTTCCAAATAAGTGTTTGATGAGCATTCCTCAACTTTCTCAGTCTTTTTTGCCAATTGTGTCAGCTTTTTTTAAACATGTTGCAGGCATCAAATTCCAAATGAGCCAATATTTGCAAAAAACAAAGTTTACCAGTTCCCACGTTAAATATCTTGTCTTTGCAGTTTATTCATTTGAATATAGGTTGAAAAGGATTTGCAAATCATTTTATTCTGTTTTTACTTACGATTTACATAACGTGCCAACTTCACTGGTTTTGTATTACTTGTACAATGTTATTATTGTAGCAGTTCGCTGAGCCTGCATTGATTTAGCACTGAAAGGAAGCACTGATAGCTTCTTCCTGTTTGGGTCCGGTTACTACCGTGGTTTCGGTACCCATCCCTGATGGCAGTTCCACTTCCTGCTAGTCAAAATGTTTCTGGTCTGCAGCGTACCTGGTAGTACTTGTACTCTTACACCACTCGTACACACGCCTGAATGCACCTCACTGCAAAGTGTTCAACCTGTGTGACTCATCCAGGATGGAGTATTTCCTGACCAAGCTCTAAACTTAAGTGGACATTTAGCACAAGGTTAAAAGCTTTTCTTCCTTTCCTGGCACAGGGTTGCCGTGACGACCTACAACAATCTGCTCCTTGTCTTTGCTCCGCAGAGGCCAGCTTCCCAGGAGAGGACCTTGGCGACGACAAGAGTTGTCACTGCCAGTTTGTTACTCAGGAGTTGCCGCCAGGCTTGAGGGTGGCCATACGAGCAATATGGTGAGTAAAACCACCTGTAATCAATAAGAAAATGTACCCATTATTGTTGTATCTATCAGCCTGTAAAAAAACAAGAATACTACATCAGCAGATGATACCAGTATTTACAAAGAAAAACAAGTACTACCTTACACTTTATTACATCTGAATTTTGAATCCTTAAAGAAAACCAAAACCCTAACCCCACTCACTGATTCCAAAAGTCTAACCAGAAACCTAACCCCACTCACTGATTCCAAAAGTCTAACCAGAAACCTAACAACCCTCACTGATTCCAAAAGTCTAACCAGAAACCTAACCCAACAAACTGATTCCAAAAGTCTGAACAGAAACCTAACCCCACTAACTGATTCCAAAAGTCTAACCAGAAACCTAACGCCACTAACTGATTCCAATAGTCTAACCAGAAACCTAACGCCACTAACTGATTCCAATAGTCTAACCAGAAACCTAACCCCACTAACTGATTCTAAAAGTCTAACCAGAAACCTAACCCCACTAACTGATTCCAAAAGTCTAACCATAAACCTAACGCCAATCACTGATTCCAATAGCCTAACCAGAAACCTAACCCCACTCACTGATTCCAAAAGTCTAACCAGAAACCTAACCCCACTCACTGATTGTAAATGTCTAACCAGAAACCTAACCCCACTAACTGATTCCAATAGTCTAACCAGAAACCTAACCCCACTAACTGATTCTAAAAGTCTAACCAGAAACCTAACCCCACTCACTGATTCCAAAAGTCTAACCAGAAACCTAACCCCACTCACTGATTCTAAATGTCTAACCAGAAACCTAACCCCACTGACTGATTCCAAAAGTCTAACCTAAAGTCTAACCAGAAACCTAACCCAACTAACTGATTCTAAAAGTCTAACCAGAAACCTAACACCACTCACTGATTCCAAAAGTCTAACCAGAAACCTAACACCACTCACTGATTCCAAAAGTCTAACCAGAAACCAAACCCCACTCACTGATTCTAAATGTCTAACTAGAAACCTAACCCCACTGACTGATTCCAATAGTCTAACCAGAAACTTAACCCCACTCACTGATTCTAAAAGTCTAACTAGAAACCTAACCCAACTAACTGATTCAAAAAGTCTAACCAGAAACCTAACCCAACTAACTGATTCAAAAAGTCTAACCAGAAACCTAACCCAACTAACTGATTTCAAAAGTCTAACCAGAAACCTTACCCCACCCACTGATTTCAAAAGTCTAACCAGAAACCTAATCCAACTCACTGATTCCAAAAGTCTAACCAGAAACCTATCCCCACTAACTGATTCCAAAAGTCTAACCAGAAATATATCCCCACTAACTGATTATAAAAGTCTAACCAGAAACCTAACCCCACTCACTGATTCCAAAAGTATAACCAGAAATCTAACCCCAATCACTGATTCCAAAAGTCTAACCAGAAATCTAACCCACTTACTGATTGCAAAAGTCTAATCAGAGACCTAACCCCACTAACTGATTCCAAATGTCTAACCAGAAATCTAACCCCACTAACTGATTCCAAAAGTCTAACCAGAAATATATCCCCACTAACTGATTATAAAAGTCTAACCAGAAACCTAACCCCACTAACTGATTCTAAAAGTCTAACCAGAAACCTAACCCCACTAACTGATTCCAAAAGTCTAACCAGAAACCTAACGCCACTAACTGATTCCAATAGCCTAACCAGAAACCAAACCCCACTCACTGGTTCCAAAAGTCTAACCAGAAACCTAACCTCACTCACTGATTCTAAATGTCTAACCAGAAACCTAACCCCACTAACCGATTCCAATAGTCTAACCAGAAACTTAACCCCACTCACTGATTCTAAAAGTCTAACCAGAAACCTAACCCAACTAACTGATTCTAAAAGTCTAACCAGAAACCTAACACCACTCACTGATTCCAAAAGTCTAACCAGAAACCAAACCCCACTCACTGATTCTAAATGCCTAACTAGAAACCTAACCCCACTGACTGATTCCAATAGTCTAACCAGAAACTTAACCTCACTCACTGATTCTAAAAGTCTAACCAGAAACCTAACCCAACTAACTGATTCAAAAAGTCTAACCAGAAACCTAACCCAACTAACTGATTCAAAAAGTCTAACCAGAAACCTAACCAAACTAACTGATTTCAAAAGTCTAACCAGAAACCTAACCCCACCCACTGATTTCAAAAGTCTAACCAGAAACCTAATCCAACTCACTGATTCCAAAAGTCTAACCAGAAACCTAAACCCACTCACTGATTCCAAAAGTATAACCAGAAATCTAACCCAACTGATTCCAAAAGTCTAACCAGAAATCTAACCCACTCACTGATTGCAAAAGTCTAACCAGAAACTTAACCCCACTCACTGGTTCCAAAAGTCTAACCAGAAACCTAACCCCACTCACTGATTCTAAATGTCTAACCAGAAACCTAACCCCACTAACTGATTCCAATAGTCTAACCAGAAACTTAACCCCACTCACTGATTCTAAAAGTCTAACCAGAAACCTAACCCAACTAACTGATTCTAAAAGTCTAACCAGAAACCTAACCCCACTCACTGATTCCAAAAGTCTAACCAGAAACCTAACCCCACTCACTGATTCTAAATGTCTAACCAGAAACCTAACCCCACTAACTGATTCCAATAGTCTAACCAGAAACTTAACCCCACTCACTGATTCTAAAAGTCTAACCAGAAACCTAACCCAACTAACTGATTCTAAAAGTCTAACCAGAAACCTAACACCACTCACTGATTCCAAAAGTCTAACCAAAAACCAAACCCCACTCACTGATTCTAAATGCCTAACTAGAAACCTAACCCCACTGACTGATTCCAATAGTCTAACCAGAAACTTAACTCCACTCACTGATTCTAAAAGTCTAACCAGAAACCTAACCCAACTAACTGATTCAAAAAGTCTAACCAGAAACCTAACCCAACTAACTGATTCAAAAAGTCTAACCAGAAACCTAACCCAACTAACTGATTTCAAAAGTCTAACCAGAAACCTAACCCCACCCACTGATTTCAAAAGTCTAACCAGAAACCTAATCCAACTCACTGATTCCAAAAGTCTAACCAGAAACCTATCCCCACTAACTGATTCCAAAAGTCTAACCAGAAATCTAACCCCACTAACTGATTCCAAAAGTCTAACCAGAAATCTAACCCCACTCACTGATTCCAAAAGTCTAACCCCAATCACTAATTCCAAAAGTCTAACCAGAAATCTAACCCACTCACTGATGGCAAAAGTCTAACCAGAAACCTAACCCCACTAACTGATTCCAAATGTCTAACCAGAAATCTAACCCCACTAACTGATTCCAAAAGTCTAACCAGAAATCTATCCCCACTAACTGATTACAAAAGTCTAACCAGAAACCTAACCCCACTAACTGATTCTAAAAGTCTAACCAGAAACCTAACCCCACTAACTGATTCCAAAAGTCTAACCAGAAACCTAACGCCACTAACTGATTCCAATAGCCTAACCAGAAACCTAACCCCACTCACTGATTCCAAAAGTCTAACCAGAAACTAACCCCACTCACTGATTCTAAATGTCTAACCAGAAACCTAACCCCACTAACTGATTCCAATAGTCTAACCAGAAACTTAACCCCACTCACTGATTCTAAAAGTCTAACCAGAAACCTAACCCAACTAACTGATTCAAAAAGTCTAACCAGAAACCTAACCCAACTAACTGATTTCAAAAGTCTAACCAGAAACCTAACCCCACCCACTGATTCTAAAAGTCTAACCAGAAACCTAACCCAACTAACTGATTTCAAAAGTCTAACCAGAAACCTAATCCAACTCACTGATTCCAAAAGTCTAACCAGAAACCTATCCCCACTAACTGATTCCAAAAGTCTAACCAGAAATCTAACCCCACTCACTGATTCCAAAAGTCTAACCAGAAATCTAACCCCAATCACTGATTCCAAAAGTCTAACCAGAAATCTAACCCACTCACTGATTGCAAAAGTCTAACCAGAAATCTATCCCCACTAACTGATTCCAAAAGTCTAACCAGAAATCTAACCACACTAACTGATTCCAAAAGTCTAACCAGAAATCTATCCCCACTAACTGATTACAAAAGTCTAACCAGAAACCTAACCCCACTAACTGATTCTAAAAGTCTAACCAGAAACCTAACCCCACTAACTGATTCCAAAAGTCTAACCAGAAACCTAACGCCACTAACTGATTCCAATAGCCTAACCAGAAACCTAACCCCACTCACTGATTCCAAAAGTCTAACCAGAAACTAACCCCACTCACTGATTCTAAATGTCTAACCAGAAACCTAACCCCACTAACTGATTCCAATAGTCTAACCAGAAACTTAACCCCACTCACTGATTCTAAAAGTCTAACCAGAAACCTAACCCAACTAACTGATTCAAAAAGTCTAACCGGAAACCTAACCCAACTAACTGATTTCAAAAGTCTAACCAGAAACCTAACCCCACCCACTGATTCTAAAAGTCTAACCAGAAACCTAACCCAACTAACTGATTTCAAAAGTCTAACCAGAAACCTAATCCAACTCACTGATTCCAAAAGTCTAACCAGAAACCTATCCCCACTAACTGATTCCAAAAGTCTAACCAGAAATCTAACCCCACTCACTGATTCCAAAAGTCTAACCAGAAATCTAACCCCAATCACTGATTCCAAAAGTCTAACCAGAAATCTAACCCACTCACTGATTGCAAAAGTCTAACCAGAAATCTAACCCCAATCACTGATTCCAAAAGTCTAACCAGAAATCTAACCCACTCACTGATTGCAAAAGTCTAACCAGAAACCTAACCCCACTAACTGATTCCAAAAGTCTAACCAGAAATCTAACCCCACTAACTGATTCCAAAAGTCTAACCAGAAACGTAACCCCACTCACTGATTCTAAAAGTCTAACCAGAAACCTAACATTACTCACTGATTCCAAAAGTCTAACCAGAAACCAAACCCCACTCACTGATTCTAAATGCCTAACTAGAAACCTAACCCCACTGACTGATTCCAAAAGTCTAACCAGAAACTTAACCCCACTCACTGATTCTAAAAGTCTAACCAGAAACCTAACCCAACTAACTGATTCAAAAAGTCTAACCAGAAACCTAACCCAACTAACTGATTTCAAAAGTCTAACCAGAAACCTAACCCCACCCACTGATTCTAAAAGTATAACCAGAAACCTAACCCAACTAACTGATTTCAAAAGTCTAACCAGAAACCTAATCCAACTCACTGATTCCAAAAGTCTAGCCAGAAATCTATCTCCTCTAACTGATTCCAAAAGTCTAACCAGAAATCTAACCCCACTCACTGATTCCAAAAGTCTAACCAGAAATCTAACCCACTCACTGATTGCAAAAGTCTAACCAGAAACCTAACCCCACTAACTGATTCCAAATGTCTAACCAGAAATCTAACCCCACTAACTGATTCCAAAAGTCTAACAAGAAACCTAACGCCACTAACTGATTCCAAAAGTCGAACCAGAAACCTATCCCCACTAACTGATTCCAAAAGTCGAACCAGAAACCTAACCCCACTAACTGATTTCCAAAAGTCTAACCAGAAATCTAACCCCACTCACTGATTCCAAAAGTTTAACCAGAAACCTAACCCCACTGATTCCAAAGGTCTAACCAGAAACCTAACTGTAACCTATTCGTGCTACAAATCAATGCAATATATATGGGGTTTTATAGGCTAGGAACAAAAGACTAGGGTTTCGACTTGGAGAGAGAAGGCAAAGCTCAAATCGCAGCTTGGTTGACACCGTGTATTAAACAATTTGTGGGGGACAGCAGATATATACACACAATAAGTTGAATGGCCATTCAACAGGAAAGTAATCTGGAAAACAACAGTGACTATATACATATATACAATTCAAATTGAATTAATTAATGTCTCTGGATCTGAATAAATCTCAGTTCAGACTTAGAGTTCTTGGGGGGAAAAAAGATGGCAGTACAGTCCATGTACTGCGGGTTAAAGATGGGGGAGAAAATGTAAAGGGTCGGCTCGAGAGCCTCCTACTCGCCCAGAAAGAACAGGTGGTGGGGTTCCTGGCTGGAATCTTCCAAGAACAGTCTTTGGACTAGATTCTTCTTTCTTTAGCTCGCCATCAATAAAAAAGAAGCCTGGCTAACTCTTCTACAGTCACACACAGCTTAGTGAGAAAAAACTCCGCCGCTGGTAGTCGGCTCTCGAGCATACAATCGGTCTGTCTGCTGGCCACTTCCTGGTACCGGCTTATAAGCCCAGCCAATTGGACCGCGGCGGTCACGTGATCAGGAAGCACGCACAGCGCTCACAGAGTAAATAGCAGGCAAGAGCATACCAGTCAAATTCAAAAAGGTATGAATTTGACACCTGCGTTACACCCTCCCCCCTTAAGATAGTGCACCTCCGTGTGCATACTATATGATGTGAACGGGTAGTTCTAAGCTAGAGTTCCCTGCAGGGGTGGTGCTAAGTATTTCACCATAGGCATCTCCTAGACTATGGAAAAGCGTCCGAAAAACTGAAATAAAAGGATTACCCAACGTGGAATAACCAAATCGCTTAGGTGGTTGTCGCTGTCTTGAAGAACGACGAATAGCATCAGGTTCAACATCAGGCGCATTAAGAACCTCAGAGTCAAACACAACCGATTGGGTAAGGGCAGGGTCGGTAGACTCTGGGGATGTTTCTGCTTGGCCACTCTTCTCCGTTTCCCCATCCATTTTATCTTGTTCTCCAATTTCAGGTTCTTCAGCTGAAAAGATAACAGGCTCATTGGATGCAGGTAAGTGTTGATAATCTTCTCCCACAGATGGAGGCGGCGATGTGGCTGGATTGGCAGAGGACTTCCCTGGATCAGGTAAGTAAGGTTTCACAGGTTCGGGAAGTATACACTCTGGAGCATTGTCAAGTGATGGTAGGATGTTTTTTTCAACAGTTAAGGTTCCAGGTGAAAGGTAATTGGCAATCATCTTCATCTTCAGAATTGTCATGATTCTCACTAAGTGGTGTCTCTTGCTGCTGGCTTCGGGTCACTGGCCTGCGAGGAGGCGTTGCCTCAGGAGACTTTTGGCAAGTATCACTCGGAAGAGACTCAAAGGGCAGTAGAAGATCACAGTGAAGAGTTCGAGTTGGAGCCTTGTCATCTCTTTCTAGTCTCACTGTATATACTGGAAGGTCACCAGCACGGCTGAGAACGACATATACCTCACGCTCCCACTTATCCTCAAGTTTGTGCTTTCCTCGCAGTTTCACATTGCGAACCAAAACACGACCACCAACGTCCAAACTAGATGGAGTAACTCGTTTATCAAATCTTCTTTTATTGTGTTCTGCAGATTTTTGCGCATATCTAGCAGCAAGCTTGAAACTTTGCTCGAGCCGGGAACATAAATGCTCAACATACTGGGAATGTGACTTTGACTGCTTTCCTCGGACTGGAAGACTAAAAGCAAGATCGACTGGAAGGCGGGGTGAGCGACCGAACATTAATTCATAGGGTGTAAAGCCAGTTACATCATTCTTGGTACAATTGTACGCATGGCAGAGTGGTTTCACGTATTCTTTCCATCGCTTCTTCTGCTTTGGCTCCAAGGTTCCGAGCATACTTAATAGAGTTCGGTTAAAGCGCTCTACCGGATTCCCTCGTGGATGATATGGAGTAGTTCTTGTCTTCTTAATACCAGCAACCTCACAGAGTTCTTTTATGAGCTTAGACTCAAAGTCTGGTCCCTGATCAGTATGAAGTTTCTCGGGTATGCCGTAGTAAACTATGAAGTGTTCCCATAAGTAACATGCAACGGTATGTGCTTTTTGATTAGGGGTAGGTAGAGCCACAGCAAACTTAGTAAAGTGATCTGTAAGAACAAGTATGTCTTTGGTGTTACTCTGGTCCGGTTCTAGAGATAGAAAATCCATACACACCAACTCAAGTGGCCGAGTGGTGGTGATATTAACCAAAGGTGCGGCTCTCTCTTGTGGGGATTTTCGTCGGACACACCGGTCACAAGTCCCCGATTTTGGTTTCAACATCTACTGACATATGTGGCCAAAAAAATCTAGAGCGTACCAGGTCTAGTGTTCGCTCAACACCTAGGTGTCCCATGTCATTATGAAGACTTTTCAGAACCAAGGCCCTCAACCCTTCAGGTAAAATGAGCTGGAAAAGTTCTTCATCTCCATCTTTCCTTCTTCTGTAGAGGACACCATCCACCAATTCCAGGCGGTTCAATTCTCAAAGAAGCAAGGCCAATTCGGGAAGCTCGTGTCTCACTGTTGGGGGTACATGCTCTCCCGTTTCCAACTGGTGAATGACCTCTCGGATGGATTGATCAGATCTCTGTTTCTCCCTGATTTCCTCAATAGACAAGGCTGGCACAACCAGCAACCCATGCTGATTTTCATCCAGATAACTCTCAGGGATGGCTTTGGCAGAGGTGGTCATGGACTCAACCAGTGTGATGGGAGGATAATCGGTAAAACTGGTTGAATTGCAGTTTTTCACAAGACGACTTTGGCAAATGGCCGCGACGACTTCTGGGGAAATTTCATATCCTGGTTCACTGCTGTGCCCATCGGTGAACTGACGGACGAGATCTAGATCAGAGGAAGTATCAAGAGATGAATTATGGGAACGGCGTGACAGCGCATCAGCGTCTAGGTTTTGCTTGCCAGTCCGATACTGAAGCGTGAAAGTGTACTTTGAAAGTGCAGCAAGCCAACGGTGACTGGCAGCATGAAGTTTGGCAGATGTCAGGATGTATGTCAATGGGTTGGTGTCTGTAACCACAACAAAATTAGCACCATACAGATAATCATGAAATTTTGCTGTAATGCTCCATTTCAATGCTAGAAATTCCAGTTTATGAGCAGGATATCGTGACTCACTTGTGGATAAACCACGATTAGCATATGCAATGGCTCTCAAATGACCATCTTGCTCTTGATAAAGAGCTGCACCGAGACCTATGGCACTTGCATCTGTATGTAAGATGTATGGTTTCTTCGGGTCTGCAAACCCCAGAACAGGGGCAGTAGTTAGGTGCTCAATCAGGGTTTCAAAGGCACTCTGACATTCTGACGACCACCTTCCTCCAAAAGGTGTATGTTTCGAGCCGTGTGACTTGAAATTGGACCCTTTCTGTCCAGTCCTACGGGGTGGTGTATAGCCCCTTGTCAAGTCATTCAGTGGTTTGGCTACTGCGGAATATCCCCGGATGAACCTTCGGTAGTAACCGGCAAATCCTAAAAATGATTTTAGCTCCCTCAGGGTGCGTGGAATTGGCCAGGTCTTTAACGCAGAAATCTTCTCTGGATCAGTCTTCACCCCCTCCTCAGACACCACATGACCCAGGTACCGTACAGAGGTTTGGAAGAACTTGCACTTCTCCAGGGATAACTTGAGGCCATATTCCTTCAATCGGTTGAGGACTCTTAGCAGGCGCTTTTCATGCTCCTCCAGGGTTTGTGAAAAGATAATCAAATCGTCGAGGAACACAAGAACTTCTTTCAAGTGAAGATCTGTCATGCACTTTTCCATGAGGCGCTGAAAAGTTGAGGGAGCATTGGTAACGCCTTGCGGCATGCGATTAAACTCCCAGATTCCTAACGGGGTAACAAAGGCAGTTTTTGCTTTATCCGCTTCATTCATCTCAATCTGGTAATAACCAGACTTGAGATCCAACACGCTAAACCACCTTGAGCCAGTCAACGCTGAAAATGATTCCTCCAGGTTGGGGAGGGCATCGGCGTCTTTAATGGTTTGGAGATTTAGCTTTCTGTAGTCAATACACAGACGGACATCACAATTTTTCTTGCGCACAACTACAATAGGCGAGGCAAAGAATCGGACTCTCTGATTACTCCAGTTTTCAGAAGATCTCGCAGATGTTGTCGAACTGCCTCTATATCCTGTGGATGTATTGGCCTTGGACGCTGCTTGAATGGTGTCTCGTCATTCAGTTTGATGTGGTGTTTGACTTGTCCAGTTCTTCCAAAATCCAGATCGTGACAAGAGAAGACCTCCGGTATTTCTTTCAGTTTGCTTATAATCCTGTCTTTCCATTCCTCTGGGATGGGTGAGTCACCAAAATCGAAATGCAGATGGTGCGAAGAACTTGCAATGGGTTCGGATGAGAGAGAAGTTTGATGTGACAAGATTTGAGGTGCCATGACGAGATTTGCAATGGTGCTCAGAGATGGAATTGACACTTCTTGCTCTGACCCATTTTTGAGAATGACGGGAACTTTATGGGAGGTATTCTTTGCAATGGTAATGAGACAACTTGTCACACAGAGTCCACCAGCCACTGGAGATGAGGGATGTTCAATGAGTACACAACAGCCTGCAGTTGGAGTGTTGCCATAGATGGAGCCCTCAACCACAACCGTGTGGCCTGGGGGAATTGTAACTGATCCTTTACTTGAAAGCCTCACAACACCTTTGCTGCCCAACTGTGTTTGTTGGCGCCGCAGTTGGAGCAGTTGCAGGACAGCTCTGTATCCATGTGTCTCTGGCTGGAAAGTGCCTTGATTTCTTTCCACATATTGGTCGTACAATGGCTCAAGGGTATTCATACCAATCAGTACTTGTGATTGAAACTCTGGACGGGAATCCGGAACCACGAGTGTTAGTGTTGCTACTTCTGTGTCTGCACCCACAAAATCTTTGGGGAATGTAACTATCATTTCAATGTAGCCCAGGTAGGGTACAGTTTGGCCGGCTGCCCCTTCAACTTGCAGAAGGTCAGAGAGAGACTTCAAAGGTTCCTGAGAAAAATATTTATTATAAACTGCCACAGGAACAGTTGTAACTTGGGATCCAGTATCAAGTAAACAGGAGCACACTTGTACATTTCGATCCAATCAACCCTTTCGGTAGACATGTTTTTGTGATTGGAGAAGAAGGAGTAAGCTCAGTGCAGGTAACAGTTGTAAGATTCTTGGGACATTTTTGATCCAAAGCAGTTCCAATTCGTCCCGTAACAGGAACTGGGGCCAGTTTAAAGAATGACCTGTGCTTGACTTCTTCCATCTCTGCAGCTTCTCTGCCTGTTGTCTTTTCTTGAATGAGACCAGAGCAGGATTTGGGGGACTGTCACATGTTGCTTTAATATGCCCCTCTTCACCACATTGGTAGCAATAACCGGGTCTTGGTCCAGACGGTGCAGAACCGTAGTGTCGAGTAGCAGGTTTGGCATGTGGGGAACCAGCACCAGTCGATGGTGTCTTCGCTGGTACAGCTTGTTTTTTTCCAGATTGGGCGGCGATCAAAGCTGTCAATTGTCTCTGTATATCTGCCAGTTGCTTTGTAAGTTTTTCCAGTGTTATACTTTCATGATCTTCACCACCAGCATAAGCGTATTGTGCTTGAGTTGCGGATCTTGTCTTGGATGGGCCGAGATGCTGCTTCATGCGAAAGGGTCTTAGCTGCTTCTCGGTCCTCCTCTGTGCGCAATAGCAGCAATAGTTCAGCGAAGGATGGCGGATTTTGCTTACGTTGCCTGAGTTGGAGCTCGGAGATTAAGACATTGTCCCAACAGCCTCTACAAAACTGGTTGAGTAGGTGTTTATTGGTCTCCTCGTATGGAACTCCCCCTCTCTTGACAGCTAAATTGAGAGCCAATTGCAGCCGCTGAAGGTATGATGATGCCTTTTCATTTGCGTCTTGGAAAGTATCCATAAATTTAGCATAAAGCTCATCTCCGTCTTTCACATTGCCGTACGCTGAATCCAGAATATGGAGATAGACTGCAGGCCGTGTTTCAGGCTTCAAGTGCTTGACCATGTCGGCAGCGGGAGGCAGAAGACTCTCAAAGATTTTGCGCGATCGCTGCAAATCGGAAACAGAGGAATCATTTAACAGTAAATCCACAGTAACACGCCATGTTTAATAATCGGTTTCATTCTGAGGCCGGGGCAACCTCCCAGAAAATACTCTGAGACGCTGGCTGGAGAGATGAAGCATCGCACTGTCCTCGTTTTTAACGATGTGCTCAACCACATAACGTTGGACTTCTGGTGGGTTCAAGGTAGGTGCAGCAATATTTGGGAGAGAGGTTCTGGTTTGGGATTGGGGTTTATATTCAGTGCGATCGGAGAGCAATTCCTGACTCTCGGTAGTGGCAGTGGGAGTTGACTGTGTTGCTTGGGCAGCAGAAGTTGGCAGAGTTTTAGCTTGGACTGGGCCAAGCTGCGTAACAGAGTGACCAAGCAGGGACATCACATCGTTGAGGACCTCCGTAAAGTCCTTACCAGTTATCTTAGCTAACTCTTTTAAATCAGATAAATATGCGTTTGTTTTTTGTTTCTCTATGCGAGTAGCGCAAACAGCGGACAATTCGGACATTTCATACATTTTATTATTTCGACTCACAAAAGTGTAAGGCAAAATGTGACGCAGCGCGTTAATAGCATCAGTAGAATTATACTCAATAACCCACTTATGCCTAAACTCAGATTCCCAATCATCAATAATCTCACACTGACCAATCGAACTGTATTTAGACAAAAAGTCCACGACCTCTTCATTTTCTTCAGCCTTTGTATCACACTCAAACAATACTGCATTATGTATATTTATGCCATGTTTCTCAATTACGTCCATTGTAAAGTTATACTCTGTCCACACACACACACAATTTAAGCTGAGCTCTCTCCTGGCTAGCTCGCCACTAATTTTGTAACCTATCCGTGCTACAAATCAATGCAATATGTATGGGGTTTTATGGGCTAGGAACAAAGGACTAGGGTTTCGACTTGGAGAGAGAAGGCAAAGCTCAAATTGCAGCTTGGTTGACACCGTGTATTAAACAATTTGTGAGGGACAGCAGATACAGTATATACACACAATAGGTTGAATGGCCATTCAACAGGAAAGTAATCTGGAAAACAACAGTGACTATATACATATATACAATTCAAATTGAATTAATTAATGTCTCTGGATCTGAATAAATCTCAGTTCAGACTTAGAGTTCTTGGGGGGGGAAAAAGATGGCAGTACAGTCCATGTACTGCAGGTTAAAGATGGGGGAAAAAAATGTAAAGGGTCGGCTCGAGAGCCTCCTACCCGCCCAGAAAGAACAGGTGGTGGGGTTCCTGGCTGGAATCTTCCAAGAACAGTCCTTGGACTAGATTCTTCTTTCTTTAGCTCGCCTCTGGTGAGGGCGGTCGCATTTTTCTCCGCTCCCTCCTTCCCTGCTTGCTCTCTTTGTTTTTGTCTTGTCTGAACTATTTTGAAGCCTCTTTTCTTGAGCTGTCCTCAAATCTAAACATCAAAATGAATTTGATCAACTGGACTCTCGACGCAATTGACACAGTCTTTTCGACAAGGAAAAGAGGCTCGGGGGAGCCTGGCTGCCCTGATGGAACCATTGCTGCGGGGTACGTGAGAGATTCCTGGAATACTTGGAGAATCATGTGCCTCTCAGTCCTTTCCATCGAGGACGTGGAAGACATCTACCTATTTGGAGCTGTGATCGCAGGGCATTTGCTGATTGGGCTGGGCATTGCTCTGGTGTATCGTCAAATTCGGAAGACGATGGCAGCCACTCAAGGGGCCAACAGGCTGTTCAACGCAATGGAAGGATTGGGTCGTGCTGTGGGATCACAGACTGGAGCGATTGCTGATTTGAATCGCAAGGTAGATTCCATCTTGATGATGTTACAGAAAGAATAAATTGGAATTGTCAGAGCCAGCATATAGAGCAGGAATGTCATTGTTTTGACTGCTCGAAGAAAAAACAACATCTTAATCTACGATTTGACTCCCTCGAATGGCCTTGAGGAACAGGCTGTTTGAAAACACTCCCCTGAGGACTCCTCAAAGATGGACGCTTTTGACCTTTCCCTTTTTTTTCAAAAGCACCTGGGTCGGACTCTTGAACTCTTGAACTCTTGGGGCCGGCCTCGGCCCATAAAGACAATCCAACATCTCACCCAAGTTAATTGGGCATACATGCACGCACACACCCCTCCCCAAATCAACGCCTTCACCACTGCTTTATTCCTCCGGGGTTGTGGGGGCTGAGCAGCGCTCAACAGCAGCTGCCGGCCTCCAAAGTCCTGTTGGATGACTCTGTTGCGAGTTGTTGTGATTAAATGTACCATGTTTATGTGTGCCATGCTATGTGAGGTTTTTTTCCTCGGACTCAGTCTGGACCATTCCTGAGGGTCCAGCCTCAGACTGATATTTTTTTTTACTTCCCCCCTTCCCCAATGTCACCTTTTTCCCACCTTTTTAAGGAGCGCCTAAGTGAGGCTGATCCGTTGGCGGTCCCGTCTTGTCTCTCTGTAACGTATGTCTGCTCTTAGCGGGATTGTGCCGAAAATGTAATTTCAGTTCTTATGTGTCTTGTACATGTAAGAATGGACAATAAAGCTGATTGATTGATCAAAAAAAAGAAGCCTGGCGAACTCTTCTACAGTCACACACAGCTTAATGAGAAAAAACTCCGGCGCTGGTAGTCGGCTCTCGAGCATACAATCGGTCTGTCTGCTCGCCACTTCCTGGTACCGGCTTATAAGCCCAGCCAATTGGACCGCGGCGGTCACGTGACCAGGAAGCACGCACAGCGCTCAAAGAGTAAATAACAGGCAAGAGCATACCAGTCAAATTCAAAAAGGTACGAATTTGACACCTGCGTTACATAACCCCACTGACTGATTCCAAAAGTCAAACCAGAAACTTAACCCCGCTCACTGATTCTAAAAGTCGAACCAGAAGCCAAACCCAACTAACTGATTCCAAAAGTCTAACCAGAAACCTAACCCAACTAACTGATTCCAAAAGTCTAACCAGAAACCTAACCCCACTCACTCATTCTAAAAGTCTAAAAAGAAACCTAACCCAACTAACTGATTCCAAAAGTCTAACCAGAAACCTAACCCAACTAACTGATTTCAAAAGTCTAACTAGAAATTTAACCCCACTAACTGATTCCAAAAGTCTACCCAGAAACCTAACCCAACTAAATGATAAATGGGTTATACTTGTATAGCGCTTTTCTACCTTCAAGGTACTCAAAGCGCTTTGACAGTATTTCCACATTCACCCATTCACACACACATTCACACACTGATGGCGGGAGCTGCCATGCAAGGCGCTAACCAGCAGCCATCAGGAGCAAGGGTGAAGTGTCTTGCCCAAGGACACAACGGACGTGACTAGGATGGTAGAAGGTGGGGATTGAACCCCAGTAACCAGCAACCCTCCGATTGCTGACACGGCCACTCTACCAACTTCGCCACGCCGCCCCACTAACTGATTTCAAAAGTTTAACCAGAAATCTAACCCCACTAACTGATTCCAAACATCTAACCAGTAACCTAACCCCACTAACTGATTCCAAAAGTCTAACCAGAAATCTAACCCCACTCACTGATTCCAAAAGTCTAACCAGAAACCTAACCCAACTCACTGATTCTAAAAGTTGAATAATGTTGAATAACGTTTGTTACTGGATACTTTCTAACACTGCCTTGGAGACTTTGTATGTGTGAGTAATATGCGGTTAGAATTATTTGATACTTGTTTATTAAGTTAAGTTAAGTTAAAGTACCAATGATTGTCACACACACTCTACGTGTGGTGAAATGTTGACAAATGTAACGTTTTATTGTTCAAGGATTATTACCTGTCTAGCTTGTGTGCTATCGTATGCTTAGCTGTTGTGTAGCTGCTTGTAGCCTATAGCCTTGCATGTTTACCTTTTGTAAATTACTTCAATTACTTTGAACAAGTAAACCCGCTGCAGGACTACGTTTTTTTTCTTTCTATCAAGCCGATACAAGATACCAATGTTGGATCGAAACACTCGTACTTTTTGTTTTTGAGCTGATTCGTGTCACTCGAGGTTCACCGGCAGCCGCGCCCACACATGCTGTGAGCTCGTACAACAGAACCACTTTAGCAGATACAATATCTACACATATGATACCATAATAATTAGTGAAGTCAATAGTAATAACCCTAAATTCCCCTTTTTTTTAATTAATTGACCAAAAAAAATTACTCATTGTCAATAATTCTGGCCAAATATATTTTGATATCTGACATTTATTTGAGTTCTCGTGAGAATTCTTCCTCCGGTCTGCTCAGCTGTGCTCTTTCTCTCCCTTTGCAGTCTCCAGTCTCCGCTTACCTGTCAAAACGTTCACTTTTTCCCCCTGGGAAATCCAGTTTTTGTCATTCTTTTAGTTTGTTTTTGCTGCTCGCTGCGTTGCATCATTAAAGTAGAGATGAAGACAGAAAATATATCTGGCAAAAGTTCTACTTTGTGTAAATATGTGGACAAATTAGTATACAAGTAAATAGGAGCAGGCAGCAGCTCACCCATTCTCATACTTTCTGTAACATCCAGGAAGAAATTATGTCTGCCATCAACTGAAATCTACATGAAGGAGCCCAGAATTGTTCTTACGTTATGTTTGCAATATTTCAGGGTTCCTTATGAGGAAACCTTAGAATGTATTAAATCCATATATTAGCCGCAGATATAAACATTGTAAAATTAGTTTTTTACACAGAAATATTTTGTAAATGTTTATTTACATACCTTAATTTTCTGTAAAACGGCTGATCAAACAAAACAGAAGTCATGGTCATGGACCCACTAGCTGCGCAAGCCAGCTCTCCAATCAGCTAAACAGACTCAATAACTCCACGGTGACGTTTTGGTGAATTTACTGAGGAATTTGTGAAACTGAAACAATACAAAAATAATGTCATTGTAAGTTAATAATACTAACACAGACACTTGTAAACATGTTAGCAAATTAGCTAATGCTAGCTTCATTACATTATGATAGCACGTACAAATATGCATGAAAACACTCCTACAGACATCACACATGGGACGGTTTTGTAAGTATGAATATTTTGTTATATTGTAAAGCTTACAAACGTTGCTTGGAGTGATGAAAGAACAATCCATATGAGTAGAAACGCTATGGATGGCTAGAAGACGGAACAGCACTTGTACTTCCGATTCAAAGCTTTAAACAGCAGGAAGGAACTCACATTCACCCAGCAGCACCTGCAGTGAGCACACTTTTCCAAAAAATGGCGCCATAGCACAAACTATAACACACCATTTAAGTGTCTGTATGTGTTTAATGAAGACTATCTGCATTATTGCCATCAGCAAAGAAAAAATCAAAAATTAGCCGCAGGGTTCAAAGCGTAGGGGGAAAAAAAGTAGCGGCTTATAGTCCGGAATTTACAGTAAATAAATCAAGTTTGATATGATTTTATATTAAAGGCCTACTGAAATTAGATTTTCTTATTCAAACGGGGATACCAGGTCCATTCTATGTGTCATACTTGATCATTACGCGGTATTGCCATATTTTTGCTGAAAGGATTTATTAGAGAACATCGACGATAAAGTTCGCAACTTTTGGTCGCTAATAAAAAAGCCTTGCCTGTACCGGAAGTAGCGTGACGTCACAGGTTGTGGAGCTCCTCACATCTGCACATTGTTTACAATCATGGCTACCAGCAGCGAGAGCGATTCGGACCAAGAAAGCGACGATTACCCCATTAATTTCAGCCAGGATGAAAGATTCGTGGATGAGGAAAGTGAGAGTGAAGGATTAGAGGGCAGTGGAAGCGATTCAGATAGGGAAGATGCTGTGAGAGGCGGGTGGGACCTGATATTCAGCTGGGAATGACTAAAACAATAAATAAACACAAGACATATATATACTCTATTAGCCACAACACAAGCAGGCTTATATTTAATATGCCACATAACAAACACCTCCCCCCTCCAGTCCATATAACCCGCCAATACAAATCAAACACCCGCACAACACACTCAATCCCACAGCCCAAAGTACCGTTCACTTCCGCAAAGTTCATACAGCACATATATTTCCCCAAAGTCACGTACGTGACATGCACATAGCGGCACGCACGTACGGGCAAGCGATCAAATGTTTGGAAGCCGCAGCTGCGTACTCACGGTAGCGCGTATCCAACTCAAAGTCCTCCTGGTAAGAGTCTCTGTTGTCCCAGTTCTCTACGTGTTTGTGTTGCTGCAGCTGGTCGCTAATACACCGCTTCCCACCTACAGCTTTCTTCTTTGCTGTCTTTATTGTTCATTAAACAAATTGCAAAAGATTCACCAACACAGATGTCCAGAATACTGTGGAATTTTGCGATGAAAACAGACGACTTAATAGCTGGCCACAATGGTGTCCCAAAATGTCCGCTACAATCCGTGACGTCACGCGCAAACGTCATCATACCGAGACGTTTTCAGCAGGATATATCGCGGGAAATTTAAAATTGCACTTTACTAATCTAACCCGGCCGTATTGGCATGTGTTGCAATGTTAAGATTTCATCGTTGATATATAAACTATCAGACTGCGTGGTCGGTAGTAGTGGGTTTCAGTAGGCCTTTAATCGGCGTCGGTCGATATCTTATAAGTACACTTTTTGTTGCCGCCATTGATGCCGTGTCTCCAAAGAGATTAAATAAAGCCTTCCTACTTGTTGTACAGTGGACACGTGTGCTTTCCCCTCAGTGTCATGAAGTTCTTGGTGTCCAAGAGGAGGTTCAAGGAGAGCCTGCGGCCGTACGACGTGATGGACGTGATCGAGCAGTACTCTGCAGGACACCTGGACATGCTGACGCGGATCAAGAACCTGCAGTCCAGGCAAGTGTGCCTTTGGCCAGCATGGCTCATCAACACCTGGCCAGAAGACCTCCACGGTCACCCTTTTGCCTGAAGGACCCCTGTTTAAGTTAGACCGGGGGTGTCCAAACTACGGCGTGTTCATTTTGTTCACTAAGGGTTCTCGGCCCCGCCTCCAACTTTATTTGAAGTATCTGCACCATGTGTCAAATAATAGATTTTCCAATTAATCGCAATTCTTATTTGTAACGATTCTTAACTGATTCAAAACATTTTTGTATTATTATTAGTTAATGTGTTCTGTGGAGCCACTCAGACAAATCATCATGTTGATGTAGATGATCTATATCTGCTGTACAAACAGCTCAATTTTTGTTTCATCTGACCACAGAACTTTCCTCCAGAAGGTCTTATCTTTGTCCATTTGATGTCAGAAGAAACAAAAATTTTGCTTTTTGGCCACAATACCCAGCAATATGTTTGGAGGAGAAAAGGTGAGGCCTTTAATCCCAGGAGCACCATACCTACCGTCAAGCATGGTGGTGGTAGTATTATGCTCTGGGCCATTTTGCTGCCAATGGAACTGGTGCTTTACAGAGAGTAAATGGGACAATGAAAAAGGAGGATTACCTCCAAATTCTTTAGGACAACCTAAAATCATCAGCCCGGAGGTTGGGTCTTGGGCGCAGTTGGGTGTTCCAACACGACAATGACCCCAAACACACGCCAAAAGTGGTAAAGGAATGGCTAAATCAGGCTAGAATTAAGGTTTTAGAATGGCCTTCCCAAAGTCCTGACTTAGTATGGACAATGTTGAAGAAACAAGTCCATGTCAGAACACATTTAGCTGAACTGCACCAATATTGTCAAGAGGCTATATATATATATATATATATATATATATATATATATATATATATATATATATATATATATATATATATATATATATATATATATATATATATATATATATATATATAGACTTCCCTTTCCCCAGCCACTTTTTTATATATATATATATATATATATATTCCTCGCGCACTAATTGACTGAAAGTCATTTGTTGTCACGTTATCGATGGAAAAATGCATTTTTAGACAATATGATTTGCCTGAGCGGCTAGGAGACACAGAGAGTAACAAGCGGTAGAAAATGGATTAGAAAGGACAGATTAAAAAAATATATATATTTATTTTAATTTTTTTAATTATTTTTTTTAACCTGGGACTTCCCGCGGGTCGGATCCTGGACGCTGTCGGGCCGTAGTTTGGGGACCCTTGATGTAGATGATCATATCTGCTGTACACATTAACTTTAGAAAATAAGTGTTGGATACTTCTCTTGTGTGTATTTGACTTTATTAAATGTTTGGATAGAATTTTATTTAAAAAGACAAAACTTTTTTCTTTTAAATAATCTAGAATAGATGGTGACTTGTCCAGGGTGTACCCCGCCTACCGCCCCAATGCAGCTGAGATAGGCTCCAGCACCCCCCGCGACCCCGAAAGAGACAAGCGGTAGAAAATGGATGGCTGGATGGATCTCAGAGCTGTTTATCTATTTTATGGAGGAATGTAGTTAATCATAGAACTGTCACCTAATGTTAAAATGGGTTTTCTACCTTCAAGGCACTCAAAGCGCGGTGACACTATTTCCACACTCACACACTGATGGCACTAACCACGACCCATCGGGAGCACGGGTGAAGTGTCTTGCTCAAGGACACATGGGTACGTGACTAGGGTGGTAGAAGCCGGGGATCGAACCGGAAACCCGCAGGTTGCTGGCACGGCCACTCTCCCAACTGCGCAACGGTGTTATTAAAAAATTATTCATTTTAAATCGAGAATTGTTTGGAATGGAATCGTTACCCATAAGAACTGAATCAATTCATGAAAATTCAATTCTATATAGTGCACTAGGGCTGTGGATCTTCTGCCCCCACATGAATTGATTCGGTTCTTGGGGGTAACGATTCCATTCAGAATCGTTTCTCGATTCTAAACAATTCTCGATTTAAAACAAATATTTTCCAATAACATTGGGTGCCAGTTATATGATTAATTACATTCCTCTATAAAATGAATAAACAGCTCTGATACATTTCTATATTACTTAAAAGAAAACTGGTTTTGTTTGATAAAATGCTAGCCAAACATTGAATAAAGTCAAATACAAACAAGAGAAGTATCTTGTGTAAAGTAAATGTGTACAGCAGATATAGATCATCTACATCAACATGATGATTTGTCTGAGTGGATGGACAGGACACATTAAATAATAATAATAAAAATATTTTAAAAAATCGATCTTTGAATTTTATTTATCGATTTAAAAAATATATATATATTTATAATAAAACTTTTTCAAAACAGGTTACAAATTAGAAAAAAAACATCCATTTAAAAATAAATTCTTACTAAAACTCATCTTGCAGGCCGGCGGTATCAGACCCGCGGTCCGTAGGTTTGCCACCCATGAAGTAGAGGGTTTAAAAAGAAAGTAACATTAGGCTGTGAATACCTGGCCCCGGACTTAAAAGTCTCACTCGAGAGATGAACCCTTCAAACAGACTACTCAGTAACTTGGGTTCCAACAAAATTTCCGTCTATCCAGCCATTTTCCCGGCGCTTATCCGAGTCCGGGTTGTGGGGGCAGAGGTGCCCAGACTTCCCTGTCCCCGACCACCTCCTCTAGTTCCACTGGGGGGACACCGAGGTGCTCCAGGCCAGCTGTGGGACATAGTCCCTCCAGTGTGTCCCAGGTCTGCCCGAGGTCTCATCCAGGCTGGGCATTTCAAATGTAACCTACACAATTTACAGGTGTTTTTCCTCGGACTGCAGTGCTTGATAAAGGTCTCGTGACTCCCTTTTGGCCATTAATTCCACAAATTCCCTTTGACTTCAAAGCGCATGTTCCATCCATCCTCCACTTATCCAAAGTCAGGTCGCGGGGGCAGCAGCCTAAGCAGAGAAGTCTAGACTTCCCTTTCCCCAGCCACTTGGTCCAGCTCCTCCCAGGGGATCCCGAGGTGTTCCCAGGCCAGCTGGGAGACATAGTCCTACCAACGTGTCCTGGGTCTTCCCCGTGGTCTCATACCGGTCTGACGAGCCCTAAACACCTTCCCAGGGGGTGTTCAGGAGGCATTCTGACCAGATACCGAACCTCATCTGGCTTCTCACCCTATCTCTAAGGGAGAGCCCCGCCACCCGACGAAGGAAACTAATTTGGGCCGCTTGTACCCGTGATCTTGTCCTTTTGGTCATAACCCAAAGCTCATGACCATAGGTGAGGATAGGAACGTAGATCTTGTACCCGTGATCTTGTCCTTTAGGTCAAAACCCAAAGATCATGACCATAGGTGAGGATGGGACCGTAGATCTTGTACCTGTGATCTTTTCTTTTAGGTCATAAACCAAAGCTCATGACCATAAGTGAGGATGGGACCGTGGATCTTGTACCCGTGATCTTGTTCTTTAGGTCATAACCCTTAGCTCATGACCATAGGTGAGGATGGGACCGTAGATCTTGTATCCGTGATCTTGTTCTTTAGGTCATAACCAAAAGCTCATGTCTGTAGGTGAGGATGGGAACATAGATCTAATACCCGTGATCTTGTCCTTTTGGTTATAACCCAAAGCTCATGAGCATAAGTAAGAATGGAACTGTAGATCTTGTACCCGTGATCTTGTTCTTTAGGTCATAACCCAAAGCTCATGACCATAGGTGAGGATGGGAACGTAGATCGACCGCTAAATTGAGAGTTTTTCTTTCCTGCTCAGCTCCTTTTTTACCACGACGGAGCAATGCAAGTGAATCTCTAACTTCAGCTCTGCCTTTCTGCAACGCTAGAGTGGATCAGATCGTGGGCAAAGGTCCGAAATGGGAAGCGGAGGCGGCAGAGGACCAGAGCATGATGGGACGTCTAGTCAAAGTGGAGAAGCAGGTGAGAAGTGACTCGGTGGGTTTGGTTCAAGTCTTCTCATCTTGGTTTCGTGGACGTTCTTCTCCTGGCAGGTGGTCTGCATGGACAGGAAGCTGGATTTTCTGGTCCATGCGTATATTCAGCGCATGGGCATCCCTCGCTCCGAGACTGAGGCCTTTTTTAACTCCAAAGAACCGTACCCGGCCCCGCCTTACCACAGCTCGGAGGAGAAGGAGGAGCTTGTGGAGGCGGAGCAGGAAGCGAAAGTGTTCTCAGGCATGGATTACCAGTGCACCAAAGAGCCTTTGTCGGATGCCTCAGGGTCGGCGGGTACGCCGCCGGGCAGCCGGCCATCCACGTCGTGGCAGCACCAGCGGCAGCACCCTGTCACCCAGCCGGCCTGGAGCAGCAGCATGGCCAACACGCCCGATTCCCCACCGCCATTCCGCCTCCCGCCGCCGCCGCCCCACGACCGCTTCAGTCAGGAGAGCGGCTCCCTGAGCAGGAGGCGCAGCCGCAGGCAGAGGCGGCGTCCGCAAGAGGGCACCGACGCCGGCAGCGACACGTCCCTCTCCATCCCGTCGGTGGACCACGAGGAGCTGGAGCGCTCCTTCAGCGGATTCAGCATCTCTCAGGCCAAGGAGGACTTTTTCGGCCCGTCTTTCTTTTCAGGCGGGGGAGGGGGCGGCACTGCCGCCTCAGCTGGGGCCAACCGCGGCGCCCCGTCTCCACTCTGCGCCAAGGTGAGACCTTTCTTAGCCGAGGGCGAATCTGACACAGACTCAGACCTTTACGCCCCCTCACCTCTGTCCTTCACTGGCGACAAAGTATGGCCTCCGCACAAGTAGCTCCGCCCACTGTGACCCTCAAGACAATGACGTGACATGACGTCATCTTCGTCGGTGAGTGGTTTTGTTTTCAGTCACTGGTTTTTCCGTTCCGGCGCATCTGAAGCGCCGAGAAAGGATTCGCTCGTTTGCAACCTTTTTCCTCAAAACGACTCCAGTGAAAGTTTCCAAACAATACTTCAAGTACTCCAACATATCACAGCATTCTTTTGAGCCACGGTAGAAATGTACTAGAATGTGCCCCCAAATACAAAATGGCGGATTGCCACTCTGTGGAGCAGGAAGTAGCCTGCTAGCTTAAAAAAATTTGACGGATAAACAATAGATGCTCTTTCAATATTTCACTTCACTTACACATTTAATAACCATTTGTCTCTGTTTGAGTCAAGTCAAAAACGTTCCCCTTACTCTAGACCAGGGGTGTCAAACTTGAATAGAAAAAAGTTTTAAAAAACATTGTTGTTTTATATATCAACTTCTGTGAACCAGGAAGTAGCCTGCTAGCTTAAAAAACAGACAAGATGTTCGATGATCGTTTCACTTTCTTTAGAAACTTAACCATTTTTTGCTTTTTGAGTCAAGATAGACAATGTTCCCTCAAGGTAGGATAGAAAGAAGTAAAACAAAAAAAACATTGTCGTTTTATATATCAACTTCCGTGAACCAGGAAGTAGCCTGCTAGCATAAACAAATGGACACAAATAGGACACACTGCAATGTTTTTACTTTTATTTAAATATTAACATTTTCTCTATACGTTTTGCTCATTTGAGTCACGGAAATAATTTCCATTGTGTTGGAACGAGAAAAAAAAGTACCGACATATGTCAAACAGGAAGTATCCTGCTAGCTAAAACACAAAATGTGAAACCTAAATATATGCATGATTGTGTCTTTTTTGTTAGCAAAATTAGTTTTTTTAGTTGTTGCTAATTTCTGTCACAAAACAAAAAACGTTTAAGTCCCAGCGTACGTTAACCAGGAAGTAGCCTGCGAGCTAAAAACATGCAGAGAAACATAAACAAAGGTGATCCAAGATTGTTTTTTATTGGTGGAATTTATTTTCTGGCTTTATGGAAAAGGTTTATTTTGCGCTAAAATCCAAAACATGCTAAGGTGCCGTCGCATATCACCCTCCGTAAACCAGGAAGTAGCCTGCTAGCTTAAAAAATTGAGAGATAAACAATAGGTGCTCTTTCAATATTTCACTTCACTTACACATTTAATAAGTCAAAAACGTTCCCCTTACTCTAGACTAAAACTTGTTTTGTTATATATCAAGCTCTACGAAACAGGAAGTAGCACGTTAGCATAAAATAAACAAACACAAATGTCGTTTTATATATCAACTTCCATGAACCAGGAAGTAGCCTGCTAGCTAAAAACATACTGACTAGATGTTCCATGATTGTTTCACTTTATTTAGAAACCTATTTAAATTGTTTTGCTTTTTGAGTCAAGATGGAAAAGGTTCCCTCACGCTAGGATAGAAAAACAATATATTGTCCTTTGATGTATCAACCTTTGTGAACCAGGAAGTAGCCTGCTAGCTAAAAACATACACAAATACAGACTCTTAACACAAATAAGATGCTAGGCGATGATTTCACTTTTGTTTAAGTCACAAAATGGAAGAAAAAAAACCTTCAATTTTGACGTCGTCAACCAGGAAGTAGCTTGCTAGCTATCAACCAGGAAGTAGCTTGCTAGTTAACAAAAAGGGAGAGAGAAACAAACAGGCAATCTTGTTAGTGGAATTAATTTTCTGGCTATAGTAACCATAGACATCTTATAAGGGTACGCAGCATCGAGTGCTACTGGCGCTGACGAGACATGGAGCCGCCATCTTGGCGTGGTGATCCGCTCCACTCAGTGCAATTCATTTGGTAGGAGCAATGAACTGTCAGCGCATTTAATTCATCTTACCTCACTGAATACCACTCATTTTCACACAGTTTTTTGTCATACGTGTAGCTATGATAAAGGACACAAGTTTTGGCGTGTTTTATTATTCATAGTTTGCTTAACAGTAATAGAATATTCTTATATGCTAAATGACCAGACGTCCAAGATCAAAACTGGGAATATAATCCCAGAAAAAAACGGTCAGCTATTTTTAAATTGAAGAAACAATATGATTAGGTTATATATACATGCGTATATCCTACATAAACAATGTATGAATACATTAGATATCTATTAGAGATGTCCGATAATATCGGCCTGGCGATATTATCGGCCGCTAAATGCTTTAAAATGTGATATCGCAAATTATCGGTTTCAAAAAGTAAAATTAATTACTATTTAAAACGCCGTTGTACGGAGCGGTACATATCCGATAAAACACAGTCAGCAGCCCCTCCCCTCTCCCCACAAACAACACAGGAGTTGACGGCTGCAGCATGAAAGGTTTACTGGCGACGCTTGATGACCTCATCAAACCGCCGCGAGCGGAGCATAACAACAAGAGTGTGTTGTTGCCGGTGCTGTAGCCGTAGCTAACAAGCGAGTGAGCTCGATGACTGACTAACGACACCATGTCTATGGTTTGGGATTATTTTAAAGTGTCTCTGACGGATAAAAAACTGGCATTTTGCAATGACTGCAAAAAGTTGGTTATGCGAGGAGGAACCAAGACGTCTTCCTTTAATACGAGCAATTAGATCTCCCACCTCTTCAAGAATCATAAGGAGATACAAAATGAATGCAAGCAGAAGATGGATGAAAAGCAAACACCGAAAAAAAGTAGTACCACACAGTTGTCGCTTAAAGACTCCGCCGAGCCAAGAAAAAACAAAAATACAACAAAAAACACCCCGGGGCGAAAGCCCACGTTGTGGTCAGGGACAACGCACGACGGTGGAGTTTGGTGTGGCTAGTCTGCCCTGCATGGCGCACACTTTGCAGCTTGCAGTGAGCGGAGCTGCCCTGTCTCAACGCAGCATTTCAGAAGCTCTGACTGACTGCTAGACCACTTCAAGCACTCACCACTAGCTTGCAGCACATTTTTGTTACTCATACAAATACGTTGGAACAGGGCAGATTGAGCCCAGTTTATAATTTCCTGTTATACAGTATACCAGGCAGTCTTGCACTAAAGGAGGACTATGTTATTGTTTACTTTATTACTCCAGTATACTCTGGACTGAAGCTGTGTGCCTTCATTGTTTTTGTAGCTGTTGTTTTGAGGCATGTTTAAAAAAAATAAAAGAATAATGCACTTTCTTAGACTTAGACTTACACTTTGTGAAAGTCAAAGTATAGTATTTCCCATAGTTGTAGTGGGTATCAGCATTATCTCAGGGAGAGCATATCCCAAATTCCATGCTGCTGTTTTGAGGCATGTTAAAAAAAAAAAGCACTTTGTGACTTCAATAATAAATATGGCAGTGCCATGTTGGCACTTTCTTCCATAATTTGAGTTGAAGTTGTTCTCTTATTTTGGAAAACCGTGTTACATTGTTTAATGCATCCAGCAGGGCATCACAAAAAAATTAGGCATAATAATGTGTTAATTCCACGACCGTATATATCGGTATCGGTTGATATCAGAATCAGTAATTAAGAGTTGGACAATATCAGAATATCGGATATCGGCAAAAAAGCCATTATCGGACATCTCTAATATCTATATATCTTAGGGACCTATACCTGTAGACTGTATCTCTGTTGCTGCAGCAGCAGAGAATTTATTCTGTCTTGACACTTTGTGACACTTGACACAAAATTGGGTTGGAAAGCTAGACTAAATTTAGACTTGTATAATACTGTATAGCCACTGTCGATCTGATTGTCTAGTTAGCTAACATATATTACCCCCTACACAATCTGAACTGTGGTCCTAAATTTTACCCCTGTTGGCTTTTACAATTCTTATCTTCATCATTTATTTCAACTTTATGTTATTCAAGTATGACATTTTTAAATTTAGTTAATTTCATTGACCAGCAATTATATTATGGTCATACTCTTGTTTGCTAGCGGCTACGATTTCAGTACTATTGAAGATCTTTGCTCCTTCTCAACTCTGTGGTAATATTATTTTCACAAAATACAACCAATAGTACGTTAGTGTTAAATCTTACTTGTGAAAAGTAATCCCCCGATTCCTATTTTCAACAGTCCACTCATTTGAGCAGGAAAACGCTGAACACCATCTTTGTTTTCTACCTGTCAACTGTCAGTTTAGGCTGCTCGCCGGCTCCTCATCACCACTTCAAGATGGCGGCCCAATTTCTCGCGTCACAGCAGCCAATGCTGCGTCTACTTATAAGATGTCTATGATAGTAACAAAGGCAAAATGTTTCTCAAAACTTTTAAATTGAATGAAAAACCAGGAAGTAGCCTGCTCCACGGGGGAAAACATTCAATGCGGCGCTGCAACATTGACTTACTTTCCTTTAAGAATTTTCTTTGCTCATTTCAGTAACCAAAAATGCTACAATTTATAATTTCCGTCATTTAGCAACCTTTTTGAACCAAAATGAGAAAAAAAAACAGCACAATATTTCGCATGATTAAGAATTCCAGTCCAAAAACATGGAAGGCTGTTTTTTTTTGTTTGTTTGTCGCCACCACCACATCAAGTTAAGCAGATTCACAAATTATACTGTACAGAAGTCCAAAGTGCAAATATCATGAATTGGTACTTTAACTAGCTTTAAAAAAAAAAAAAAGAAGCTAATTTTCAAAATAAATTATTTTTAAAATTGAGTGAAGAAAAATGTTCCATTAATGAAATCTCTTGTGGTGTCATTGAATTAACAACAGATGAGATTCACCACTAGGGGGCGATGAAGAGCTGCTTTTGACTTTTTAAGGCCTATCTGTGTCGGTCTAATTCCACCTTTGAAGTTGTGTCTGGTTTTCTACAAACATTTGAACTTTGGACTTTATGATCGACCACTTCAGCGCTCAAACATTAACCTAAAATGTTTGTCGAAATCAACTCAAAAACAAAAAAACGAGTGTTTCGATCCAATATTGGTATCGTGTATCGACCCGATATTTAAAAAAAAAAACTTTTAAAAAGTAGTCCTGCAGCGGGTTTACTTGTGCAAAGTAATTGAAGTCGTTTACAAAAGGTACACATGTAAGGCTGTAGCAGCTACACAACAACTTAGCACACAATGTAATAATCATTGAACAATAAAAGGGGACATTTGTCAACATAAACAAGTATCAAATAATTCTAGTTACATAATACTCACACATACAAAGTCTCCAAGGCAGTCGTACAAAGTATCCAGTAACACACGTGTCCGCATTATTCAACTTATGAGCCTAACTTCATGAATTGTCAAAAACAAATAATTACCACTCCACCTCAACTTAAATATCAGAGTAACGTGGCCAAAAAAAAAAGGATTGACTTTGTGCGGTGTCGAGGAGATTTACACTGGGAATAAAAGTATTACACCTGAAATATATTTTTATATTTGTGTTCAGTGCAGTTATTTTATTGTCGGTATGCCATCTTTTTATTCCTTCACCTAATTCATGCAATCACAGTATATTGAAGGTCTAGTTTTCACCAAGTACTACAGTGTCGTAGTAGGCCTAAGTATTCATTAAAAACAAGGGAGTGGTTAAAATTTTTTAGCAAGTATATTTGATCTTCTTGGCCACTGTAACGTCACACACATTTTGAACAGTCCCACCGTGTTTAGTGGTACCAGTACCAGTTTGAAAAGGACTGGTCTAGGAGTCTAACCTGAAGACTCGAGTCGGGTTGAATTGAGCCTCTCGTTGCTAAACAAATAACTTCGATTTTATGGCGAACCTAAAGCCTAACCCCCCAGATCTAGACCTTTACTCCAATCCAAACCTTGATCAAAACCCTGAACCTCGCCGAACTCCATCCTGAAGAAAATGAATAGCAAGAAAATCATGGAAGGTTTTTATTATGGGCCTGCTCATTTGAATATTTCTTGTTCATAGAAAATGTGGACATTTTACCATAAATAAAATAGGTTTAAAAAAACAGGAAGCCAAGTAAGTAGGAGTACAAAACAACACAATCATATTTTAGACATGAACTATTTGCATATCAAAGCAGGAAGTTGCTTTGGCACATCTGTCGTCACAACAACTGAACAAAGGAACTTTTTGGTGATCACGTCTTCATTTTCTAAGAAGTATCAGATTCACGCTGAAATGTTGGAGAACAAAATGACCGCCAGATGTAAAGTTTGAGGGGAAAAGATTAATTTGATCAGAATAAAGTTGGGCTGACAAATTGTCTTCATTTATGTGGGAAAATGTGCAATATACAAAGTACACAATTCAAGTTAAAATTTGTGAGAAAAAAGTCCTGCAAGTCAAAATTTGGAAGAACAAAGTCCTGCAAGTCAAGATTTGGGAGAACAAAGTCCTGCGAGTTAAGAACAAAGTCCTTCCAGTCAAGATTTGGGAGAACAAAGTCCTGTAAGTTAAAATTTGTGAGAAAGTAACAATTTGTGAGAACAAAGTCCTGCAAGTTGAGAACAAAGTCCCGCAAGTCAAATTTTGTGAGAACAAAGTCCTGCAAGTCAAAATGTGTGAGAACAAAGTCCTGCAAGTCAAAATTTAGGAGAGAACAAAGTCCTGCAAGGTAAAATTTGTGAGAAAGTCAAAATTTAAGAAAACAAAGTCCTACAATCAAAATTTGAGAAAAGAAAGTCCTGCAAGTCAAAATTTGTTCTAGTCCTGCAAGTCAAAATTTGTGAGAACAAAGTCCTGCAAGTCAAAATTTGTGTCAAAATTTGTTCTAGTCCTGCAAGTCAAAATTCGTGAACAAAGTACTGCAAGTCAAAATTTAGGATAGAACAAAGTCCTGCAAGTCAAAATTTAGGAGAACAAAGTCCTGCAAATCAAAATTAGTGCAAGTTCTGGTGTCAAATCCTGTGGGAGTTGAGGCCAATCTGACAGGTGGGAAAAAGTTGGTTCCAGATTGTGTCAGACGTGGACAAAGGCTAGAACTCTACTGTAGTTCTCTGTGGACTATGAACATTCTGAACTTCTGCAACCATAAAAAAACAGACCTGGTGCACTAGTCTCTGCAGCTTGTTAAGATGTCAGAAGGAAACAGTTGAAATCAAGACACCAATTTGACAGTTTGAAGTTGGTTGGTTGAGGATTGTGGCAGGCCAGGACTCAAAGAATATAGTTTGGTCACTTGACACCAGAACCTAGTGTACACGTGTCTGGAACTTAACTGTAGAGGTTTGTTTTGGATGGTAACAGATGTGGACAAAGGCCAGGACTAACTCCAGTTCGGTCCCTTGCTAAGAAGCATTCCCACCAAATCTGTTCTAGAAGTGTCTGGAAATAATCTGATTAAAAAGATTTAGGAACTGTTCCAACTGGCACATAAGTGTCTGGAGCTAATCTGGTTAATGAAGTTGAAGGACAGTCAACATTTCTACCAGAACTGACCCAGGTTCTGGTGTAAACCTGTGTGGTTGTAGAGGTTTGTTTAGGATGGCAACAGACTTGGACACAGGCCAGGACTAATCTAGAACTGGTGGAGGTTAGTTAAGGATCGTGGTCGACATGGATACAGATCT